>NC_142185.1:19490420-19837503 GCF_026936395.1 Plectropomus leopardus | reverse complement strand
GCAGCTTCTTCTACTTGATTTTCAAATCAGAAGGGCACGGATATCGCTCTGAGGTGGTAAATACTCTGAACAAAGAGTTGGTGTTCAATCACTGTCACAAGTCGTTGCAGAATCACGCATTAAATGACCTTAGACACCAGAGGAAACAAATCATTACGGCTCCCGACTGAGTGACAATGTGTGGGACATAACTTACTTCTCCTGAGGGAGCTGTGGCGAAAAGTAAATGCTGTCAAACTCAAGCTATGTAATCATAAAGCATTATGGCTGTGCAAAGTTAAGTTGTTTCAACAGCCAATTAGCGACACTTTTTTTTTTTTTACTTCTTTTTCAGCACAATATATTCATTTTTAAGATTGATGTTTTGATAATTGCGAACTACTTCCAAACGCTTCTCTGAGAAATATGTTTAATTGTTGTTTTAATGACTAAAAGTTGTTTAAAAAAGTGACCTGGGGGGACCAGTCCAGGCAGGTGACGACACGATGCTTGGACCAGCGCTCATCCAAGAACTGTCTGTTGAGGGACAGCTTTGCCCCAGCCTGGATCTCACTGGAGAAAACAAAGCACCACAAATCAATAAAAACACTTCTTCAAAAACCAATTACCATCGTTTTTGTGTGTGTAAAACACTAGTTGTCCAATTATTACCCCTCCTTCTCCTCCAGGTCACGACCGCTGTAGTCGAAGAAGAGGTCCACGTGCTCGGATAGAGCCCGCTCAATAATGCGAGTGCTGTGGTCGAAGAAATTCACAAACTCTTCGGAGTGGAGGATCTGGAGTTTTTCCTCCTCTGTCAGCTCGTGGGGGGGTGCTGCATAGAAAAAAGACACTGAAATGTATCTCCAAAATGTATCACCAAATCTCTGCTGCTGCTTGTTGGCATTATGATAAAGGATGACAGGATGACACAGACTCTTTGTAAGCTGCAACAACTATAAAGTAATAATAATAATAATAATTTGTTGAATTTGTACTGTAAGCATGCATCATCACCTTCCTCGTCCTCTTTCTGGTCCAGTTTCTCAGTCTGAGTCTCCACTACTGGTTCTGGTGGCACACTTTCTTCCTCTTCTTCCTCTTCTGTTGACCAGAAAATGAGCTATGTTAAACAAAGTGTAACCATATCTATATCTATATATCTATATCTATATCTATATGTATGTATGTATGTATATGTATATGTGTATATATATATATATATATATATATATATATATATATATGTGTGTGTGTGTGTGTGTGTGTGTGTATATATATATATATATATATATATATATATATATATATATATGTGTGTGTGTGTGTGTGTGTGTGTGTATATATATATATATATACACATATATATATGATGAATTCAATGCTCAATGATGCATTTTGGTCGCTGCAAAATGTAAACATCGATCCACATCATCATATTAAGGATGCGCCTATATTTTTGAAATTCTGTGTCATTGTCAAACAGCAGCAGGCCGTTAACGGCGAACAGCCGAGAGAAAAACAATGAGGATTACGCTATTTAATGGGAATAAATCAGCAGTGTGGAAATATTTTGTTTTCGGAGAAACTATGGGTGAACAGAAAACGCACGTGTCACGTGTAAACAAATTGCTTTATGGGAGTAATGACGACGTAGCTGCCGGGACGGTCGTCGCTGCTAGCTTTTTACAGCTACATTAGCTGTCCTGCTTCAACAATGTTTGGCTAAAAAAATAGCAAGCAGTCGGAAATTCAACCTCGCTGTTCTGACGGGAGATGTAGTGACCTAAACCAGCGGTGAGTAAGAAAAAAATGGCCTATAAATATTACGTATATTGATAAGCTAAACTCTGCTAACCGCTAGGCTAGCTTATGCTAAGTATGTGTCCTCGCTAACACTGTGTGACTGGCAAAACACAGCTGTTGTGTCTGCGCACCTGGACAGTCATTACTGAGCTGAATTTATACTCTTTTTAAATGGTCTTTTTGTTATTCCATGTTTAATAGCGCTTAGGAAAAGTTTCATGGTCCTGAGGTTTTCGGAAAAACATCGTGGGTTTCGTTCAAATTAAAACATTTTTCCCAAAAGGGTCTCTGTCTGAAAACCCTGACGGTTAACTTTTTCCGATGTGCTGTTTGATCTTTGTTAGTGTAGGCAACTTAAAATTAAATTTTCTACTCTTAATCAATAACATACAGTATATTATAACATTATTTGTGTATTGTGTTTATCGTTTATGGCCAAAAGCTGAAAAGAAACAGGTGGCAGCTTCTTTTGTAACAGTTTGTGCGAAATGGACATCTAATACCATCATAATCGAAATTTTATTTCGGCAGATTTTGTGATATTGACATATACTGTGTCATTGTCCAAAGAATAGATATAATATTGTATGGTGGTGATTTATTCTGCTCCTTAACATATTTAGCAATCAAAAAACCAAACATATCTAACTACCAAAATCTTTTCAGACAGAGGTCACTGAAGCAAAATCTTATGAAATGTGGATCTGTGACCGAAAGTGTATCAATTTGGGTGCAACTGACATGAAAAAGGTTGAGAATTACAGGTCTAATTTGACCTAGCATCCTTTCTTTCTATTCAACAAACCATTTTCCAAATTTGATCCAATCCTAATTCAGATTACGTCTGAAAAAAATGTCTCTAAATCAACACATTTCTAACGCAACAAAACATCTATCAGATTTGTTTATGACAATCAATTTTCAGTCAAAACTTCAAATGTAACGGGAAATTAAATTTCTCACAAGTGATCGTGCCCTCGTGTAGGCGTTTCATAGCTTTTGGTCACTTCGTCTTTCACCTCCATTATTTTCCCTTTTCAATAAAAGCTCCACCCAGTGATTATGGGCAAAGCAAAAGACTGATTTTGTATCTCTGCCTCGCGTTTGTTTGATTTGTCAGCACAATGTTGCCTTTCAAAAAGGAACCTGCTCCTCTAAAGCGGGGAAGTTTGTCATTTGTGTTAAAGGGACACAGCGCAGCGGGTGTCTTGTTGTCATAGGGACCCCTGTCTTTCCCAACTGTTAATGAGACTCGAGCCATTCAATGGGGAGTCTAGCTGTCAGTGTAGCCGTCTCCTCTGTGTCCCAGTGGCAGGTTGCCCCCTTCTAGGCCACAGGGCAGCGGGGCAGAGGGTGTGGAGCAGCTGCCCCGGCTCGTCCCATTGGCCTGGCCAGATGACGGCATGGTGCAAAAGCAGATGGTGATGCCGGGATTGTCTTGTGCTCTTCAGAGGTGGCATGGGGATGGCACAGAGGTTTTCCGCCTGGCTGCCCCGAGACAAGCTTCTCCCTGAACAGCAAGCCTGTGCAATTACCGTCCTAGCAGGAGGTCCTGCAACTCCTATTCAACCTCAGAGAATGTACAACAAAATACAGGCCAGACCAGCTGGCAAACTGCACACCGGCTCTACCTCAATGAAGATGAACGCACTTTTTCAAAAACACAACTCTCAGAGACGGTATATGGCCCATGCTTTCAATGTAAAAAAAAAAAATAGCAAAAGCAGGACAAAACAGATTCATGAGGCGACGGGAAATACTCGCCTGGTTCCTACAAGCATTCATCTTGGTATGAGCCTTATAGTTAATCTAAGATGACAGCACCGCATGCCAGAATTTCCTTCCTACTGAGATAATCTAAATGATAATGTCATCTGTCACTTTGTCCATAAAGTGATTTATCCCCTTCCTCAGATGGAGGTTTGGGGAAGAAGGTTATTGGGTACGCTGATGAGTTTACAGAACTGGGTTGATGACACAAGCCATTTCAATGTACGGCCATACTCTGCAACCAACAGGAGAAGGTTAAAATCTTTCCTTTCAAGGGCCTCAATCAGGCTTAAAGGAAAACAGTAATCACTGTCTTTCAGCTAGTCCCGGCCGTGCTCGTCAGCCCTTTCCCTGGTGAGGCAGCCAGAGCAATCAACCTGCCAGGCATTAGGAGCGGATAGACAATCTGAAAATAAAGGGTATAATGCACCTGCCAGCCAAAATGGCCATTTGGAGAAAAGCTAGTGATCCTGGTGACCCCGCTGGGGATGTGTTGGGGGGGGGGGGTAGTAGCGCCTGGTGGGGGGGGGGGGCGGGGGATGGGGGGGGGTTGCATTTAACAGAATTCACCCGGATCACCGATGTCCCATACACTGACACCTTCTCTCAAAGCAGGCTCAATTATGGCTTTTGTACCACTTAAGAAATAAAAGCTTTTTGGGGGGAGCTGGACAGGAGGGGAGGGGGGTAATCACAGGTCTTAGTCAATGGACAATATATTAATGCAAACATGGTATACAGCCTGTGATGTACAAAGTATAAAACTAAATGACCTTTGCTCTCCTCCGCTGCAGGTGTCTTCCACTTTCTATATGTCCCAAAACAATAAGAGTCTGACTTCAGCACGTGCAACAGGGTTTTGTTCTCTGCCTGCTTGCATAAAGGCCAATAGACGCAGAATACAAAACTCTACCATTATAAAACTCGTTGCACTATCATTTCTTGCTTACTGAAAAAAGTACCTCTAGTCTAGGGATTGGACAATATATGATTTTAGTGTGGATTGTGATAAAAATACACACTGTGTTGGTTGCTGTGAATTTCCATTATTGGGGTATTCATGAATATTGTGTCCAGTGCAAGGTTCTTGCATCTTAAGATCAGGTTAGATATTAGAGTTTTATAAGACTTTTAAATGCCACTTGGTTATTCTGAAATAGATCTTACATTTCATTCTGAGTATGAAAGAAAAAACAAAACAAAACACGACCTGACATCGACTGCTCAGAGTTAGGGACAATTTTACTCAGCTATTTATAGTAAAATATTTTTTTTTTTGCATCTTGGCAGAGATGAGGGTAGAACTGAACTGGGATATAGCTGCTGTTTGTTGGCAGGTTTTTCAATTTTGTTTTTCTCACTCTGTACGTAGGATTCCACTGCCTTGATTCTCACTGTGTCAAGTTTGAAAAAATTTTGCATAAAATACAGAGTCTCGTATGCATGGCCTTGTACCGGTTTCAGATGTACAACTGGTCTGGTCTGTTCCCAGCCACCTAGTGCTTGAATGAGCATATGAATAAGTATGTCTGTTATCTTTATGCATGTCTAGGGTTAACTTGTTTGGTATGTACCTTCATAATATCAGTATGTGTAGGGTATGGCGACTTTGTGTGCGTTTGTGATATGCTGCAAACCAGTTTCCCCACAGAGAAAATGAAAGTATCTATCTAGATATGATATGTATGAAGCATATGAAACAAAATGCCGCATTGGGAAATTTTGGTTAAATAGAAAATTTTAGTTGAATTTACACATCCTCATGTCATCCAGGGTGCAAATTTGCAGTTCCTACAATACTGAAGGCATGACCCGCCCTAATGTGTCCTACTCTGCTCTGGATTGGCTTACACTGACATTTTTACCCCAACCAATCTCACTCCTCTATTCTAAACCTAACCAACACAACCAATGAATGCAACTGGTGTAAGAGTTTTAAATGTATTACAATGATTATTGGGATAATATCGTTAATTGCAATTATTTTGCTTAGGAAAGTCATGACATAAAATTTCCATATCGTCCCATGCCTACACTGGTCCCAGTTTACAAAATGCACTTCAAAAACTGTGGTTAACCCTTTTCCATGTGGCACACCATCAACATCTGTGGTTTTGTGTTACTAGTGTAGCAAATTTAAAATGGCTGCAAGGCACAAAAAAAACAAAAAACAAAATAAAGACATCAGCAGTCAATCTGATAACACTCTTCAGGATTCAGTCATCTGTGAAACAGGAGTCTATTGTTTTCAAATTCTTCAACATGGTTACACGTCTCTAATGACACAGAGGTCTAAAGATCACCAACAGGCCAACAACAGGCAGAAATCCAACACCAGCACTCTGCTCTTAAAAAAATGTCACAGATAATATACAAACTCATATTGTTAAAAGAGATTAAGAAAAATAACCAGGCTGTAAAGGTGCCAATTCCTCAAACCATACACTCGTGAAAAAAAGGAGAATATTCCAAATTTTCTATTTGAAATGATGAGCTACTGTATGATGGAGGGATACAATGGATATTTAACAGTACTAATCATTAAGTGCATAAAAGCTGACCACAATTACAAGTGGCACTTCAAACAAGAAGGCCATTAAGGGCTTTTGTGATAAAAAGTTTTGACCTGCCTCTGAATTCAGAGTGATTAAAACAATCACATTCAATTAAATATTAGATTTACTAAACTGCTCTACATACTCATATTCCTGACAAGCCTTTTTAAACGCTGCACCAGACCAACCACTCCACACACACACACACCACCACCACCACCACCACCCAACCTCCAACAATATCTTACTCCATAATTACAGCCTCTTGTTGAGGAGTGCATACTGATGCTGCGTATTACCTACTAGTGCAGGCTGGGAGTACTGCAACAGCAGCAGCACAGAAACTCACCAATCTGGTGGCTTAAATCGACAAACTACCTACGGATTGTATCACGTCGATTTAAAACAAAAGGCACCTGAGCTGTCCTGTGGTCACAGATTTGGCAAGTAAAGATGAAGCTGAATTCATGTCAAACTTGTTCAATCATAGACATCTGAGAGGCAACATCAGAGACTGTCCAAGTCATTTTAGTGCTGTTAGAAATATTGATTTATCAATATGTACTAAATATTTGAAAGTGTTAAGTGTACTAGTTAAGTGTGGCGTGTGGCATTGTGTGGTCTCGCTCTTATATCCGCTGTTTTTTGCGGGTCCCTGAATGCAGCACAGCAGGCGGAGTGCTTTTCTTCTCCTTTGCAGGTGAATGTCACTTGTGAGGTGGATTATTGATCTGTTGATGCGTCCACAGCTGATCAGATCGATGGATGAGAGGAGATATTTGCAGATTTTTGTAAGAATACGAGAGTTCGAGGCCCAGCAGAATGAATAGTTTAGTTTCGCTTATAATGGGCCTGACGTTCTGCTGCTCCTCTCTGCCACTACTGCACTATAAATAACCCAACAGTGTATATATTTTAATACCGCTCCTAATTAACAGCCAAGCTCCATTCATTGAGACCACAGCAGGACAAATTAGACTGTGGCGGCCCACCATAGTCTTGGTTATTAATGGGAAACACTGCCGGTACCAGCTGTGATTTCTTACTTTCTCTTACTGTTAATGTTTACTACAGAATTTCTGTTGTTCTCTGCAACTAACCAAGAAAAAAAGTTGGCATTGCTGTGTGATATTGTTATCATATTTATCTTTTGATAATTGCAAATTTTATTCCATCTTTATCAATTTTTCTCCTCTGCTTGGGGATGCTGTGAACTCACTGCTGTCATGTCATAGGACACACCCTATTGTTTCACTGATAATGCTACATTATGAACAACAAATCTGTGTTAAAATCTGCAGAAAGCTAGTTAACGTAACATCACATTCACAGTAATATAAAAAAGATTTTAGAGAGGAAACAATATATTACATGTAGTAAAAAGGCTTTTAAAGCTATGTAAAAAATAATACGAAGTTGTTTATTTTGAAGGTTGTTTCATAAATTGTATGATTAAATTTGTGCTCCTTCAAAAGTAACATGATTGTCGGCTCGAATGACTTCAAACGTATCAGTTAGTTTTGGAATGAAGATTTCTTTGTTTCCTTGACACAAAAGGGGAAATATCGGTGTATATCGGTATCCGTCCAGAATTTCACAATCGGTGAATTCCTACGAATAATGATATTTTTCAAGGTACTGTATCGAAGTTAGAAATTCCAGTATCATGACAACACCAGTCTACATTAACAACAAACAAATCGTTTAACCTGATGATGCATTTTCCTTGAATTTTAGAGGGGGGAGGGGTTTTGGGCCAACAGGGCAGGTGATGTTAAAATCTTAAATCTTTTACTCCTTTCTCCGAGATGTCTTGCACACACTGTGGGAACCCTCGGTTTGCAGCAGCCGGGGCATGGCAGCCGCTCCCTCTAATGCCACCGCCTGCTGACCTTGAGAGTGCTGCGCCGTTGCCTCCTTTTGACAACATGATAAATCGCTCAATCAGAGAACAGGCCTGACGCCACCCCACACATCAAAAATGCGCCGAGGGGAGCAAGCTGGGAAGGGGATGCCGTCTCATCGAGTGCCAGAAGTGATGGTGTGAAAATGCACAATGTCACTGAGTGTGTTTTGTTATGTGCCTGTTCGGTGAAGGGAGAAGACAGGGAAGCGAGGGAGTTGATGAAATGATTACATAGTGGCAGAGAGGGGAAGGGGGCCTCGTGTTGAACAGCTGGCAGAAACCATCGTTGTTTAACACAGTTTTACAATGCCCAGTAGAGTCCAGAGTAAAGAGCGATGAAGAACAGAGGGATGCTCTTCATCCTTCACTAGTTCTGCTCATAGTTTTCCACAAAATCACACAATTTCATCTTGCTCGTGCAGCATGCCACCTCAGGATTTACTGCACATCACCTGATGGGACAACAACCAACAATCTGTACACTGTTTAAAATCCTAACCAGGCTTTCAAGGATGCTTAAAAAGACGTGTTAGCCGATGCAAATAAATTGAGCAAACGCCGAAAAAGACATTCCAGGAGTTTGAGTTCTTTTTTTTTTTTAAGATTGTTCTTTGGAAAAACAAAAACAAAAATGAGAACACAAAACAAAAAACCTCATCAGGATTTCAGTCGAGCACATTATTCGCCATCTGTCATTACATAAATCAACCACGAACAAGCTGCACACCCACAAATATTGCATATTTTATGGAACATGTGTTCAACATGTGGTGTTAGTAGTAGCCCGAATATTCTCTTTGGCCAACCGCATGAAAGCTCCAGTGCAGCAATTACTTACATATCGACATGCTTCAGATGCAGTAAGCAGTTGTGTGCTCAGTGCTTCATATCTTCCCCCCCAATCGCATTTCTCCTTCCTGTCACTGGTTTTCTCATCCTGCTCATTAATTACACTGAAGCGGAGTTGGTTGTGAGGTTCAGAGGAGCAGGGCTTGTCTGAATTTAATCTCTCCCTCCACTTCTTGTGTTTCCTGGGCCTCATTTTTCCTTTACTTTGATCTCAAATCAAATCCCCTCTACTTGTTCACTTCCGGTACCCACTTGTGCACTCATACAGCCCACAACACACGCTTGTGAACTATTTTCCACAAGGGGTTCACCACCTTGCAGCAAAACTAAACTTTCGTTTGCAAAAAAGCAATACATCTTAATGGACCCCCCTATTCTTAATGCAGCCACATTAGAACTGCAGCGATTAGTACATTGATCAGTTAGTCGATCGACAGAAAAATAACTGTCGGCGGTTTTGATAATCAATTAATTGTTTGTCATTTTCATACAAAAATGAAAGAAAATGCTTTCTAATGAATGACATTCATTATTAGCCCTTTTTACACTCCCTGTTGAAGGGAATATCGTGCTGTTACGCTGCCATGTTGTTTTTGTAAAACAGGTGCGGTCATGAAATGGAGGGACTGAGTTGTCTTGCTTTTTATGCCAGCAACCAAGGTAGTAACAGCGCCAACTTGAGACCTGTATAAAAGAAATAGCCGGCAGGACAGGCTTATTGGCAGGACGGGTGTGCAGTTTTGGTGGCGTGTTTTGCATGTGACCAATCGTGGAAGATTTAAAAGGCAACTAGCAACAGTTAGCTATAGCAGTTAGCAACTAACTTAAAAAAGAAGCAATTAAAAAAGTCTGTTAATTGGGAAACAATGAAGTGCGAGAGCTCCTTATTTATAACAGAGAAGATAAATAACTGTTATTGCTGTATTATGCCATTGTTATTGTTTATAAAGAGTGGGCGACACATATGCTATATGTTACACTAGAGGCCAATGTTGTTGTGTTCCACACCATGCCTCTTTAGCTTCTGTAATGACAGCATGCTGTCTAAAATCACACACTGGAATGGCATGATGCTGCCATTTTTTAATTCTGAGTAAAACTGCAAAAACAGCTTAAAGAAGGGACTTTGTAGCAGCCCTACAGGGCAATCTTAGTGTAAAAGGGGTTATTACAATCTGAAATTTTATTGAACAAACTATTAATCGATGAATCTAGAAAATAATCTGCATATTAATCGATAATGAAAATAAATCGCAGCCCTAACCCACAATCATAGAACATACTCAGGTTTTGTCAATTTTTCAAGGTTACCATGCGTAATAATGTGTGAGAATCACCTTCTTTTTGCTGAGTCATGACAGGTGTCTGCGTCTCTTTTGTGTAGGACACAGTCTCACGCGGAGGGAAGTCCACTTGTGTGATTTTGGCCATTCCCAGTTTTGGAGTTCCACGCCTAAAAGCACATAACAACTCAAACATTGCACAGCTCAATATCACCACAAAACCATAATGATTTTAACAAGAAAAAAAACATACAAAATAGCCATTATGCTATCACTTTTTCATTTGTGTTTTTAACAATTTCACCTCCTTGCAAGTGGAATCAATGTACGTAAATGAGCGTTTCATTAGATGGCTTCAGATCAGTATAACAACCAGTGTGAATCAATTAAAGGGCTTTGTCTGACCACTCTTGCATGCACGACTGTTCTCCTGGACAGCATTAGCTTAGTAATGACTTTGAAAGACAAAGTAATCATGCCATAGATTGAGAGAAGGGAAAATGACCAGGAAAGGAGAGAAGAGAGTGTCCAGTACCCCAGCTCAGAATCAGAGTGAAGTTGAAGAGTGGACGGGTCAGAGTCCCAGTGCAGAGTCCTGGTTAGTGTCACAGCAACAAGGCAGCATTAGTGAGAGAAGACGAGCAAGCACACAGGAGGAGAGGAGATAAAGTTAGCATTATGGCACACAACATGCTGATTGGATCCTAGGTCACAAATCAGTTGAATTTGCATGTTATCAAAAACAAACTTAAAACTGGATCTTGTTGCGTGTGTGTGTGTTTCAGTCAAAGCTTAAGTCTGGCTGCACAAAGCTCAGAGATGGAAGAATGTATCTGCTTAAAATGCATGGACACACTGCTTCTCAGAGTGAGATGACACAGGGTGTAATGTGCAGCCTGCGGGGCTGATACAGCCTGAACTGTGTCACACCAAAGGCTCTGAGTGTTGTGCAGACAGAGAGGGAGGGAGCTCAAGAACCCTCAGGGAGAAAACATGACCTCCATGTGTGTAGGAAATGGCCATGCTGGTGAGGGAAATGAGTCAACACGTAGGGGGAACAGCTCCCTGGGCCTGATGGGACACTGGGGGAGCTTGAGTTTCAGCCCAGGGAAGGGGCTCTAATTAGGGGTTAAGAAGTCCCCCAGGCATCACAGCAGCCTGCTGTTTTATTGTTAATTTAAGATCGTCCTAATTCAACGGCACACAAATTAAATAAACATGCACTTAGTTGGCATAAACTCGTCATCATTCACTGTGATGGTATGAGACTTTCCAAAAGATTTTTTACTCAGTTGCTCTTACTGTAATCATGCTTTAGATATATTCATAGCCTTTGTTTAAAAGCGATGCACAATGTTAGCTAATAGCAAAAGCTTATAAAGAAAAAATACACCTACATTTTTTTCTAAGCAATACTCAAAACACTTCAGAACTAATTTGCTGTACAACACATCTGCAGTTTAAGTGGCTCAAGAGGCCGTGACAAGGACGCTGAAATTACATTCCTGCTGGCATACGCGTAACTGAGCACATAAAAAGCACAAAAAGAATGTTTTGGGAAGACATATAAAGCTCAATAAAGATGTGTGCATTTAAACATTTTGCCTTAGGGGGAGAAATACCCGTTAATTCTTCATGAATAGGGATGTTGCCATTGTTTCCACACTTGTAATGTACTGTACTAGAGGCAGGGAAAATGTTGTTACTTAAACTGTTGCTGAGGAGTATGTGTGTGTGTGTGTGTGTGTGTGTGTGTGTGTGTGTGTGTGTGTGTGTGTGTGTGTGTGTGTGTGTGTGTGTGTGTGTGTGTGTGTGTGTGTGCGTGTGTACCTGGGTCCCACGGCTCCATCAGAGTCTTGGCTGCCTGCCTCACTCGGTGTACCCGCCGATTTGGTAGTGGGAGAGATGGGAGGAGGGACTACATAGCGAAACAGACAATAATCATCTGTTACAGTGTGCAAAACACCAAAAAGCTATTCACAGCAGAGTACAAATGGATTACGAATGGATCCATGCTGAATGCTTTCAATCTTAATGATTGAAACTTTCCTGACGGCTACATGTTAGTGAGCGTGCTGTGATGTGTGTGAAACCTTGACATTAGTAGCAAAGCGAGTTAAATGTACAAATCAGTCTGTCCAGAACATACTTAAGGTGTGGCAAAATCAACACATGTTGGGGAAAAATAGCTTTAATAACACAATTAAAATATTTTTTTCTTTATTAAATTAATGTGTGAATAAATGCAATACAAATTATTTAAAAGATACACAAAACTATGATGTTTTTATAATTTTGGATCAGGTTTGTCAGCATCCTGTGAGACTCATGAAGATTTTATTATGGATCTCTTCTGCCACCTGCTGTTAGCAACATAGCAGTGCTGTAACATTCCTGCTCTGTATGAACTCTATATACTAATATTAATACATCTATAGTAGTGTCATTTAAAACGTACCTTTATTTTATTTCACCAGGGCCTACTTTTTTATTGTAGAAATTTTTATGGACTTTTTTTGTAGAATCTACTGGAAAAATTAGAAAAGTGACATCTTAAGTAAGAAAAAAGGAAAGTTACAGTAACGTGGAATTTTGCCCATTTTCACTTGTTTTGTTACATTTGTGGCAGAAAGAACACCTTTATTCTAAGACCAATGTGTTTTGGCTTAAGGTCTTCATGTGCATCATCTCAGCCGTGAGCCAAAATATGTTTGCCTTAGGGCCCTGACACACCAAACTGACGGTCGGCAGTTAGTCATCTGGTCTGTTGGTAAACATGTTTCCCTAGTTTATGCGGTGTGTCATGCACATTTTGCAGTAATTGATCCTTTTCTGCTTTTTTCAACAGATTCAGCAAGTGGAATTGGAGGTGGAGCCAGTCAGTGAATGCAGTTCAGCTCAGTGCATGAGAGGATAAACGGCAGCGAGGAAGGTAAACAAACAACTCAAGTCTAGACGGAGTGAGATCAAAACAAACTTCAACTAATACATAACTGCTTGTGTTATTCTTCACTGTTATTATATTTGCTCTTTCAGCACTGGGTTGAGTTGCTAATGTGCTAAGTTAGCATTTCAGAACTCCTGGTTCCCTTTGTCTCGTCGTCAGTAGGTTTTTTGAATCGGTTGTTGGTTAGATGCTTGAAATAAAGTCTGTGGTTAACACTTGTTTAGGAGACTATTAAATTTTGTGCTATGATATAAAATATGTCAGTAAAAACCCTGATCATAAATTTTAATGCTTTAATGTTTCTTTAAAAAAAAAGGTGGTTGCTAAAAAATGACTAAATGATACTACAGTGTGTTCTCACTCTCAGCATGGCTTTACAGTCTCACTATGGTGTTGATGCTATGTAATGCGACTGTAGTGTAGTATGTTTATAACCTAAAGTTAGCTTTTTACTTTTGGTGTTTATTTGCAAAGATTTTCATGCTGAACAAAATGTTTGTTTTGTTTGCTACATAGCTTATTTTCTGCAATAATCCAAAATCCAGTTGAAAATTTTGATATGATTTTTCATGAGGGTACCAGGGCAACGTTAATTTCTGCTTCATCCTACAGAAACACATCATCCCTGTGGCACTCTATGGAGAGCGGTTCCTCTCATACAGGCACAGAATGTATGTGCTAGTTGGCTGTTGGTTGTAGTCTTTACAGTGTGTTCAGCGCAATATTTTGGCCGAGACAAAAGCGGCAGGAGGCGATGCAACACTATGCCTTCATCACCACATGTTCTTAGATTTTGGACAAGTGTGTCAAGGCCATTAACAATAATGTTGTTCTATACAAGTGTTGCTGGAGTTTTGAGCTCTTCAGGCTCCTTCCTCTTCTCTATGCACCTTGGAAGTCGGTAAAGGTGTGACAGGAACTTCCACTCTGCTTTACTTGGTTGTTTTATTTTACCATTTACTTTTGTCTTCATGACATTTTACTACTTAAAAGTACTTAGCAAAGTTACTGACAAACAAATCTATTGGTGACAGCTCATTGGGGCAGTGACACATTTTTGTTGCAAGGACTTTAGGGTTAAAATGCTGAGGGTTTCTGCATCCACACCAGATTTTTGCCTGCTTTCTTGTGGTCTTAAAGAAGTTAAACACATGATCAGCTGCACTGAGGTCAGGTGACTGAGCTGGCCAGTAAAGAACATTCCACTGTTTGGCCATTAAAATATCTGTATGTTTTAGTCCATTATCCTACAATGTTCCTTTTGCGAGCATGAAATAAGAAATGCCTAACATCCCTAAGCTGTTCACCCAGAATAATTATACTCAAACCCTGGTCAAAAAGCCAAATCATGAAATACAAACTAAATAAAAATATGACTGTCCTAATTCAATGACTAAAATGTATGTGTGATAGAAAGTAAAATGAGCTACTTTACTTGTTTTGTTTAAATACAGGTAAGAGAGATAAGAGGATATATGACACAGGATGTGCGAAAATGTGAAAAGTCTGGAAATCCTGTTAAAGTTCCTGTTTTTTTTTTTTCCTATTGGACTACAAAATTAAAAGTATATTTGGCTAAATATCAGAATTCACCAAAAGGTAATACAGAACATACCAACAGAAGTCTCTGGGGTTATGCCCATACTCTGTAGAAGAGCCTCAGCCTCGCGTCTTTTTTTCTCCAGGTCAGAATCATCCTGGTGTTGTGCAGCATCTTTCAGTTGGTCAGCCTGGAAACATAGTGACACGTTGCCCATTAATGCACTCCCTAAATATCCACGCCACACTACTGTAATGCTCTAGTGGTTACGTCTATACAGTTAAAATAGTTGGCTCACAAAAAGTAATGGGCAAATGGCTGTAAGAGTTGACTAAAATTTCTGAATATCCAGTTGAAATAGTTAGCTAAAATAACAGCTAAATTGTTGAAATAGCTTCATGTCCTGCAATTAGTAGCACAAATGCAAACTTAACCCAACTAACATAAACACTGACTCTTTAACTGTATGAGAAAATACTGCAACAATATTGCAAAAATTGCATAAAAAAATACTGTGAATGGTGTTTAATAATATCCAGTTTATGAACCTGACGGGTGGTGTTGATGGAGTGCTTGAGTTAATCTGATAGGGCTGCAGGGGTATGTCTTAAAGAAATGGTTGGGAACCACTGGTGTACACAACTTAACTGTATCTTTTTGGAAACCATTATTCGGTTTGATGCCGCTTATTTTCCATATTAATTCAACATCAGGGAATATTCAAAGCATTTACAAAATGTTACACATACCGCTTGCTTCTTGCGCTCCTCCTCCTTCCTTTTCTTCTCCTCTCTGATTTGTGCCAAGCGTTGCTTCTTTCTTTCAAGCTCTGCTTTCAGCTCACTTTTGTCAGACATAATGCCACAGCTGTAATGTAAACAACACATTTCTGTTTGTCTTCATCTTCCATTAAGACCGCACTGGAAAATATTGTTTAAAGACTTAATCAGAATCAGAAATACTTCATTGATCCCTGGGGGGAAATTGTGGTTTGTTACAGTTGCTCTCATGCCAGCATAGAGAACTATAGCAAGTAAAAAGAAGTACCAGCACAAGTATATAAAAGAAGAAATGCAAAAATAGAAATACTGTAGCGGTAAACAATACGCACAATATGTGAAATTAAAATATTTAAAAAAGAAGTATGGACAATAATATGCTGAATACATAAGAGTGTGAAAATATACATGTAAAGAAATACAGTTATAGACAATTGCCACAAGTATATGAACATTTAAATTATAATATGGATAATGTGCTGAGTGCGTAAAGTGTGTAAAACATAAAACTGCCTTATGCTACAATGCAGTGTATAAAACTAGTATGTAAGTTTAAAATATTAAAATATAAATATGTGCTACAATGAACAACTCAGATACACTAAGTAAGAATAGCAATAAGAATATATACAGTAAATACAATATGTGTAACATGTTAACTATAGCCTACATTCAAGAGTTGGAAGAATATTGCACAGAGGAAAGCTGTAGTTGAAATATTGCACTAAAAATTGCATATTGTTTGGACAGTAATACTAAGAATTATTGCACCTTAAAACCCTATTGCACATTAAGTATATCAGACAAAACCAAGCTTTATGGGTGTGCTGGTGGAGTAGTTTCAATGCATAATGACAAATAAATGCTTTAAAACAACAACAACAAAGCAAGCAAACAAACAAATGAAGCCAGCCATCCCCTGTCAGTTGATGCTCTCAGCTTCAGTACCACCTTGCACAGCAATGGAGACAGCTGACTTTAGCTGCCCAACCTCACCTAGCAGGTAAAATGCTCATCCAACGGTGTTTTCCGTTTTCCCTACAGCTGCGTGAGTTAAATATCGTAGCTGATAAGACACAAATACACACGGCTACCTGTAATTTGGTTAAAACCACAGCCCGGCAGACCAGTCATTGTCAGCCAGCTCACTGAAAGCCCCACCCTACCGTTGATACAACAATTAACACCGGTTAGCTTAGCGTCAGGTTATCCTCTTCGGTTCAGGCATTTGTCTCTAGTCCTCGTCGGCTTATTTTAAACGTGATCAAACTAAAATCATGTTTCCTAATAATATCATGTAGTATTTTAGTAATCGCACCGCTAATTCATACAAACCACACAACGTTAGCATACAATCGGCCTCTGTCGCTGCTAGCCATCCTTGTTATGACAGGCTAGAGCTAGCGTAGCCATCATTGTTGTTCAGCATTTAATTAGTGATCACCAAGACAGCGAGTAGTTTAATGTAATCTGTAACTTAAAAAACAAAACTGTTTTTGAATTGTAGGCAATGTGACTTGTCCGATCTAACCCACCCTTTATGGTTAGAGATGAGCCATTAGCTTTATTTGTTAGCAGTTAGCTACAACAGTAAACCGGACCTTAGTCCGCCGCGCTGTCATGCGCGATCAACTCTACTGCCCGCTCAATGAATTAATCAGATCAGACTACAATTACAGCAATAAATACAAAAAGAAATTTAGAAATGTGTGATACTGCAGCTAACATGACATCGTCGTGAAGATTACAAACCTTAGTGCAAGTTTTCGACCTGACACCAAATGCCTATAACCAAAGCACAGCCAAAACAAACGGGCTGCCAGCACAACTACAGGTACTGGGAAGAGCCAAAAAGAAGCACAACGCGTTTACTTGGATGTGCTGCTGCCATCTGAGGTCAAAGATGGAGAGCAGGAGCGTTCAGACCTTTTTGGATGGGGGCCGGATAAGATAATGTGAAAACATCTGGGGGCCAATTGCTTCTTGCATCATGTGGGTTATTGAAAAAAACAAACAAACAAATAAATGAAGAAACTTGCTGGCAAGAATCTGGCGATTCAACACATACCACGGCACAAGTTATGATTCAACATATTGTGAAATATTGCAATACTGTAAGCAAGGCAAAATATTGTGTTATGATTTAAATCTAATTTTAAGGAAAACTGTCAGATAGACCACTCCACCATATGCATAAAATTTGAGTATAAAAACGTTCCTTTGTTAATGTAGTCAGAACACAAGGATCTATATTTATCACAACCCCTGTAATAGATTAGGAAAACGTTATTAGGTTGAAATAGTAGAGTCATATGACTGGAGACAGATTACAGCACTGCTTTCTAGCAGTCAGGGCGTTAAACCGAACATGTACACTATTGATTAAAAATCCATACTGTGATGATTCTCAAAAACACTATCACAAAACATAAAATTGTGATACCCAACTTTTCTGTGGCCATGTCCGCTAGCTAGCAGGAAATGTCTGCTGTTAAGTTACCATTTCTTTGCTTGTTTTTTTGTCTGTGTCTGAAAATACACATAGTCCCGCCTGTGTAGTTCTGAGCTTGTGTACGAATTGCTTGATAGTCCTGCCATCGTGAGGTGAACTAGAAAAATGCAAACTGATCTGGCTTCGTTAACCAGTAATGTGTGGGTCCACATATATTTTGAACAACGAGCTGAGAGCTGTGTAAAAACAGTTAGAGGGCCTCGACTGCCCCCCCCCCGGCCGAACTTTGGACATGCCTGACGGAGAACTTGAAACTCAAACAGGCTTCCTCAGTATTGTGAAGATGAGTATTTGGGTTTAGTCGTTAATTTTGGTGGTTCATATTGTGAATGAAAGTTCCAATATTGAAACTTTGCATACTACATATTGTAATGTAGTATAACACACACATTTCCACATTTGTTACACACTTTACATACTTAGCATATTATACATATTTTATATTCTTAGTATTTTGCATACTAGTGTTAAACATTTTTCTTTTTATATTTCACAGACTTCTTATTTTCATACTGCTTATTACTACTTTCTCATAATTCTGCTATAAATCAGAGCAACTGTAACAAATCACAATTTCCCCACGGAGATCGATAAAATATATCTGATTCTGATACTATCTTTGAAAGGCATTCATATAAAACAGTGACATGAAACCAGAACTCTTAATGGTTAATGTAGTAACAACAACAACAACAACAACAACAACAACAACCACAAACTGATGCTTATAATACTTACTGATAGTGTTTAATGGCAAGAATATTATTCCTCACCTCTGTGCATATATTTCTAAATATTTAAGAACTGCGTGATCTTAGAAGTTGCAAATATTTATTGTAAAATGTAGAAAGGTACTGAATCATATTCAAAAAAACCCAGATATCAGAATACAAAGAATTCAGAATAAAAAACTTTGTCATAACTTGTACAGTGTATGTCAATAAAGTTTGTTGCTACTGCATCTAAATCTTGTTATAAAGCTCACCATTATTTACTTGCTCTTACAACAATACATGTTTGAGAAACAGCAAAATACTAACAAAATACTATACTATATACTATAAGGTGCAAGAGCGAAAGCTATGTTTTAAAAGACCAGCAAAAATAGATTCCCTCCTCTTGACTTTTTCTGACCAGTGTAAACTTGGTGTACATACATTCAACACTGAAGACAGTATCCGCCTGAGCCGGTTATTTTGTAATCAGTTATCCTGCTCATCTAATTTGTTGCTCCTCCTCCTGACGTCCCAACAGGGCTCAGCATCAGCTCCAACAGACAGCTGAGACATAGTTGGACCGACTTTGCTGCTGTCCTCACCTCCCCCGTTGGTATGCAGAATATGTGGGATCTGGTCGCTGGGGCGTTTCCAAGATGTTCTAGTGGCAATCCAAAGGATAAGAGCTCCAAAAACCACAAGGAGGAGTCCCAGGACATTCACGAAAATGGCCTCTGGGGGAGAGTCCTTGTACTTTGGGTTGCTCCTTAATGAAGAATAACAAAAACATTAAGGTATGCTCACTCTTCAGCAGCACATTAACATTGCTCATCTGGTTTGTAGACTTTTTGCAAACTATTAAGAGCTTTTGTTTTTTTTTTTAAATACTTACAGTCCAAAAATGAGTTTCTCAGTGATGCCCATGAGTGCCACAGCTATCACGCTGGTAAAGATTAAAAGACCACTGTAGACGTGGACAGGCATAAATGCTGCTCTCCAGGATGCAGGTGTAATTGGTATCAAGTACATGCCAACTCCAAGAACAAGCTGCTCGTTGAAGGAGAAAAAGACATCCACTTCATCAGATACTGTACTAAATGAGACTGTTATTCACTATGACTTGGCATTTTTAGAAAACACCAGAAGTTGTTTTTCATTGCGTAAGACATACTCCCTGCTCTATATGTATTGTTTTTAACCAGACCATAGTTCCATGAAAGATTAGTAAATATCATAAAGGTATTAATCATGCAACAACAACGGTCATTTAGGTGCAAAGTGTCAAACTTGTTATTTCTAATAGCAATATTAGTATTAGAACAATATTAGTACTGCAAAACCAAAAACAGTGGCCTTTGTTTACTATCCATTGCTTTACATTGTTTAAAAAGAATAGAGTTTATTTACCTGTAGACAGTACAGTATGACTGCTATCAGGCCCAGCCAGCTGTGCAAACTGTACATGTTGGGGATTTTGGCAGCATTGTGGAAGTCAAAAACTGCCACCAGAGATATGACTACAAGAGTGAAGGCTAGTAAATTCAAGCCTGCGTGGATGAACTTCATGATCAGTTTGCTGCACTTCCAGGTCCATGGGAGCCTGTAGACAATGATGGCTACAAGACAAGGTAACTGAGAGTCATTCAAACAATTCATACTGGAACTATGATGCATTTTTTTTTGTGAATATTAAAAATGGTTTTCATATAGGCAAAAATGCACACATGCTTAATAAAGGGGAACACCAACTAAATGAAGAATTCCAACATATTATTTCTATGGCCTAAATTCAATCCATAATTGAGAGCACAAGTTATTCTCTGTCAAAGCCAGAAACCAGAGTAGAAAGTCTCAAACTTGCAATGTCATGAGGTAAAACGTCTGGAGCAGCTCCTTAGACAATAGCCACTTATACACTGCCTGATGTAGAAGTGAATATCGCACCGTTACGCTGCCTCACCATTCTCTGTATAAGGTACAATCATGGAAAAGGGGAACAGAGTAGTCCTCCCTTTCAGCTGCCATGGAGGTAGTAAAAAGGCTGAAATAGTGTCTGTAAAAACAGGGCAGCCGGCAGGACAGGTGTGTGTGAATAACATATATGAATTCTGAAAATGGGTGCAATTCCCCTTTAAAGTTGAATAAATGACAGGTGTAGGATTAGTGATGGCAACAACTTAAAAGAAACTCTACTTCAGTCATTTTATCAATTTTTGGCAAAGACTACACGCCACGTGTTCATTTATTCATTCATTCCTGACAACAATTTGCAATATGTTGATAAGCCTTATTATAACTCAGAAATTATTCACTTTACATCGTATGTCCGTATTTGTGAGCTGAAGTCAGCTGAAAGTCAGCACTTCTAAATGCCCAAATTTTCACTGGAGGTTTGGTTGTTGGAATCTTTTATAATTGCGCACTTATCAGAAGTCACCTCCCCCCTGAGATCCTTGAAAAAAAGAGCCTTGTGTAACTTGGCCTTTAGCTGTAGTTTCTTTCAGTTGTTTACATATATTTTCAAAAAAAACACCCACATCCTGTTTATCCTCTTAAAAAGATAGACTCCTCTCACCTGTTCCCTGCAAGATAATAAACCCGATGACAATTAAGACCGGATGCCAGTTGAATTCAGCCAGTCCTCCATCCCAGGCTAAACCTTCTTTATAATGGAGAACCCATCTTAGCACGAATATTATGGCGACAACACCGACGGCGGCGGCGGCGGCACACAGAGCGACCAGGACCTGGATCGACTTCTCCATCGCAGTCAGTCGGTCTGTTGAGAAGCAGCAGCAGCAGCAGCACGGAGAGACTTGACCGGAACAGCTGTTTTCACAACTACAACAACTTCAAGTGGCGAGGAGGGACCTCGGTCACATGATCCACGGCGGCGCATATGTTTGGAGGAAACACGTTTTGTAACATGTGGTTACAGAAGATTTTGGGACCTGATAAATACAATGAAAAGTCGTTATTTTGCGTTGTATGTTGTCTGACAAACATATTTCCTGATGATTATTGTCAGGTGTTGGCTGCATGTTCTTACGACAGTGCTCATGACTGACGCACTGAGTGGAGTAATACTTAGAAGTTATGTTTTTACAACTATGCACTGTCAGTTTTCTTTCGTTACTGGATAACTTAAGCTTCTTTAATTAGTGTTTTTGCCCATCATTACTGTATTTTTTTTAACTTTCTGCTTGTTGTTTTTTTATTTATTTTGCTGTGATAACAACTCAGCACACTTGGAAAAGAGGGCTCCTGTTCTCAGGTGTTGCAGTGGGGAGAAAAATGGGAAAAATGTTTACCAAGGGCCCTACATTTGGGTCCATCTGTAGCTTAATATAAAACTCGTAACTTAGATTGAATAGTCAGTTCGTGCCACCTTATTTATGGGCTACACTAACATTAAAACAGTGGGTTGTGAAAGCCAAAAATGCACAATTCTGATCACGCATATGATACATGGCAGCAACTTTGAATATCTTAATATTTGAATGGACATGATTTAGAGAGAAGAGATTATTCCTGCACACTGACCTTTTAGTTGCAACAAACATTATTTTAGAAATTCAAAGCACTCTACTTTACTAATGAAGGACTAAGGATTGAAACGTCTTATTTCTATGATTAAGTTTATTGCAAGGAAAAGGACCTTGTGCGGGAATTCTCTCTTCTCTTTCATTTGGACATTTTCTCAAACACAACAGTCTACAAGAAATTCAAGGTGTGCATGAGCCTTCACAGTCCAGATGGGCATAATGGAAACACAGAAGGAGGCAGAAATCCAGAGTAACTTTGAAAATACAATTTTAATTTAAGTGAAAAAGTCTTAGAAAAATGTGACTTAAATGTGAATTAAATCACCAAAAATGTTTATTAAATGTAATTAACACAAAAGTAATAATTAAAAAGTAATCCAGATCTGAAAAACATCATTCTGAGTGTTGCAGAAAACTTGTACAATACAATTTGTAAACAAATATTCACAAAATCTTAAAAAGGAAACACTACTTATTTTCTGTCAGCCTGGAGTTTGTAAACATGGCAGCAGAAATTAGTGTTTTTCTGTTCAATATGAACAATTGTGTCTTTGTCGAAGAACAGCTCATGTCGGTAAGTCTGAGACAAAACATAAGAAAACAAATGAATCAAAGATGCAAACACACACTTCATCTTAACGTCATGTTATCTCAGGTCACCCACCTCGTCCCAAGGTTCAACCAGATCAACTGTCCGCAGTAACTGCCCGCTCTGGTTGTCATGCAGTCGGATTTGGGCTCTGCCTTCTCCCTCCTCACCATTAGTTACCACCACTGCCAGAAGGTCCAGCTCATCCTCATATTCCACCATACGGAAAGTCTGTAAAATCCAAAGGTCCATTTTTCTCAATATGTACATAAGCCTCCTATCCTGCTACTTACGGTCTCTTTAAACAACAGGCACAGTAAAATTTATGGAAGAAATCAAACTGTAATCCTAAACTGTCTTAACTGTGAATAACGTATATTTGCAAGCACTCCTTCAGAGGTCTGATGAAGAAAATGCTGATCTTTGAAACCCAACAATGATGTCTGACCCTTTCATTTTGAACCAGTATTATTTGACTATAACTGTGGTAGTCTGCATCTCTGGTGGTGTATCAGTCACTGCTGGTCTGATCTTGATCAAACTCAAAGCGAGGATTACCGTAGAAACTCGTTCTGTGGCCTGAGGACTTGAAAATGATGGAGATGCTATATTTATGTGTTTCCAACTGGAAGGTGATAAAAAACCTAGGTGCTCCGAAAGCTTTTTATAAACTCCAGAATTAGTCGTAGTGTAACCTGCTTATCCTTTATTCTTAAGTGTTTTTGCCTTCTATCAAGTTGTGGTTTTGGCACATCTGATGTTGTGTTGCTGTTATACCTTAGACTTAATTCATAGATTTTGGGGAAATTATTTGTTTGAATAAAGTAGAGGGCTGGCGACTCTATACAAATCCCATATAAAGACTCATACTTGTTAATAGGATCAATTAATTGTTGGTTTTGGTGTTTTAATGAAAATTGATGACAATAACAAAAAAACATAGAATATAAAGACAGTTAGCAGCAAAAAAATATTTGAGACTGGATTTGCTTCCTGGCTTCCAAAAAGAGTGTACAGTATATGTATTTTATGTACACCATATTTAACTATAATATTTAGTTGTACTGTACTGTTCTGTCTTCTTTAGATAAAAACAGCTCTTTTTTTCTTTGCAGAGACACTTGATAAATAATTCAAGCGTTACTACTTTGGTACCTCTTGATCTGGGTCGTCATCCAGCTGATGAAATCTTCTCTTCACTGTGCGGCCCGAAGACGTGACAGTCACCTGTGAGGTAGGCTGCAGTCGAGGGAAAGCAGAAACTTTAACCACACCAACACTAACTGACTAGTGTCATAGTGCACATGTGACACAAACATGAGGCTGAATCATCATCACGTCAGCTTAAGTCTGCACAGATTAAAGATTTAAACTTACATTGTTGTTTCGATGGGTTTTCATAGAGAAATCCTCAACTACCTTTGACTGCAAACCACTGGTCATTTGAAGGATTTTCAGGATACTTCGTGGAAAAAAAGTCCAGTATAAGGTAACAAGGTAACGAGCACAGTTTAGCATACACTGACATTGCAGCTGAGTGATAGGAATTCTTCAAGATTCCTTTATCATAATACATTTACACACGTACATTAACTCTGTTAAGTAAAAGTTGACTGCGGTACTCACTTAATGTTGGCAGGTCCAACATGAATGATTCTTCCTGAATCGTCAGGGTGGAAGAAGATCCCATCACTCTCTAAAGAGCAGCAGTTCATGTTTTGTATTCCATTTACTGCCTAATATCATGAAATGAAAAAGCGTCACGTCTCAAGAAAACTGCAATTGAAAATGAAATGAACACATAACTAACTAACTATCAGCATATATACAATATTGTACAATATATACTGTTACACAGGAGGATTTGCATCCAGGAGGTAATCTACTGACAAGTTTGTTTTGTGATGTGCAACTGGATTTTTGGACTTTAGAGTCTGTGAATCATCAAAAATCTGTTTATGCACTATTGTGGGAAAGGCAAGGCCTATTCAAATGGTACTCCACCCAAACTATTGTTTAACCACTTAACCACTGCAGACATTAATAGCGGTTGTTAAAAGCACTGCTTCTGGTACATTTTAAAATAATACCGCAAATGTATTTCTCCTTTATCTGTAACTGTGGCAGCTTAAAGGTGATTTTAGGTTTCTCAACACAATTTATTTTGCAGCCTTAGTTGCTGAAAATTGTCTCTGGTAAGAACTAACAGTGTCATCAAAAGCACTAAATCTGGAACAATGCAGAAAAACTTGTAATACATGTGCAGAAGGGATCTGCACCAAAGTAGACCACTTCATGGGGTTCGAATAGTGATTACAGGTTTTTGCTATCCTGCTCTGCCCAGCAGCTAGAAACAAAGACTGTCACAAACATCTGTGGCCCTTCTTACCCTGACACTTCGAATAAGCTCTGACCAATTTGGTGGTCTATCACAGACAAAGATTGGGGATATTTATCCATCATAGCCGAGGATATGCTACATTTTGTACTCAGATTCCCCAATTGTTATGAAAACATCAAGAAAACATCAAGTGATGGTGCCCTGTTAAACGGATTCTTTAAACTCACCATTGTGCTGTCCATGAGTGAGCAGATGTGATGAGTGCCCTTGTCTTTTTTATGCGGCGGTGTGTAGATGTAGTGCCACGGGTAGCCTCCAATCTGGACACAGTTATTTGCGCATGATACCTCAAAAAGCACTGGAGGATAATCTGTGAAATAAAACAAACAAAAAACAAACAAAAAAAAAACTATCACGTTTACTTTGTGATGAAAAACATCCCTGCTCACAGTGGCCATGTAGCTCTCCACTAAATCTTTAACACAAAGATGCCATCTGTCTGCCTTCATAAAGGGCTCACCTGTGATCTGAATGTTTACTGGGATACCAAACGGAGCATCCCCCACTGTTTTGCCTTCAAGGAGTGAACTCCGCTTTCCAAGTGTTAACTTCTCGGTCAAGTACTGTAAACAGAAAATATTTATTAGATACGCAGAGCTGTAAGCAGCAAGATGAGCGAGAAGGACAGTAAAACATTTAATACGTGAATATTTAGGGTGATACCAAATAATTCAAAGGTTAATTCATAATGTTGACATTCAAATTCTAAATCAAAATGTTTCTGCACATTTGCAGATGAGGATTAAGCTACACTAATTTGATTTGTAAAATTAGATCCCAGTTGTGGCTGTGTAGGATTGTTTCCACCTCGTGCAATCTTAACATTTCCAATAGCTTTGAGCACTGTGAAGTCCATGACGTCAAAATATGCTGACAGACATTCGAAGCTTCATTCAACTTCCATAAAAGCTTCAAACATGGTAAGAATTTTGTATGTATTAGGCCTGCTCAACAGTGTGCTGGAAACTCTTTCAGGATAAAAATAAAACAAAAAGACATACACTTTGGATGATGCGCTCAAAGCTGTACAGCTTCACTGACTTGTTGCTATAAGACACCACAAGGACACCTTGAGACAAAACAACGTCAGTAACGCCATTTCCAAACACCTGAAAAGATAAGAGTTAAATTTTGTCGATGATGCATTACTCCCGCAGGCACATCTGATGAAAACACCATACAAAACAAATCTGCTTACTTTTTTGCTGATCTCCAAAATGCCCACAATTTGTAAGGGAAAAACATGAAAGATGGCCAGGTGCATGACTGTATCCCGAGTGATACCTGCCTGAGAATTTAAAGAAAAAGAAAAAAAAAAAGTTCATTTCTTTTCCACAACAAAGATCTCTTCCTTGGACGGGCATTAAATAATTGATTAGACAATTGATAAAATCCACAAAAAAAACTGAATTAGAAACCAGTAGAGGGATTGATTGAACAAAGTGCAGAAGTTTCACTAGTTTCAGCTTCTCAAATGTAAGGATTCATTGTTTTTCTATGATTTCCTGATCATGGTAAATTGAATATTTTGGTTTTTTGGACGAAATTAGCATTTCAAATACATTACCTTGAGCTTTCTTTTTTGTTGCAGCCCTTGACTGGTGATACCCAAATTCCAAAACCAATATGATTTTATGTCCATTTTCCTAAACTGATATAATGCAACTATCAAAATGCACAACAAGATTCTATACTTTACCACCCTTAATAATTTGACCCGTCACTCTTTAGCAGGGCACTACAACTAACAAAAGAAACTCACCTGTCGTTCTAAAGACGTTTCTTTGTTTTGAACAGATTTGACGTAAAACATCTCTTGAGAAACATCCCAGCCAAGATATCTACCAAAAAAAACAAAAAAAAACAACAGAATAACGTTAAAATGTTTTTAAATAAACCAAAACTGAGAGAGCTCAGAGCGTTGAAGATACCTGAACTTGTGGTTTGAAGAGAGGTAAACTTTCTGCAGCTCTTCTCCCGTTTCGGCTGAAAGACGATAGAGCCAGTTATTGGCTGTCAAAGCCAAGAGGCTGGGTTTATGATCCGAGGGGGAGGCTAATGTTCTGTCCTGTAAATAAGACACATTAAACAGTCAGAATATGGTTTTTTAAAATCTGGTCATTGAAAATTAAGTAATAAAACAAAGAAAAAGGTGTATTCACTTACCAGCGGGCTTTGACACAGCAAGGCATCTTCAAATTTCTCCAATTTAGACCTCTTTGGCAGTTTGTATAGAGCTTGAGGTGCTGAATGAACACTGAAACCAGAAAATGTAATCACTAATGTCAGAGCTTAAACCATTTATTCTGTTGTCAGCTGTCAGTCTTCCTTACATTTTTAAATGTGAATGCTGTGTACATAAACATGACAACATACAATTTTAATTTGTTTGATGACCTTAATGAACTGGGTAAAAAAATTATCTGGCAAGTTATACATGAAGAGTGACAAGGCCTGCCATGAGGGGATTGTACTTTATTAATCAGAGGAGGGAGGTGGCTAGGGTGTGACTTCTTTTTTTAATTTTAAGTTTGCCACTCCCTGAGGCCACAAATATTTTTACTTGAGTCTCCCTGAGTGACGGGAAAAACACATGACCTTAAATAGCCATACCATTTTAAACAAGATGTGGAAAATAATGTCATTTTGATTATGTTTGCTTTTGTCATGCTCATTGTGTTCAATGAATGTCGGAAATTTGAAGATCAGGTGATGATTTCTGTTAAACCCTGTTAGGGGGTATTTAAAATAAATACAAAATAGCCCACAACCATTTAAAGTTGTATGTCCCTCTCCTTTATGTGTGAAATTATCATACTGTTGCAACCCTATTTTCATGATTTTCATGAGTTGCGAGGTCTCAGATTAAATCCTTGTGAGGAATTATTGCTTTATGTTTGTGAGTAAATAATCCATGTCTCAGTGCTGTCAGTCGCTTCTCAGATTTGGATTTCTTCAGAGATATATTACTTTACTTACATATTATGTGACTTTTGTATGGCATTTTATTATCATTTCTATTGACAAGCTATGATGACATAAACCACATATAAATCAAGACAGAAAACTTGAAAAAAAAATCACACACACTCACACACAGACCCAGACATACACACACATCCAGGAGAAGTTACCGTTAACTACGCAGTCCATCATAACCATGTGTCCAAAGGACACAAGCTTATACCAGAAGCTACTGTGCACACTAACCAGGGGTGGTGTAGACAAAATAAATACATGATCAAAATACAGAAAGGAAAGTCGTGAGCTATATATCCATAAAGGTGGGTTCAGTCCAAGTGTTACAAGAAGGGACCCCATGATTTTTCCCATTTTCAGTTATTGAATCGCAACTTCTCCACGTGGATAACTGAATTATGCCTTTTCAAAACAAACAAGCAAACAAAAAACCATCTGTAACTTATCTGTGTTATTCAGTGCTATATGTGTGTTGAAGTCTGAAAATAACTCATAGAAATTATCTTCACTCACCAGCTGTAGCAGTTCTGGTAATTTTCAAAGTAGATTTTACCATTCTCGTAAGTTATTGTGGATTTTGAGGTCTTGCTCCATGCTTTAATGAAACCCCTGTTGTCCTGCAACATAACAGTAAAGAAGATATAAGTGACTAAAACATTTATTTGAAGTAGTTAGCTAAAAACGAATACCTAATAGCCTATTTTTTTTCCAGTACCTGTAGCATGATACCTCTCAAGACCTTCATGTTGTGTCTGATCAGAGTCCCAGCCTCCCTGATGCCTGTGCTCCTCCGGACCAGCAGCGCGGTGCTGTTACCGGCTCCCTTTCTCCGGTGCGGCGCCATCAGCAGGTGGCTCTTGTTCCTACAGCGGGACTGTGTGGTAGCATGTCAGGAGACAACAACCAGAGCTGACCTCGAGAGCTCAGTCAGAGTCAGGTAAGGGCTGCGTGGTTTTACAGTCCGAGGTAGCGATAACGTTGGAGCCCCTCACTCAGCTCCATGGTATCAAGAAGACCACTGAACCTCCTCACTGGATTTAACGTTAGCCGGTTTTTAGTTGACAGCTAACGCTAACAAAAGTTAGCACCGGTGAACTAAATCATCGATATCTCGTTTAGCTCCTTCGTTCAAACGCCGTTTGTTCGTTTAATATGACCTTATGTTAGCTGAACGTGATAGTCGTACAGAAGCAAAACGCTGAAGGGATACCAGCGGTAAAAAAGCATGGATGTATTATAGGGAAGTCAAGTTACCATGCTAGCTGTCCGTGTGCTGCTCCATGTTTGTAGTTTTCACAAGATTCTTCTTCTACTAAAGGAATTATGGCACGCGGCTTCCATTTTTAAACATTAGCGCCCTCCCGACAGTTGGCATGTTGACCAGGAAGCATAACAAATAGTTTTATTTAGCCTTAAGGTCGGGAAAAATAATCTTACTTTACATTGTTTGACTGTATTGGTTAGCTCCCATTAATTATTTTTTCTTGTAAAAAAAGTAGTTTACTTACTCATGTATGGAGCTTGCATAAGAAACTAAAAATAAGTCAGAAGATATAGTCCTTGATAATAATAATAATTATTATATGTATTATTATTATTATTATTATTATTATTATTATTATTATTATTATTTATATAGCACCATTTAAAACAGAATGTAACTAACAAAGCAAAGCAAAAATGGGATATACAGACAGCGATACAACAACAGAAAGACAAACAGCCCTTTTGGACACAAGTGAGAAGAAACTAGGGTAGAGTTAGAATAAAATTAAAAGTAGAGGACAAATAATAAGAAATAAAGGACGCATAATGTCAATATAAAATAATACAATGAACAGACCAAAACCAACAACAACAGAAAATATAAAAGCAACAAATCCACAAAAAAGGAAATAAAAGAGGTAAAACATAAATTAAAAAGGTAGAAGATTTAAAAATGAAAAAAATTCTAAAAATCAACAATATGCTCCCTGGTATTAATGACATTTAACAGTAGGTTGTTCTCTGTGTGACTTCCTCCCCGTAGTAACTGTCATCGTTGTTTGTAATACGGCCGATGATTGTGGTGTCGTCCGTACACTTCACAATAGATTTCTCCTGATGCAATTGATAGCAGCAATTAGTTTTCAAATTTAATTTTTTTTTCTGGTAGGGACAGACATTACAGCCTTGTGTAGAACAATCATTTGTTTGCAATAAATAGCTTCACCTCTCATGTTGTAACTCTTGTGCATTTTTACAGAGTAAATGCATAGACTGCGAAGCTTCTCTGCAGCCAAACTGGCTAAAGTTTTCAGCAGATGGTCCTCAAGAAGACTAAAGAGCACAGGAGGAAGACCTTCAGCTCCACTGGGTTCAAGGATTCTGACCAATCCTGATGACATGTTTAAGCACAACATGTGGTCAGTGATGTTCTGGAGTAAACCTTTAATTTGTCACCCTTTTTCATATGCCTTTTATATAGATTACATTGTAGGTGTGCCTGCTGTTCACAACGCTGAGCTGAAATTTAGGGTTATATTTAAGACAGTTTTGATCAACTTCAAAACACAACAATGGATCTATGTGTTAGAATATTTTATATTTTCTCTAATCCGATAAAGTTTGTGAGTGACTTTAGTTGAACAGATGTACCAACAATTGCTTTTGCAATTTTTTATTTTTTAGGGATCACGTGCAATGGACAGAAGAGGACAAAGAAAACGCACGGCAGAGGGCAGAAGAAAATTCCTCTATACAAATTCCTTTAGAAGAACAAGGCAAGAACATTTGTCTTGCAAAAATATTTTTTCAAGTTAGATTTGTTTTACTAGGCAAGTAAAAATTCTTCCTGATAAATCTCTTCAACACAGGTAAATTTGACACAGAAGCTTGCCAATACTGGGACAAGTTTTACGAGATGCACCAGGATAAGTTCTTTAAAGATCGAAAGTGGTTGTTTTTAGAGTTCCCAGAACTGCTTCCTTCAGGTGCACAAAGTCAAGCCACAAACAGGTGTCTACAGGTGTCATACCCACAACCTGCCGGATCCAGCACAGACACAGAGAACACACAGCAGCAACACGAAGACCCCACACACCATCACAGGAATACAGACACCCCCAGTCAGCAGGAGTCCTGTCAAGGAGCAGCAGGGAAAAATGAAGCTGCTGCACAGAGTACTGCTTTCCCCGGCCAGCATGCATCTTTCAGGATCTTGGAGGTTTTCAAAACTCACATTTATTGATTTTTATTTGGATTGTTCTAATATAGACTGTTGCATGTGGACCATTACACAATCATGATATTATTAGGCTATAAGTTGCTATGCTTAAAGCATTAAAAGTCCAGTGTGAAGGATTTAGGGGCATCTATTTGCAAAAAATGAATAGAATATCCATTACTGTGTTTACATTAGCTTGTAATCACAGGAAAATAAGACTCATTGTTTATTACTTACAATTAATTTGTACTGGCATGTTTCATTCAACAAACATCAACACATTTTTTTTTGTCTTTACAGGTTGGGTGCGGCGTGGGTAACAGTGTATTTCCCATTGTTGAATCCATAAAGTGAGTAATATTTGAGATCATTTCATATTTTCCACTTAAGTATTTCAGTGTCATTAATGTGGATCATGTCAGTTTTCAGTGGATTATATGTTTACAGAAGCAGAACATTTAAAATTCACAAAATAATGGCCAGTAAAATACTGTCTCATTAATCATTTATTTTTTTATAATACTTATATGAGAATATCCAGCTATATATCCTCAATTAACACACAATTGTGGCTCATCATAAATGATATGTTATAGCATATTATTACTGTTATATGTACAGGAGCAGGATTTAAACAATTGCATATTGCTTGTGCAGTTTTGATGGGTCAGTTAAAAAAATTGAAATACTGAATTTGAAATGCAAGCTGCAACAAATGTAAAAAACTTGTCAAAGCTGATGGGGTTTAATGGGCATGTCATTACAAAGTACAAAAAATGGGACATTTTTTCAGCAGACACCTTGACTCATCATGGCAGGAAAGGCACAGGCAATACTGATAACATTAACAATGGCACTGTTCTAATCAAGTGTCCCATTAAGCCATGACAGTGTGAAAGTGAGCCAGCATGCACAATAGCAGGACCCTGACCCTTTTTGCACATTGTCTTTTTCTGCTGTGACATGTCAAAATGTCCTCTACGAAAAAGGCCCTTTTGCGCTTCTGTAGACTTCTTTAGATTCCTGGAAGGTGGCTCTGAAATTGCGTAATTTATTTGGATAGCTGATGAGATATCAGCACTAAAATCAGAGTCTGGGTAAAGACGGTTGTGTGGAAGGAAAAGAGGAGGTATTCGATCCACCAGCAGCGGTGGTGAGAAGTTGTATTCAGTGGGAGTTTCTATGCAACGTTTTAATATTTTCCCTATATCTAACTAACTGTAAAGCAAGGAGTGTTTTATGGTCTGCGTGTCTTTTGCATATCTTGAGAAACACTCATCCGATCTGGAACGTACTTGGTGGGTGTATTGTTCAGTACCCAAAGATGTGGGATGTAAAATTTGGTACAATTTGGAGCATTCAAAATACTCCCATTAATTAATCCATGCACTACTTTATAACCACGATGGTGACTGAGTCGAGCATGCACAAAAATAACATTCCCACAGGCAAAATACCTCCACTAAATGAATCAATGCACTAATTTATAACCGCAGTTGCTTTTTTAAAGCAAGCGACTTATATGCCTTTTTGGAGATCAATACCTGTCATTAGTGTATTTCACTGGTGTTTCTGACCCTGAGTAGTTGCAACTTGACTGTTTTTTTTTCAGTAAAGAATTTAAGGATTTAGTAGTTTGGTTCATAATGTCCTGATTTGATGAACTTCAAAGCTAATTTTAGAATGGTGGTGTTTTTAGCTTGATCGCTCATAATAAATCAAATTGGCTTCTGAGTTTAGTGCTTAATTAAAAAATGTAAAGCCTAGAAAACAAATGGAACCATTTGCAAAACAGTAAAGATGAATGTTAATCCCTCTAGTAGCCATTTAATCGGAGTGAATCCATCGTTAGGGGCCTTAGGAGGCCTTTTGTGTCTGTTATGGGCAATGCAAAGTTAGAATAGCAACTTAATTCAATATTTTTCATATTGAAACATCATAATAAATCTATAGCTGTTTGGGGACTTGGTGTATTGCTCAAAACCCAAAGACGTGCAGTATTGAGTGTGAAATTTTTTATACAAGTGGTTCTCAAGAAAGTTTCAAGCAGCAGTACTACAAGCCGAGCAATCTGCCAAATCTGAATAGGTATGTTCTGAATGGATGCTGCACCAGTTAGCATAAAGAAAGGACTCTAATTTAACATTGCCAGCGAGGCCTGTTAACACCTTCCACTTCCTGTTTCTGCAATATCCTGTCCATTTGTTTTCCCAGAAAGGCAGAGAATGCATTCGCACAATTTTTGGCAATGGGCAACAAATAGAGGCTAAAAAGCAAAACTTGTCAGTAGAAAGGTGTGTAGGAGAAGACCATGGGCAAACTATGATCGAACAAAGAACTCCTGCCCACTATCTTCTATGCCTGCAATAATTAAAAATTTATTGGGAACAACATTTCAGAACAGAGACCTTCATCAGGTTATTTATCCGTCTCTGTACAGCAACGTTGTTCCCAATAAATTTCTTATCATTGCAAGTGTATGCGTACAACACAGTGTGAGGGAGTTATTTGTTTGGCAATAAATTAAATGTAAAAGCTTGGCTTGGGTGCATAATCATTATGAGAGCCTTGTGAAGGGAAAGCTGCAGCTGTACTTTATTTGTAATATGTCAAAGGTTGTTAAATTGGCTGTTCTGCTTCACAGAGGAACAGATGCATTTTTATACTGCTGTGACTTCTCCACATGTGCCATTCAACTGGTCAAGGTAAGCACGTCTAATATTTCTTGGTATAAACATAAACAGTATAAACTTTGAGGTTAGTACATTTCTTCAACTCAATACTAATATCACATATTTAAAAAAACCCAACAAAAGCTATTTAAGGTGAAACTACCAGTGCAGTAGTACTTCCTGTGGTCATGCGGACTGAATGTTCAGGGTTTTTGCAGTCAAAAACGATTAAGTCCACCATGTCATAAAACATTTAGACAGATTACATTAACTTGTAATGAAGTAATTTATTAATTTCATTTATTATAATGCTAAAAGTTCTGCAGATTAACTCAAAGCTCTGCCTAGTAGCTACAGCTAAATCAACCAGTTGACCCTATTATGTGAAGAAACAGCAAAGAGAATCTGGTAGTTTGTTGAAGGCATTTTGCACAGGGCTTTAATTTCTTCATCTGTTTTAATATGTTTCTATCCTGAAACAAGGGGATACATTTATTGTCATATTCTGTAACTTGCCTTGATAAAGACATCTTTTTTTATCCAGTAACTAACTTGGTTGATTTTTCTTGTAATATTTAATGAGGAAAAAAAGGTTTGCAACATGATTTACTGCATGATTGAGATTAAATGATTTTTCCAAGTCAGCTTTAAATGTCTGTTGCTCTATTATGCAATAGAGTTTGTTGGAAGTTATATCTTCGCCTGTATTTTCCACCAGCAGGCTTTGCATACTAAATTTAATTTCTTGTTGACTGCAGTGTATTTTTTATACATAAATGAAATGCTATTTTAGTCAAATTTTTTGGCATTTAGTAACGTAATGTAAGTTCTCAATGGTTCTCTCCTGCAGCTTGATTGGATGCTGTTAAATTAGTTCAAACAAAGTTGATCTTGGGAATTAAGGGTCGACTTGCTGGGAATGATCAATCTGAATGATTAGTAAGTGTTAATGTTAGATGATTCAGGAAAATAATCGATTTGTGGTGCACTTTTAAAATCGCATACTTTTTAATCTTTGGGCTTTGGGAAAGGTATCAAGAATGATCTAATCGAAATGCTCAATACCAAGTAAAGTCATGAGTCATTGGTGTTAAAGTCCAAGTCAAGTTGCAAATCTCTTTGACTTGAGTCTGATTAGAGTCCAAGTCATGTGACTCAAGGCCACACCTCTGCAGTATATTTATTGGATTATTTATATCAGATTTCATTGCCATACAGTACAGCTACATTTTATCCCAATCTAAAAAAGTGAGAAGTGATGGCAAGCAAGGAAGGGGAAATCAGTCATTTCAATGCGTGTGAAATTTGGAAATAGTATTAAATGTTTTTGATACTTTAGTTTCTATACAAACACTCAAAGTAGCTGCAAGTTTCTTTGTGTGACTATGAAACAATTTGGGATCTAGCCTACTTTATTTCCATCATACAGGAGCATCCAGACTACGATGGCTCTGTGTGTCATGCCTTTGTCCATGACATTTGTGAGGAGATGGCCTCCTTTCCCTTCCCTCCTCAGAGCCTGGATGTTATTCTGGCAGTCTTCGTGCTCTCCTCCATTCATCCGGAGCGGTAGGTGGAGACTAACAGACAAAGGAGAGCCTGATACCATTTCTCACCTGCCAGACTCCTCTGTAGACCCCTCCACAACTCCCTCAACACCCCCAACCCACCTACACTCTCCCCATGCTTCGTCTGATTATCATTACAAACTACAATATAAATCTAACTATATTATGTCACTGAATACAACATAATAACTTGACAGTGGTTTTGCTGGACATTTAGGAAATGGCAGCATTTCTATTTTTATTTTTAGGCTATTACCAAATGCACTTACATTTGTACAACAGCACGGAACATGTAAAATATGGCAACTTAGCTTGTAATTTTTTACCCATTTGGCTGTTTGTTAATAAATACATTCCCATATAGCCACTATTTTGTCTATTAGCTGCAATCCTGTCATACAACATTATTCTTCCATTGACTGATATTTTATTTACAGAGTGCAAGGAGTGGTGAACAGACTATCTTCATACTTGAAACAGGGAGGAATATTTCTCTTCCGTGATTATGGGAGATACGACTTTTCGCAACTCAGGTTTAAGAAGGGTGAGCATTGAAATAGTACCACACACCTGAATACAGCCAATTTTATCTGCTTTACCTAATTTATTGTATGTTCTCATTCTAGATGTGAATTATTTTTTTTAACAATTTAATAAAATTTAATCTATTTTTTTATGTCTCATAATCAGGAAGGTGCTTATCTGAGAATTTCTACACTCGTGGGGATGGAACCTGTGTGTACTTCTTTACCAAAGGTATTTCTTAGTTTATTCTGGGGAAAAATAATGACCTTAGTATTTCAAAAACCCTGGCAGCAGCCCCGGTTACTGACTGTGTTGTTATATATATTTTTACAGATGAGGTTCATGGTTTATTTTCCAATGCTGGACTGGAAGAAATTCAAAATCTTGAGGACAGACGACTTCAAGTAAACAGAGGAAAGAAAGTTGCAATGCACCGGGTCTGGATGCAGAGCAAGTACAGGAAATCATATCCACCTTCACCGTATTAAAACGACACCATGCATAGCCTAAATTGGAGCTCTGTGCCTTCTTATATATATTTAGAATTTTTATACAACGCCACCTGTTCATTCAATAACTTTTTATTTATGCCAACAGAGTGTGTGTACAACAACAAACCTGTATGCAATAAACTTCTAAAACATGTTGTCAAACAAAGCTGTTGTCTTATTTTATGTAGTATAGATCACTATATTAATATCCATGAGGCGAGTATAAGGACTACATTGGGGGAGCTTTGTTAGGTTCACAGGGGAAATACAGTGAACATGCATTGGGCTTTACATATAGAAAACTCTGATAATGATTGGAATAAAAATAATGGTACCTTGTTATCTTTAAGTTAAACTACATATTACAAAAGGGAATAATGATGTGACAGTTTTTTCTTGATAGAAATACTCATGACAAGTAAAAACTGAGATGTCAGACTACTGACTTGGTCAAAATTATGAGATAGTATGTCAAAGAGTCAAATGCTGACGTACTAAATTATTAAACGGTTCAAAATTATGGCATATATTCTTGATTTAGCATCTCATATTTTTGAATTCTTTTCCTCCCAAATGGGCTCCCATAACCTTTTTATATAGTCCAACAGTTATATAATTTCTTTAGAAGGACTGTTTGTTACCTATGAGGGGGGAGGGGTGGTGCAAAGGGTTGATGCTTGTAAAATAGAGGGACTTGTGTTTTCATTCTGGCTCAGGGGAGGGGCATACAACTTAAAATGGTTGTCTTTTGTATTTTTATAGAAAACGCATTTGGAAGGCATTTGTTCTGAGAAACACCAAAATCACACAATTTACCTTAGTCAGAAAAAGAAATTATGCATTCTTCAAAAATCCCTAAAAGTACACAATTTGCCACAGTCAGAAACTATGAAAAAACATTGGATGTTCAAATTTCTGACAATCCTTGGACACATCATGAGCTATGAACGCTTCCGTCAGAAAAAAATAAACATTCAAATCTGAGCTTTAAATCGCGATACTTTGTCAAAATCACTTTATTCTACATCTTATTAAAACTTTTGATCAGATTTGCTAATATATTAGTCAAAATGACAACGTACTAAACTATGAAATAGGTCATGACTATGGCTTATATTTTTTATTAAGTATCTCGTAATTTTGACTTTATTTCTTTGCCGAAACGGGCTCCCATAACATTTATTATACTGGCCAACATTAATTTAATTTTTTTTCCAGCAATTTAAAACTTGTGCAGTGTATGTAATTAAAAAGCAGTGTTTATGCCCGGGCTTCTTTCTTCATGTTATCATTGACGTTAAGAAAAAATGTATCACCCTCGCGATAAGAATTTTGCACACGATGCATGACGTTTCATTGGCAACCACTTGAAGACGGAGAGGTGGCCCTGGAGCCAGGACGCACTGCTGAGGTGTGAAGAGGTTTGTGTCCTAAAAACAGATAATAATTACACATTTTCACTCGGTGTCAGTCGCCGTACCCATGTAAAACAACGGTGGTGTGTCAGTCGGTTAATTTCTTAGCCCGTGTGGAAGATTAACCGTGTGCGCTGCAGTATCAACACACGAAAAGTAGCTTGATGAGTGTCCAAAGTAGTGGAAGTTTGGAGGGGACGCCATCTTTGGTCCCAGCTCTCCACGTCCCCAACACGGACTGTGTTTTCAGCAACAAACCACGGCAGTGGTGAAGGCCCAGGAAGGTATCGTTAAACGAATTAAGACATACATATTTTTTGTATATGCTCGTTTAGCTCATTTTGTGCAGAACGAAAGGAAATTGTGTTTAAACGACCGAGCAAATCTTGGTGGCGAAACAGGCTTGCTAGCTAACATTACACTAACGCGTCAGCTCCAAAGTCAATTGAGCCTGTTTGGCTAGCTAGTAGCACTGAAGACACAGGACCGTCTTTCTGTGCTCAGGCCAGTGCAGTAACCTTAAGAGAAATACGTGCATAATGGCGATAAACCTTTACGAGAGCAGGAAGGTTAACCGCTGTAGTCGGTGCATCCTTCTTTAAGCATGCAGCCGTCATAGAAAGCAAACGTTAGTGAAGTTACAGATGGATGTAAAACGGATCAGTAAATGCAAGAAGGGAAATCAAGCATTTGTGGGTGATGGTAACGTTATATCACCGGATAAGTTATGTGTGCATCGCAATCCTTTGTGTGTAGACTGGTGTGCTCTTACCAGCAGTGGTCACAATATGTGTGCATGTGTAACTGATGTTAACCATCATCTTAACGGTACACAAGGGTCTAAGATCAGCTTTAAACACGACAGTATGTACCTAACATCTAGTGTAGTCTTTATGATAGCCATTTGCTGCAAATGCTGCCGCACTGGATGAAAGGTAGCCTTGTTTGACCTTTTGGTATTACTTGGAGCAATGCATGTAACGCTAGATGCCACGACAATAATGAGGGGACACCCATGGGATACATGCTGCTTTGGGCTGTGTAGCATGCTAACATACACGCAATCAAATGCTTATTTGGTCATTTTTGTTGACCCAGTGTACTTATCAATTAATACAATCACGCCTTCTTGCACCCTCAGTAATTTGCAATGGATACTGTAATGATGGAGGACTTTACTTAGCTTGTGATTTAGAGGTAGTGCCTCAATTTCTTTCACTGTTGTATGCATTGATTGACTATTTATGATGGCTGAGTACATCAGTTGTTGTGGTAAATATAGTAAATTTAGACTATTTTTGATGTTTTTTAAGATGAATTCGTCAATGAGTGAACCAAGGTGGAAGTTATCAAACCCAGATTATGCCATTGATTTTTAAGACTTTACAAGTGTCTGCCATAAACAGGTGGTCACTCTGCTGAACTGCATGGAGTTAAAATGACATCCACAGCAAGAGTTGTAAGGGTTCAACCACTTGTTCCTGCAGGGGCTTGAATATAGATAATACTTATGCACTGAGGCCTTCATGTTTGAAACAAAGGGAAATCCTTGAGAAACACAACACAGCTGATTTGTAGTTATAATGTGACACTGGCATAAATATTCTGGGTGGAAAGTATGATATGGTTGTGGAGCCGTCTCAGCAAAACCAAAATTGCACTGAAAAGCAGCAGCAGGAAGGGTTTTAAAGCTACACCCTCTTTTAAAGATTATGGTTTTTATAGTTGCATTCATATAAATTTTACAGGTTCAGTTGAACACCTACAACTGCACATAAACAACAACTGCTTCTTGTGAGTATTTCAATGCTTATGTTAAATTCATGGTAAAAAGGTAAATACTGTATATTCACTGCACTATTTACTTGCCAGTTGAACTATATTGAGCTTAAAGTTGAAAATTGTGCATTTCATATCAATGGTAAGAAATTAGGTGAGGAAACTTGTCTCTGTATGTTTTGGTGATTGCAGGGTTCAATTTTTAGCACTGCTGTAATAATACTGATTGCCAGATAGTCTTGTTTGTTTCTCTAGTTGTAGAATACTGATGACTGTTGTTGATGACTTGTTCAGGAAAATAGACTGTAAGTTTGATTAGAAACCACAGACCCATCCTGGGTGACGAGCCCTTTGTTGTTTCTGAGGTGTTTTAGGAAGAGGAGATGGACCTGTTGTTCGATTATTAGTGAGATTTGTCCTAAGAACATGTTTTTTTTAACCATTGCAAGTTCTGCGAGCATGGGGGGGTTGTGACTGTTGATGTGATCTTTAGACGTTATCACATAAAAGTGTGAAGGCAAAGGTCAGAGTATATTATCAATCTCATGAAAATGTGATCATTGCTTCTGTAGTAAGTGATTAATGTGTAGTGGGCATAATAATGAGAGCTTTATGATAGACGATTTAGATTTGCAGTCAAACAAAACCATCTTAATCAAGAGAAATGTATTTCAATAAACCATATTATTATTTTTAGTTTGCATGCAGATCCTGATTATGATGCATTGTCCTTGTCTTCAGACAACTGTGTGCATCTAATAATTTAATTTTAGATATTAAATTTGACCTATAGTTCCTTTGTTTCTATGTTGCATTTTAGTGCACTACATATGATGTAGAGACTGTCATTGGGTAACCATAACGGTATTATTAACTTTGGTTTTGGAACATTAATCGCAAGCCAGGTTAATTTGGCAGCCACGTCCCTCCCATGTAGCATAGTTTAGGTTTTTGACAAACATACAAGTGACCATGAGGTTAGTCCAACATTCCATCAAATTATCCCAAAATTAATATAAAATGTATACCAAGCTGTGGATGCACGATATTGGATTTTTTGTTGATATGCCGATATAAAAACAATCCATTTAGCTGATAACTGATATTGATATTTCTGCCTATATCCCTAACTAATTTTAGTGATCAAGTCTTTTCCTTGGTGAAATTAACATCATATTATGCATACTCTTATCGTGTTGGCCCACCAACAGATGGAGACCTGAAATACAAATCTATGTTATATATATTCATTGTGCAAAATAAGAAAACCACTTTTAACTTATGGTTAATGTTTTGCACATGTTCACTTTGTAAATACACAAAAAAAATCTGTGATATCTGATATCTAAGCCAATATCTGCTGATGATGACGTGTCAGTATTATCATGCATCCCTATCCAAAACGGGCCCCATTGTAGTTATTTAAAAATATGATGGAGGCTCTTTCTGTCTCTGCTGCTTTTTGAACTCTCACTGTTTATGGTTGGCGGGTCATTGCTTGTTAGCCAAATTGTTAAAAACATTGTGGTACTTTGTTTTTTTTTTTGGGCTAGAATATATATATTTATTTTAACAGTGGAGTATAAATTCATTTTGCTGCTGGTGTTATGGATGCTATTTTATGCTTCTTGATTTGGACACCTGGGGTAACCATTCAGTGATTCGATCACCGGCTCTTCCTTTTAGAAAAGAATAGAATAGAAATACTTTATTTAACCTGTGAGGGAAATTGTTTTATCATGTCAAAGTATCTTTAGGCAATATACTGAACCGCAAATCATCTGTGTGTGATTGTTTAAACTGAACTGCAGGTGGCACCCTGTATGGTAGCTTCGGCCACCACTGTATAAATGCATGTGTGAATGGATGAATGTGGCATGTAGTGTAAAAGCTCTTTGAGTGGTCAGAAGATTAGGAGGGCGCCAGTCCATTTACTTGATCATCTTTCTCGTGCTTATCTGGAAAATTGTCGCTAGCTGTTATCAGTTAGTGACTCAGCTATATCCTACCTGTTACAACACATTTCTCAAGTGGCATGTTGCACTTTTATATACAACTTAATAGCAGACTTACTTTGTGGTAGAAGATATAATGAATGACGTTTTGTTTAGCTGTTCTTGCTAAGGCTTGTTTTGCACTATCGGACATTACAACTCTGGGCCTAAATTAAGTTCAAATTTAGTGCACCTCTAAGATGATCGAAGCTTTTTTTGAGATGTGAAACTTGTATTTGTGTGCAGTTTTATGTATTATTTGCATGTCAACAGGGAAGTTGACCCAACTAGTATTTGACTTTCCACAACTAATTCTTATTGAGTTGTTTTGTTAAGTCTGTGGTTTTATAATGAACATTTTGCAAATAAATAAGTTTAGTCAGCCACATTCTGATTACGGTTATCGTTTCCCTTCATCTAAAAGAGATCTCTCTTTTTTCCCCCCATTTTAAGTAATTTCTGCTTTATTTCCCCGAAGCACTGCTTAAATGCACTGATGTTAAATGTATGTTTAATAGTTTGCATGTTTCTCTATAGGTGCACATTCATCATTTGACTGATTGTTGTTTGACCACAAGAATGCTCTTTCCTCAGCTGCTCTGATTGTTGTGTTATTTTTAGGGAAGGATTTCTCAGTGTTTTAGGTTTTCCTCCATTTAAGTCAATTCCTTTGTAGATTCAAAATGGTTGTCTCATTAAAGCACAGGTTTAGTGGGCAGACCCCTCTGAGTCAGCAGCAGCACTGTAGCCCAGGGAGCTCACGTAACAGTCCCACAGGAGCACAGTATTCATCAGTGCCTAGCAGTCGAAACATTGCTCTTGGACTGTCAGGATAATAGCGTTTGTGGCTCAGAGATGCCTGGTACTTCTGGACCTCGACTTTGCATTTTGAGTTATTATAAATGATTTTGGTGACTTTACTTTTTGTAATAATTGTGATCGCCTGCTTCTAGTAGATGTAGTTGTGATGCAGCAGTAAACGTATTGACAATCTTTCTTATTTGTGCTACACACATGCAAAGTGAAACCTTTGTTGATATGCCTCTGGGGAATAGGCATACATTTGGTCTATATCCTGGTCTAGACTAAAATATTATCACCTGTCAGTTTGTATACATAACTAAATTAGCCACCTTTATTATAACTCTGCTCTCAAGCTCATTGCTACTGTGTCATCTGCTCTTGAGTGGGTGCATTCAAAGGCTTCAATTAAGCTGATCCTTGAATAACGGAGACATACTGTGAATTGTTGCTAATCCTCCCAGGCACCATGGAGGAGCTGCACAGCCTGGACCCCCGGAGACAGGAGCTACTGGAGGCTCGCTTTATGGGTGGGGTCAGCGGCAGCACAGGGGGCAGCACTGGTAGCACAAGCGGGGGAACCAAAGTGAGTGAATATTTGGCTATGTCACTGTTTGTACACAATGATTGATGCAAATACTGTTATCATAAAATAATCTCTTTTTTCCCCAGGGTTTGACCAATAATGAATGTTCAAATCACAGTTTTGGAAGCCTGGGATCCTCTAGCGACAAGGAGTCAGAGGTACGCAAACCTATAGACACAAATAATTTGCGAGTCATTATTATTAATGATTTAATTGGTTGTATAAGTAATATGTCAACATCCCCTTTACATTCTCACTGCTGTCGAGCCAAGCCTAATTAATGAGTTACAATGGCCAGTTTACTTTTCCTCTGCTGGAAAGTACTCTAGAATATAAAGGATTATTGTATGTATTGTAAAATACCTGAGTCATAGTGTGACTGAGTTGTGTATATATAGCTGTCTCAATAATGGTACCAATTTTCAACTATTCAACATATGTTCACTCTGATCATAACCTTATTTGAATCCAGCTGATATCATCAACACCTTCATCCAGATATTTTCTAATCATTGATAGATTTACTAAATCAACTACTTGGCCATTTGGCTACATAACTTTTTACATTTAAATGTCTCCGTCGAGAAATGTGTAAGACCACCTTCATATCAACAAAGGCTTGATTTCATTTCAGTTCATTGCATTGGCACACCATGGTATGCAAACCACCATGCTGTGTCCTGCTATATAATTAGCCTCAAACTAGATTTCCACGTTCATTTTTATGTTCCTGCTGTACACTGGAGCAGCACACCCACGCCACTTCAACCCCGGGTCTTGATTTGCAGTAGTGTTATGAAGAGGCAAAGTCCTGCCCCTTCTAGTGAATCACCATGGGACTTTACTTAGAATAAAATATGCATAAGTGACACCGTAACTTAACTTTTAAGTATAACATGCCTAGGTCACGACTGTGTTGGTGAGACAAGAGATGTAGTTCCCGTAGTGGTTTCACGCAAAACTAATTGGTGCTACAACAAACTGTGACTTTGTTGACTTGAAAAATCATCTTTAAAATTGACAAACACCAAATGTGTAATTCATGGCACAATTCAAATGAGATGAAAAATTTGCTTCAAATTGACTACCATACATATTTTACAAAATAATGTCCCATGGGGGACACCAGAAGGGGAGGGACTTTGCCTTTCTATTGTTTATTCCCTCTAAGGCTACAATAACATACTTTAGCAGCATTTTGTTGCATTTTTGATGCAGTTTTTTTAACTATAATGATGCAGGAATTAACCTTTACACACTTCTATTGATAAAAAAACTGGAATTTTTTTTTTTTGCTCTGTGTTCCCTCATGACATTGTTTCTAATGGGGCACAAGTGACAACTTAGATCAGACCAGCACATGTTACTGCATCAAATAATGCTCTGACTTCATCAAGTTGGTTGGTTTTGGTCAAAGTCAAAGTATGTGAAATAGTAGTTCTTGTGACGACACAAGGTGATGAGGACAATCTAGGATTTTGACAGATTTGCTGTTAAATAATTTCATTGTTAATAAATACTCTTAGAGTCTTAAGAAGCAGAAAGAAGTCCTCGACTATTTTGTAAACAGAATCTGCTGGCTACACTCGGGTGTTCTGTTCTTTTTTATGATTCTAAAAATCTTTCCTTTCTCTCTCTTAATAGGGGTCAGATGTGAAAAGAGGCAGTTCTCCTGCTTATTCGGTTTGTATATGATGAAATCTTACAACTGAAAGTTATGCTGATATTGGCTGTTGTATATTACACCACTGTTGTTAACATAAAAGCTGGACAAAACTGAAACTGCAGTGAGAGCAGTTGCACAAGTCAAAGTAAAAATCTGTTGTTGATCAGAAATAAACGTTAGGATTCACCAAGACTATTTCCAAAGATAGCCTCACACAGCTACAGTGTTGTGATCAATCGCAGCAGCAGCACGTTTAAGGGGTTATGTCCACCATAGTGTTTTTTACTGAGGCAGTGTATTTTGTTAATTCTTTGCAATGGTAGGGCTGCATATTTACGCTAAGCTACAAATGCCAGCAGCGTGGCAAGGCAGTGAGTGATAATTCTACAAGTTGAGCTGCCTGTTTTCTTTTTTTCTGAGCACTAAGAGTTGAAAAATGTTCAAATTTGGATGAAATGCCACACTCATGAATGCACATAGACTTGCGGGTCCTTCCTCTCTCCCTGCGTTCCTCAGCCTTCCCTTGATCCAGTGCAACTGCCAGAGCACGCTCTCTTCCTTAGGCTGACATTTTTACTACTGTGGATATTGTCTGATGTCATAGTAACCAAATTCAACCAAGGCGTCTAAGATGAAAAAACTCTTTGCCTCCAAAGTGTTCCCAAACGCTCTCAGCTGACGTTTCCTGAGGAGCACCTGGCATTTTCGACAGGGGAGCAAACACTTTGGTGGATATGGCCCATAAGGTGAAAGCAGCCTTTGTTGTAAGAATTGTTTAAATAAACATTTTAAAATAAAATTTCTCTTTCAGACCCCGGAGAAGAAACAGTCAGAAACAACCAGAGGCAGAAAAAGGAAACCTGAGATCCAGTCAGAGAGCAGCCAGGGTGAGTTTGTTAAACTGGTTACATTTCCGCTCTTGTTAACAGTATTTCTTTGAAATGCTTTGATAAATAACATTCTTCTTCCTCTTTTCTCTTCACAGGGAAATCAATTGTGCGAGGACCCAAAATAAGTGATTATTTTGATGTAAGTTTTCAGTTTTGTTTCGTTTTCGCCAGATGTTTCATACGCTGAAAGGAAGTGTCGAGCGAATAATGAGTGCTGTATTAGTCTTCCAGCCACTTAGGAATAATCCATTTCCTGTCTCTAAAATAACAGCACTGTGGTAGAAAAAGAGGCGTTAGTGGGTCTGCTGTTATCAAACGTTTGGCAGTGATGTCACCTTTTCTCTATTAACCTTTTAGTTCCAGGGAGGAAATGGGTCCAGTCCTGTGAGAGGTCTCCCACCAGTGATTCGTTCCCCCCAGAACTCACATTCCCACTCCGCTCAGGGTATCGCTGTAAGTTACGGCAAAATTGTACTCAAAATCTCCTTTGCTGCTTCGTTTGTTGTTGCCTTTTCACAGAGGAAGTGCTCTCTCTGATGTTTCAGGTTAGACAAAATAGCTCATCTCCTACTAGTCTGTCTTTTGGGGACCACATGACACATCCAAAGCAACTAGCGGTCAAATTTGTTCAGGTGAGGAGGTGTGATTGTGGAATGTCTGGACACCACCGGTGCTTTGTATTCGCATTTCAATGTGTTTGACAATTCCTGGCAAGTTTTTAAACAACTTCTTTTGTTTTCTTCCACTTTAGACTGACCTCACAGTGTTGAAGTTGGCTGCCCTTGAAAGCACTAAGAATCTAGACCTTGAGAAGAAGGAGGGGAGAATAGACGATTTGCTAAGGGTAAGAAGAAGGTCTTACTCTGTTCACTACTTTGCTGAAAGGCTTGACTGGGCTGCGATGTTACTTAAATGCAAAACAATTTGTACAGTGTTTGAAAAAATCATGTTTGGTTAAAAAAACAGACCTTGATTTGTTTTGTCTTATCAATATTATAAAACATATTAAGATTTTAATAAGTGGTGTATCGGGAAAATAATATAAATTGTGCAGCTGCTGATTTGTTGTTTTTTTTTTGCTTCACAGGCAAACTGTGATCTCAGGAGACAGATAGATGAACAACAAAAATTACTTGAAAAGTACAAGGAACGCTTGAATAAATGCATCACCATGAGCAAGAAGTTACTCATAGAAAAGGTAAATGTATTGTTTTTCTCAGTGCATTCAGCATATACTGTATGTCTGCAAACTTGCATTGTAACCTATATTTTGTATTGTTCTTCAGAGCACCCAGGAGAAGCAGGCCTGTCGGGAGAAAAGCATGCAGGATAGACTTCGTTTAGGCCATTTCACTACAGTGAGACATGGAGCGTCATTCACAGAACAGTGGACTGATGGCTATGCCTTCCAAAACCTTGTGAAGTAAGCAGCTTTTAGTGAGATCCTTTTTATCTTACTGATAATTTATTTTCCTTTTTTTTATTTTTATGTAATTTTTCCCCCATTTTTAAAAAAAGGTGTTTATCTCTAAACACTCTCTTTTCCAGGAACACACACCCGGTGAAGCACTTTTTTCTTGATATGTAGGCTGTAATAGTTTAGTGTGAGGTTGTAGTTGGGGAAAAAAATGTTTCTTTTTTGCGTTGTGATTCTCTCTTAAAGATTGTCTCGATTCAGAAAAGTCAATTGGAACTTTAAAAGTTGATTATTGTAATTATGATCATGTTTAACAATTTTGTAATCCAGGCTCTACATTCCCTATGAACTGGCTGAATGGTGAAAGTTTTGGTGGAAGTCATGGAATTTTGTTGTGCATATTTAAATTGTAGTAATCTTCTGGGGATAACCTTCCACGTTATGTAACATATCCACATACTTATTTTCTGTAGCTGATGATGAATTGTTGCACTAACATGTGTCCATGTGTGATCTTCAGTTTTCTCTCGTTCTTGTTCCCTCTCTCTCTACACGTATGCCAGCAAGTTTTAATCCGATATATTTGAAAAATGCCCAGCAACTGGGGCAACAATTTTTTTTAGCGAGTCCTTGAAAAGTCATGGAAAAATTTTGAGATTTTGTCCATGAAAATGTTTGGGAACCCTGCTTTTATGAAGTTGAAGGGAAAAGGGACCTGGATAAAAGCCACGCTGTTTGCAAGTTGTGTCTAATAAACTAAAATATTCTGGGAACACAACAAACATGAGAAACCAAATTTCACGTTTCCGCCCACAGTTGAAGGAAAACAGCTGTTTGCAGATGCTGCCAACCACAGAAGAATTGAGCAAGTGATATGACAGTTTCCATTAAATAAATAAGAAGAACAATAGGAACAAAAGAAAGTTTGTTGGCAAATGTAACCTCACAAGCTGACATTTTTCTCAATGAGAAAAGGGAGTCTCCTTGGAGTGTTTAACAAACTGCCAAAAACAAGCCAACGAAACTTGGTGTTCCTCAGTTTACATTCTGAGGTCTACTCCAACAATGAGAAACAGTCTTGGCTGCGAGTGATGGAGACGGACAACAAAAGTGCACAGGGAAAGCACATGTGGTTGGTGATGACATTGCCCAGTCATGTAGAGCCCCTCATTTTATATTCATAAAATTCATAAATAAACAAATGTAAATTAGATGCTAATCTGCATGATAAGTAAAAGGAAAAATGTTTATAATGATCATCTGCCTGTAGCAATTAATTTTACTCAGACAGATGTAATCACTGTTTGAGGGTTTCACTGTAGTCACACAGTGAGAAAAAAAATAATATATAGATGAATAAATTTGATGCATTAGGAGGCATTGATATTTGTATTATAATTTCATTTTAGAGATTGCCACCCTTCATATTTGGCTGTTTCTCTCCTGATGTGTTGCTAGATTTTAATTGGTAGGAGCTCCCCACGACAACCCCAATAACGCTGAACATTATAGGCATCGGTCCAAACTTGTGAATCACAGTCGACTTGGTAAATTCTGTTTTAGGCACAGTCCAAAATTAGAATTACAGCTTTCATATTTGCTGATCATTTTTACCATGGTGTCACATTAAATGTTTTGACAAGAGAACATGGAGTACAATTATGGAAATGTTAATGATGCCATCTAACAAAAAACACTGCTTTCCATCTGCAGGCAGCAAGAGTCCATAAACCAACAGAGAGAGGACATTGAGAGGCAGAGAAAACTTCTAGCCAAGAGGAAACCTCCATCCTCGAGCAACTCCCAAGCACCAACCACAAACTCGGAGCCAAAGCAACGCAAAACCAAGGCGGTGAATGGAGCAGAAAGTGATCCCTTTCTAAAACCCAGCTTACTTCAGCTGTAAGTTCAGGCCCGGCTGTGTGTAGATTTCTCTAAAGATTTGGCTTTATTCCTTTGCATAGTCTGCTGTTGTAAAGCAAGTTTAACAGGACTGTACAGACAGTAAGTGAGTAGATGAAAGTAGTGATCTAAGTAAACATTGAGATGCAGTTAACTAAAGCAAATGTTTTTTTTTCCCATTTTATCTCTCTCATTCTGGAAAGGCTGACACTAGCAGAGTACCATGAACAGGAAGAGATCTTCAAACTGCGACTTGGACATCTCAAGAAGGTTTGTTCACTACTTAAACTTCAACTTAAATATATATATATATATATATATATATATATATATATATATATATATATATATATATATATATATATATATATATATATATATATATATATATATATATATATATATATATATATATATATATATATATATATATATATATATATATATATATATATATATTTCAGTGGGAGCATTTGTCTTCCTGTGCAGTACAGCCACACGAAGTTATGTATTAATTCATTTCACAAGCCACTTAATTTATCTAGGACCAGGATTGTGCGCGTACGTGCATGCATACGTGCGTGCATGCATGTGTATGTGTGTGTGTGTGTGTGTGTGTGTGTGTGTGTGTGTGTGTGTGTGTGTGTGTGTGTGTGTGCGTGAGAGAGAGAGTGCGTGCATGCATATTTTTGTTCTCTGTTAAGACACAACCAATGAAATAGTGATACTAGGCCATTTCCAAGATTTAAAACAAGAAAAGGAAATGGACCAGAGAGCAAAACTATCCACGCTGCAGCAATGGTTTAGTCTTGCTGGGAAGTCGATGGAGCTCTGTGGCCCACTTTGAGGCACTTTGCAGTGCTTCCACCTCCTTTCTGTACCCAGCACTTAGTTTACTCTGATAGTTTCAGTTTCCCTTTAGTCTAGTATAGCTAGTATCATTGCTGTTTTGATTGATTGTGTTTTTTTTAATTATGTACTTATTACATATTTGCCATTTGTCTAAACAAAGAGAGAGAGACACACACACACACACAAACAGGCTGAGACTTGGTTCTATGTGTGATTATTAAAAGCAGAGGAGCAGAATCACGTGTTGACTGCAGCTATTTCAAAAATTTCATTTTAGGTATCACAGAAAGAGAAAAGAACCAAAAAAAGGTATTGTTGTGTACCGATACAGAATTTGAGGCACTGTTATCAGTTCAAGTGTGAATGACACCGAATCCCAATCCTGGATACCTTGAATAACCTGTGGAATGAATGAATACATAAGGTCAAGTGCGTGTACTGCACTGAGTGCCCTCTTACTGTACCAGACTTTGGCACTGATTGATTTAATGTGAAGTGGTAGTTGGTAGTACTGATATAATTTACTTTTGAAAGAATAGAACAGAGTCAGTATCTTATACAGGTAGAAAATCTTTGTCTTCAATATGAAGATGATCGAATATATTCAGCCCGATTCTCCAGCTTCCTGAGCTAAACCACTGTTCGCTTTTGTGTGAATCCCCCTAACGATGGAGGGAGCCTGTAGTTTGCCGAAGAATACGCTTCACAGGCAGCCCCTGACAGACTCCGTACTAAGTCAACCGTTAATATTTAATACAGAACTAGTCAGCTGTGTACAAGTGGGTTTTGATGAGCTCCTCTCCTTGTAGCCAGAGTTCTGAAGTTCTCTCTGTGCATTTGTGTGTTTGTGCTTTTGAATCATTTATAGGAAGAAGCTGAGATCCAGGCGGAGCTGGAGCGTCTGGAGAGAGTGCGCAACCTTCACATTCGGGAGCTGAAGAGAATAAATAATGAAGACAGCTCACAGTGAGTTTGAATCAATTTCTTTGACAGTTGCTGCATTGACATTGGAACATGATGTACACACAGGGCCAGTATCCTCATCCACAGTGGTGATTTTATGTGACTGGATGAAGCTTTTTTGTCTTTTTCCACATCGTTCATATATTGGCACAGTAAGGCTAATTGTCATTGACACATACTGTAGGTCTGTGCCTGTTATTTTAATTGTTCTGTCCTCCATCCACAGGTTTAAAGATCATCCAACATTGAATGAACGATATCTGCTCCTACACCTTCTAGGAAGAGGGGGCTTTAGTGAAGTTTACAAGGTAGGTCATTAAACGTTGATGTCATAGGTGTCAAAGCACATTAACACTCTCTTTGCAGGTGTTGCTTTTCATGTATAAGCCGACCTTTTGTGCAAATGTTGTGCAGGCTTTTGACTTGATTGAGCAACGATACGCTGCTGTGAAAATCCACCAACTTAACAAGAACTGGAGAGAAGAGAAAAAGGAGAACTATCACAAGTACGTTGGCTCATGTAGAAATGTATAACCTCACCTGTGGTGCATTATTAGTGATAAAAATGTTGGGACATACTTACACAAGCTGTTCGGGTTTCCTTTACATTCAGTGTATTGTCCTTCCACTCCATATGCCCCAGCACAGGGCCGTCAATGAAGAATACAGCACCCCCACTTTCATGCCTTTCTTGATAATAGAAGCATAATTATCTTCCTCTCCACAGGCATGCATGTCGAGAGTACAGAATACACAAGGAGCTGGACCACCCCCGAATCGTGAAACTTTACGACTACTTCTCACTGGACACAGACACGTTAGTGCACTTGTATTCTTGTTAATGCATTTCCAGCATTTTTCAGTTCATTTCTGCTCGATTTGGGACGTAATTCTCAGCAAGTCTTTTTTCCACTTAATAGGTTTTGCACTGTCATGGAGTACTGCGAAGGCAACGACTTGGATTTCTACTTGAAACAGCACAAGCTAATGTCTGAGAAGGAGGCACGGTCCATAGTCATGCAGATTGTGAATGCACTAAGATACCTAAACGAAATCAAACCCCCCATCATCCATTACGACCTCAAGCCAGGTGAACATGCCCATCTGGGCAACTAACGACTTTCATTACATCAATTCAAGAAAATATTAGTTGCTCTACATTAAATCAGATTGTGACAACTAAGTGTCCGTTATCTAGCGGGCTGAAGAATCATCAAGTATAGTATGCCATTTCTTTTTGAGTGCTGACTTCTTTTACTTTGATTTCAAGGCAATATCTTGTTGGTGGACGGCACAGCCTGCGGGGAAATCAAAATCACTGACTTCGGGCTGTCCAAAATCATGGATGATGACAACTATGGTGTGGATGGGATGGACCTGACATCACAGGGTGCAGGGACCTATTGGTGAGAAAAAATATCCCTCCTGTATACACAACATGCAGTATAAGAACAATCATTGTAGCAATACCACACAATAAAAACACTCTATTATATGTTGCAGTTCTGCAATCAACTTTTAGCTGCGACCACCAGCTCTTTAGGTCACCTTGGCGCATAACTTTGAACAGATGCTTGTTCATTATTTTGTTGAAACACATACCATTTTGCCACGTCCCCTTTCATAACACAATTGTTGTATCATTTGACAAGTGACAAGAGTTTGTGCGGTTTTGTGTGTGTGTGTGTGTGTTTGTGTGTGTGAGCGAGTGGATGCATGCATTTACACAGTCGCAGCTACTGTGTTCCCTTGTTCACCAAAAGGGCAGAACTATCTTTGTTCTTTTGCAAGTGTCTCAAATGGACACGCTCAGTCAGTTGTAGGCAAAAAGCATGGTCTTTGGTTAGTGTGGCCTGCACTGATGACAAGAAAAGAAAATAATATAAATAATCTCTATAATCACAATGATAATAACAGAAAGGGTTAGTTTGGATTTTTTGAAGTGGGGTTGTATGAGGTACTTATCCGTTGTGCAATATATTTTTAACCTCTTTACCTTGCTGCCAGACAGCCTTTTCTGATCGGAAACTGAAGCCATCATATCCACCTGTCGTACTCCATCTCCTTTGACATAAACAGTAATTTTACATTGCAGAACACAGGAGTTGCTAGTTTGTTTGGATTCATCAAATCACAATAACAAACTAATGTGGCATCCACAGCAGTGCTTTGCTAAGCCTCCTGTGCTAGTCAGGGGAATATAGTTAATTTGAAGAAGAAGATTGATAATATACAATTGTCAAAAGTTTGGCTCAGTCAGAGACGCACATAAGGCAGGCTGGGAGGTTTACATGTAGCAACAACACTGCAGAGACCTTTGAGAGTTCAGTTGGGGAAAACATTTTCAGTAGGGCTTGGGAAAATTGACATTTTTAAAACTGTGTCTTATGTGTAAATTCTCGATATGAAAAGTAACTTAAATATATGTAGTGGAGTAAAAAATACAATAACTGTAAAAAGTGGCATAAAGTAGAACTGTAAATTATAAGTACCTCAAAAATCATTTTTTTGTTGTTATTCCTGCCAGGTACTTGCCTCCTGAATGTTTTGTAGTTGGCAAAGAACCTCCAAAGATCTCCAATAAGGTGGACGTGTGGTCTGTGGGCGTTATCTTTTTTCAATGTCTTTATGGAAGGAAGGTAAGGACGGCAATATAGATTCTACTCATGAATATTTCTGTAATTTATTGCATGAATTAAACACCACTCTTCCTTTTTTTTAAGCCTTTTGGCCATAATCAGTCACAACAAGACATCCTGCAGGAGAACACCATACTGAAAGCTACAGACGTTCAGTTCCCCGTCAAGCCAGTTTCCAGTAATGAAGCGAAGGTAGGGACGAACCTGCCTACAAAAGATACAGACATTTTAGAATAAGTGTTGTATTGTCAAAGAAAATGTATTTTAAAGGGGACCTATTATGTTTTTCCGTATATACAGCATAATGATACAAAATTGAATGTTCAAATTAATTGTGGCCAAAGTTTCAAATGATGAGGCAAACATATGTAAAATTAATCCCCGTGAGAAAACCCTCAGGCTTCAGAGCGTTCTGAATACTGTTCCAAATTTATTTATTTATTTATTTTTTAACTTTTCAGACAAGCTTGTTTGTTACCTTCTCCCACATTCCGGATCATATTCCTGCTGGAACATGTCCAGTTGTGACAACTTTGAATCAGAGGCATTAATTGGCGATTTTTCATTGTTAAAAATTTTCACAATCCTCTGGTATAGTCATCATGGCTGCAGTGATGATGCAGATGTGCAAGACCTGGAAACGCTGATTGTTCAGAGGAAACAGGGCTTTTTTGGGAGGAGGGCTTAAAGAGACAGGTGCTGAAATTAAGAATTTCAGACAGAGGGTGAATGCAAGGGTTCCAGCATTAGTTGTAATAAAAACCCAAAATAGAAGTATGAACTTAAAAATGAGCATATTAGGTCCCCTTTAAAATTTTAGATTAACTTGCAAATTTTTCATACTATCCCTTCCCCCCTCCAGGCCTTCATAAGGCGATGCCTCGCCTACAGGAAAGAGGACCGGATCGATGTTCACCAGATGGGAAGCGACCCCTACCTGCTCCCTCACATGCGGAGGTCAAGCTCCTCTGGAAATCTGCAGATGAATGCGGCTGGCTCAGGACCTGCTTCCTCCAGCATCATCTCATACTGACAGCCTTATACTGTGACTAAAGGGCAAACTGACCAAGTTGCTCTCATGCCTGCAGAGCTTCTTAGAGGCTCTCGCCATGGGAGAAGAAAGCAGCCGGCAACAGGAGGAGCAGGACACTGATGGGGAGATCTCACCTGGCCTCTCCTGACCTGTGCCAGGCTTCTTCTTGTTTACCAGGGCTTGATCAATGGAGGGACAGTGAGGGGATGGCTTTAAAGGACATGGGTCAAAGGATCTTCTGAGGGTCCGGTAAAAGCACTGAAACTGACGATGAATCTTGAAGAAAATGTGACTGGACGCTCTGTTCAGATGTTGCAGATGGATAAAGCCTTAAAGGGCCGAAGGGAGACTTGGCAGCCCGCCGTTTAGATTAAATAACATGGTCCTGCCAGTGTGCAAATGATTCAGCTGCTAGAAGTTAATTTACTGTGAGAAGAGGACAGTCATCGTTATGTAGAACTACAAAGATTTCACTATTGATTTGGCTAAATGTTTTGTTTTTCACAAATGTTAGGCTTTAATTTGAGTTACTTATCCATGAGAATGTAATGTGTAGCATAAAAGTGGCATCTAGTGACATTTAGGTCGGGGCAGCGTACTTAACGTTTAATGCACAAAGTAACCAAATGTAGAAAAATGACAATGTATAGAATCCTATGCAGGAATATTAATTAACAGATAAAATTGGAAACTGTATATGCTGTACAGGTGAATTTTCAAATTTTGAACTGCAGCAGTAATGTGTACAAAGAGTTAAAATTCCCCCATGCAAAACTAGTTTCCTGGAGTGTTTCATTTTGCTGCTTTGCTGCTCTTACTTTTTCAAGGGCTGTAAGTTCCACTTCGGGTACAAATTGTACAGTTCTGCTAAGAGTGAATAATAAATGCCAGGAAACGTTTTTCTCTCCCAGTGAATGGTACTGAAGAATCAGCCTGTTCATTCTGAAGGTATCATACTTGACAATGCACTCCTCACTTAAGGCTGCAATCTGCAAGCATTTCTCCCCATCTTCTGAAATTACACTGACACTCTGTGGCTTTCTTTGGTACTGCATCATTACAGGGTGTACCAAGGATGCTTGCAACAGAGACCAGTAAAAGAGATGAGCACAAGAATAAGAGAGTGGAGACCAGAAGCTGAGATAGAGAAAATACATCAGTTTAATCAAGGTAATGATCTCACTTTACAAATTATTTATTTGTACAAAATCAAAACTGTCTTCTATATTTAACAGCTATAGTGCTGCAACAAGCAAACCTGCGTTTCTAAAAGAAATCCCCAGTAGTATAAGTTACTGCCCAGCCTTCCCCTGAAAACCCTCAGTAGTAAAGTTAGCCACAGAAAGCTCACAGTGGGACCTCTTTCTCTCCTCTTTTTTTTTTTGTGTTACTTCACATTTTGTTTTGCATTCCCTCAGATCCATGGGGAGGCTTACCTCTATTATGAATATGGTATTACATGATTGCCACAGGTTGTAATTACTTTGTGTGGCTCAGTCACAAGTCTGCACTATTGCAGCAGTACAGAGCAGAGCTATTTGACCTGGTGCTCTCGCCAACTGCTGCCACAGCTGATTGAGACAGACTGTAGCTGTGGTTTGGCTGTTAGGATTATGGCTGTGACAAGATAGTGCTACTCCCATTATTTATACTATCTGCTATATGCAGAGTTGGTATGTTTGCAGTGAACTCACAGTTGTGCTAGCTGAGCATTGTAATGAAGCTACTGTAGTCCCAAAGTGGTTAACATAATCTGAGAAAGCATTAACAGGTGCAGTAAAGAGTAGTCACTGTACAGCTAAAGGAGCCATATCCATAGCATCATAGATACAACCATCACCTCTGTTGGAGCAATAACGACAGCCAGGCAGAGCAGCTGCACTCACAGGCAGTGCCTGCATACTGTTGAAGCTTGGCCTATTGAGAGGAATAATGAGCAATCATGTCCATTCATGATTTTTTTGAACTGTGCATTAGAACTGGACAGACACACTGACTCTTCCTGTGGATCAGAGGGACTGCAAAATCATTGCGAGGGAGCACAGAAGTAGTTCAAGAAAAATACCCCCACTGTGATCCTTTGGTTCCAAAAAATTAAAAAGATGCAAACAAACCGACTTGTACATCAAAAGTAATCTGTTTCCCACACATGGTTTTTGAGCAAAGCTTGAAAAAGCCCACATAGTTTGTGTTAACACAGCTATTACTATTTTGTTATGAACTATATTTAAAAGTTGCTCAGCGAATATTAAACACTACTAGGAGATTTGAATGATTCTTGTAATTTTCTTTTTACTGCCATCAACAAACTGCTGTTAAGTTGCAGGAGCACTGCCTGATGCACACTCACGCTTCATGTGAGAAGACCAGCACCAGGTGCCAGTATCCTCCAGATACGGGAGGATACTGAAATGACAATTGTAACAGTGTGTGGGAGCAATTTGCCAATAGAGTGATGCGGCTCATAGACTGGCTATATTGTAAGCTGACAATCTTAAACCGCGCTCTCTGCTAAGATGAGTCTGCAGTTATTGTGATATTTATTGACTCAGAGGTGGCCACTGGTGATGGGATGGGGTTTCTGGTCAGTGAACTGTTCATTTGGATATTGGAGGAGGAATATGTTGTATCCATTGTAACAGCAGGAGGTGAATTAGCAGTGATTGGAGGAAGACCAAAGTCAGATGGAGGCAACATAACACCAGGGACCACAGCAGGCAGGGTGAGTGGTGGAAGACCTGTGGAGAATAAAAATCATAACTTAGAGTAAAGTAACCAGTCTCAAATGTTTAACATTTTGGTGATAGTTTTGTTTCTGCAAAAAATAACATTAAAAAGTCATAAGACTATAACATGAATATATCAAACAAAGAGATTGTATAGTATAGCATAAAATAAGTCATATAGTATGGCATAAAAAATTTAAAAAAGTTAGTGTGTGTGGCATTTAAGATATATGTCATACTATGGTGTGGCTTGAAAAGGCATGAAAGGACCATTGTGTGCCTTAAAATGATTAAAAATAGTAAATATACAAAAAGTTATTATCTAGAATGGCATAAAATTGTCAGGAAAAATGTCATACTATGCCTTAAAAACTTTGAAAATGACATTTTCCAAATACAGCTGAAAAGTGCTAAAAGCTACTTAAAATAGCCTGCCAAGACACGCCATAGCAAAGATGGTTGCAAAAAAACCCCAAAACACCCCAATTTGGCATGTCAAAAAAATGACCAAAGAAGCAAGGCTATAGTATGGCAAAAAAGTCAAAAAATGACATTTCCCAAAAACAGTTGAAAACTGCTAAAAACTGCACGAAATTGCCTGCTGAGACAAGCCATGGTATAAAATGTTGCAAAAGGGGTAGAAAACACCCCAATTTGGCATGTTGAAGAAATGACCAAAAAAGCAAGGCTATAGTATGGCAAAAATGTCAAAAAATGACATTTCCCAAAAACAGCTGTAAACTGCTAAAAACTACTTAAAATAGCCTGCCAAGACATGCCATAGCAAAGATTGTTGCAAAAACAACCCAAAACACCCTAATTTGGCATGTCAAACAAATGACCAAAGAAGCAAGGCTATAGTATGGCAAAAATGTCAAAAAATGACATTTTCCAAATACAGCTGAAAAGTGCTAAAAGCTACTTAAAATAGCCTGCCAAGACATGCCATAGCAAAGATGGTTGCAAAAAAACCCCAAAACACCCCAATTTGGCATGTCAAAAAAATGACCAAAGAAGCAAGGCTATAGTATGGCAAAATGTCAAAAAATGACATTTCCCAAAAACAGCTGTAAACTGCTAAAAACTGCACGAAATTGCCTGCTGAGACAAGCCATGGTATAAAATGTTGCAAAAGGGGTAGAAAACACCCCAATTTGGCATGTTGAAGAAATGACCAACAAAAGCAAGGCTATAGTATGGCAAAAATGTCAAAAAATGACATTTCCCAAAAACAGCTGAAAAGTGCTAAAAGCTACTTAAAATAGCCTGCCAAGTCACCCCTTTTTCCAAAAACTGCTAAAAACTACATAAAATAGCCTACAGAGACACACCATGCCATAAAATGTTGCAAAAATGGTAGAGAAAAACCCAATTTGGCATGTCGAAAAAATGACCAAAGAAGCAAGGCTATAGTATGGCAAAATTGTCAAAAAATGATCATTTCCAAATACAGCTGAAAAGTGCTAAAAACTACATTAAATAGCCTGCTGCGACATGCCATAGCAAAGATTGTTGCAAAAACAACCCAAAACATACTAATTTGGCATGTCGAAAAAATGACAAAAAAAGCAAGGCTATAGTATGGCAAAAATGGCAAAAAATGACATTTTCCAAATACAGCTGAAAAGTGCTAAAAGCTACTTAAAATAGCCTGCCAAGACACGCCATAGCAAAGATGGTTGCAAAAAAAACCCAAAACACCCCAATTTGGCATGTCAAAAAAATGACCAAAGAAGCAAGGCTATAGTATGGCAAAAATGTCAAAAAATGACATTTCCCAAAAACAGTTGAAAACTGCTAAAAACTGCACGAAATTGCCTGCTGAGACAAGCCATGGTATAAAATGTTGCAAAAGTAGAAAACACCCCAATTTGGCATGTTGAAGAAATGACCAAAAAAGCAAGGCTATAGTATGGCAAAAATGTCAAAAAATGACATTTCCCAAAAACAGCTGTAAACTGCTAAAAACTACATAAAATAGCCTACAGAGACACACCATGCCATAAAATGTTGCAAAAATGGTAGAGAAAAACCCAATTTGGCATGTCGAAAAAATGACCAAAGAAGCAAGGCTATAGTATGGCAAAATGTCAAAAATGATCATTTCCCAAAAACAGCTGTAAACTGCTAAAAACTACTTAAAATAGCCTGCCAAGACATGCCATAGCAAAGATTGTTGCAAAAACAACCCAAAACACCCTAATTTGGCATGTCAAACAAATGACCAAAAAAGCAAGGCTATAGTATGGCAAAAATGTCCATAAATTACATTTTCCAAAAACAGTTGAAAAGTGCTAAAACTGCATAAAATTGCCTGCTGAGACAAGCCATGGTATAAAATGTTGCAAAAGGGTAGAAAACACCCCAATTTGGCATGTCGAAAAAATGACCAAAGAAGCAAGGCTATAGTATGGCAAAATGTCAAAAAATGACGTTTCCTAAAAACAACTGAAAAGTGCTAAAAGCTACTTCAAATAGCCTGCCAAGACACACCATAGCAAAGATTGTTGCAAAAACAACCCAAAACACACTAATGTGGCATGTCGAAAAAATGATCAAAAAAGCAAGGCTATAGTATGGCAAAAATGTCAAAAAATGACATTTCCCAAAAACAGCTGTAAACTGCTAAAAACTACTTAAAATAGCCTGCCAAGACACACCATAGCAAAGATGGTTGCAAAAAAAACCTAAAACACCCCAATTCGGCATGTCAAACAAATGACCAAAAAAGCAAGGCTATAGTATGGCAAAAATGTCAAAAAATGACATTTCCCAAAAACAGCTGTAAACTGCTAAAATCTACTTAAAATAGCCTGCCAAGACATGCCATAGCAAAGATTGTTGCAAAAAAACCCCAAAACACCCCAATTTGGCATGTTGAAAAAATGACCAAAGAAGCAAGGCTATAGTATGGCAAAAATGTCAAAAAATGACATTTCCCAAAAACAGTTGTAAACTGATAAAAACTACATAAAATAGCCTGTCGAGACACAGCATGGCATAAAATATTGCAAAAACGGCAGAAAACACCCTAATTTGGCATGTCGAAAAAATGACCAAAAAAGCAAGGCTATAGTATGGCAAAAATGTCAAAAAATGACATTTCCCAAAAACAGCTGTAAACTGCTAAAAACTACTTAAAATAGCCTGCCAAGACATGCCATAGCAAAGATTGTTGCAAAAACAACCCAAAACACCCTAATTCAGCATGTCAAACAAATGACCAAAAAAGCAAGGCTATAGTATGGCAAAAATGTCAAAAAATGACATTTCCCAAAAACAGCTGTAAACTGCTAAAAACTACTTAAAATAGCCTGCCAAGACATGCCATAGCAAAGATGGTTGCAAAAACAACCCAAAACATACTAATTTGGCATGTCGAAAAAATGACAAAAAAAGCAAGGCTATAGTATGGCAAAAATGGCAAAAAATGACATTTTCCAAATACAGCTGAAAAGTGCTAAAAGCTACTTAAAATAGCCTGCCAAGACATGCCATAGCAAAGATTGTTGCAAAAACAACCCAAAACACCCTAATTTGGCATGTCAAACAAATGACCAAAAAAGCAAGGCTATAGTATGGCAAAAATGGCAAAAAATGACATTTCCCAAAAACAGCTGTAAACTGCTAAAAACTACTTAAAATTGCCTGCCAAGACAAGCCATAGCATAAAATGTTGCAAAAACAACCTAAAACACCCCAATTTGGCATGTTGAAGAAATGACCAAAAAAGCAAGGCTATAGTATGGCAAAATGTCAAAAAATGACATTTCCTAAAAACAACTGAAAAGTGCTAAAAGCTACTTCAAATAGCCTGCCAAGACATGCCATAGCAAAGATTGTTGCAAAAACAACCCAAAACACCCCAATTTGGCATGTCGAAAAAATGATCAAAAAAGCAAGGCTATAGTATGGCAAAAATGTCAAAAAATGACATTTCCCAAAAACAGCTGTAAGCTGCTAAAAACTACTTAAAATAGCCTGCCAAGACATGCCATAGCAAAGATTGTTGCAAAAACAACCCAAAACATACTAATTTGGCATGTCGAAAAAATGACAAAAAAAGCAAGGCTATAGTATGGCAAAAATGGCAAAAAATGACATTTTCCAAATACAGCTGAAAAGTGCTAAAAGCTACATAAAATAGCCTGCCAAGACACGCCATAGCAAAGATGGTTGCAAAAAAACCCCAAAACACCCCAATTTGGCATGTCGAAAAAATGACCAAAAAAGCAAGGCTATAGTATGGCAAAAATGTCAAAAAATGACATTTCCCAAAAACAGCTGTAAACTGCTAAAAACTACATAAAATAGCCTACAGAGACACACCATGCCATAAAATGTTGCAAAAATGGTAGAGAAAAACCCAATTTGGCATGTCAAAAAAATGACCAAAAAAGCAAGGCTATAGTATGGCAAAATTGTCAAAAAATGATCATTTCCAAATACAGCTGAAAAGTGCTAAAAACTACATTAAATAGCCTGCTGCGACATGCCATAGCAAAGATTGTTGCAAAAACAACCCAAAACACACTAATGTGGCATGTCGAAAAAATGACCAAAGAAGCAAGGCTATAGTATGGCAAAAATGTCAAAAAATGACATTTCCCAAAAACAGCTGTAAACTGCTAAAAACTACATAAAATAACCTACAGAGACAAGCCATGGTATAAAATGTTGCAAAAGGGGTAGAAAACACCCCAATTTGGCATGTTGAAGAAATGACCAAAGAAGCAAGGCTATAGTATGGCAAAAATGTCAAAAAATGACATTTCCCAAAAACAGCTGTAAACTGCTAAAAACTACTTAAAATAGCCTGCCAAGACATGCCATAGCAAAGATTTTTGCAAAAACAACCCAAAACACCCTAATTCGGCATGTCAAACAAATGACCAAAAAAGCAAGGCTATAGTATGGCAAAAATGTCAAAAAATGACATTTCCCAAAAACAGCTGTAAACTGCTAAAATCTACTTAAAATAGCCTGCCAAGACATGCCATAGCAAAGATTGTTGCAAAAAAACCCCAAAACACCCCAATTTGGCATGTCGAAAAAATGACCAAAAAAGCAAGGCTATAGTATGGCAAAAATGTCAAAAAATGACATTTCCCAAAAACAGTTGAAACATGCTAAAAACTACATGAAATAGCCTGTCGAGACACAGCATGGCATAAAATATTGCAAAAACGGCAGAAAACACCCTAATTTGGCATGTCGGAAAAAAATGACCAAAAAGCAAGGCTATAGTATGGCAAAAATGTCAAAAAATTACATTTTCCAAAAACAACTGTAAACTGCTAAAACTACTTAAAATAGCCTGCCAAGACATGCCATAGCAAAGATTGTTGCAAAAACAACCCAAAACACCCTAATTCAGCATGTCAAACAAATGACCAAAAAAGCAAGGCTATAGTATGGCAAAAATGTCAAAAAATGACATTTCCCAAAAACAGCTGTAAACTGCTAAAAACTACTTAAAATAGCCTGCCAAGACATGCCATAGCAAAGATGGTTGCAAAAACAACCCAAAACATACTAATTTGGCATGTCGAAAAAATGACAAAAAAGCAAGGCTATAGTATGGCAAAAATGGCAAAAAATGACATTTTCCAAATACAGCTGAAAAGTGCTAAAAGCTACTTAAAATAGCCTGCCAAGACATGCCATAGCAAAGATTGTTGCAAAAACAACCCAAAACACCCCAATTTGGCATGTCGAAAAAATGACCAAAAAAGCAAGGCTATAGTATGGCAAAAATGTCAAAAAATGACATTTCCCAAAAACAGCTGTAAACTGCTAAAAACTACATAAAATAGCCTGCTGAGACACACCATGCCATAAAATGTTGCAAAAATGGTAGAGAAAAACCCAATTTGGCATGTTGAAGAAATGACCAAAAAAGCAAGGCTATAGTATGGCAAAATGTCAAAAAATGATCATTTCCAAAAACAACTGAAAAGTGCTAAAAGCTACTTCAAATAGCCTGCCAAGACATGCCATAGCAAAGATTGTTGCAAAAACAACCCAAAACACACTAATGTGGCATGTCGAAAAAATGACCAAAGAAGCAAGGCTATAGTATGGCAAAAATGTCAAAAAATGACATTTCCCAAAAACAGCTGTAAACTGCTAAAAACTACATAAAATAACCTACAGAGACAAGCCATGGTATAAAATGTTGCAAAAGGGGTAGAAAACACCCCAATTTGGCATGTTGAAGAAATGACCAAAGAAGCAAGGCTATAGTATGGCAAAAATGTCAAAAAATGACATTTCCCAAAAACAGCTGTAAACTGCTAAAAACTACTTAAAATAGCCTGCCAAGACATGCCATAGCAAAGATTGTTGCAAAAACAACCCAAAACACCCTAATTTGGCATGTCAAACAAATGACCAAAAAAGCAAGGCTATAGTATGGCAAAAATGTCAAAAAATGACATTTCCCAAAAACAACTGAAAAGTGCTAAAAGCTACTTAAAATAGCCTGCCAAGACATGCCATAGCAAAGATTGTTGCAAAAAAACCCCAAAACACCCCAATTTGGCATGTCGAAAAAATGACCAAAAAAGCAAGGCTATAGTATGGCAAAAATGTCAAAAAATGACATTTCCCAAAAACAGCTGTAAACTGCTAAAAACTACATAAAATAGCCTACAGAGACACACCATGCCATAAAATGTTGCAAAAATGGTAGAGAAAAACCCAATTTGGCATGTCGAAAAAATGACCAAAGAAGCAAGGCTATAGTATGGCAAAAATGTCAAAAAATGACATTTCCCAAAAACAGCTGTAAACTGCTAAAAACTACTTAAAATAGCCTGCCAAGACATGCCATAGCAAAGATTGTTGCAAAAACAACCCAAAACACCCTAATTCAGCATGTCAAACAAATGACCAAAAAAGCAAGGCTATAGTATGGCAAAATGTCAAAAATGACATTTCCCAAAAACAGCTGTAAACTGCTAAAAACTACTTAAAATAGCCTGCCAAGACATGCCATAGCAAAGATTGTTGCAAAAACAACCCAAAACATACTAATTTGGCATGTCGAAAAAATGACAAAAAAAGCAAGGCTATAGTATGGCAAAAATGGCAAAAAATGACATTTTCCAAATACAGCTGAAAAGTGCTAAAAGCTACTTAAAATAGCCTGCCAAGACATGCCATAGCAAAGATTGTTGCAAAAACAACCCAAAACACCCTAATTTGGCATGTCAAACAAATGACCAAAAAAGCAAGGCTATAGTATGGCAAAAATGTCAAAAAATGACATTTCCCAAAAACAGCTGTAAACTGCTAAAAACTACTTAAAATAGCCTGCCAAGACATGCCATAGCAAAGATTGTTGCAAAAAAAACCCAAAACACCCCAATTTGGCATGTCGAAAAAATGACCAAAGAAGCAAGGCTATAGTATGGCAAAAATGTCAAAAAATGACATTTCCCAAAAACAGCTGAAAAGTGCTAAAAACTGCACGAAATTGCCTGCTGAGACAAGCCATGGTATAAAATGTTGCAAAAGGGGTAGAAAACACCCCAATTTGGCATGTTGAAGAAATGACCAAAAAAGCAAGGCTATAGTATGGCAAAATGTCAAAAAATGACGTTTCCTAAAAACAACTGAAAAGTGCTAAAAGCTACTTCAAATAGCCTGCCAAGACACACCATAGCAAAGATTGTTGCAAAAACAACCCAAAACACACTAATGTGGCATGTCGAAAAAATGACCAAAGAAGCAAGGCTATAGTATGGCAAAAATGTCAAAAAATGACATTTCCCAAAAACAGCTGTAGACTGCTAAAAACTACTTCAAATAGCCTGCCAAGACATGCCATAGCAAAGATTGTTGCAAAAACAACCCAAAACATACTAATTTGGCATGTCGAAAAAATGACCAAAAAAGCAAGGCTATAGTATGGCAAAAATGTCAAAAAATGACATTTCCCAAAAACAGCTGTAAACTGCTAAAAACTACTTAAAATAGCCTGCCAAGACATGCCATAGCAAAGATTGTTGCAAAAACAACCCAAAACACACTAATGTGGCACGTCGAAAAAAATTATCAAAAAAGCAAGGCTATAGTATGGCAAAATGTCAAAAAATGACGTTTCCTAAAAACAACTGAAAAGTGCTAAAAGCTACTTCAAATAGCCTGCCAAGACACACCATAGCAAAGATTGTTGCAAAAACAACCCAAAACACACTAATGTGGCATGTCGAAAAAATGATCAAAAAAGCAAGGCTATAGTATGGCAAAAATGGCAAAAAATGACATTTCCCAAAAACAGCTGTAAACTGCTAAAAACTACTTAAAATAGCCTGCCAAGACATGCCATAGCAAAGATTGTTGCAAAAACAACCCAAAACACCCTAATTTGGCATGTCAAACAAATGACCAAAAAAGCAAGGCTATTGTATGGCAAAAATGTCAAAAAATGACATTTCCCAAATACAGTTGAAAACTGCTAAAAACTGCACGAAATTGCCTGCTGAGACAAGCCATGGTATAAAATGTTGCAAAAGGGGTAGAAAACACCCCAATTTGGCATGTTGAAGAAATGACCAAAAAAGCAAGGCTATAGTATGGCAAAATGTCAAAAAATGACGTTTCCTAAAAACAACTGAAAAGTGCTAAAAGCTACTTCAAATAGCCTGCCAAGACACACCATAGCAAAGATTGTTGCAAAAACAACCCAAAACACACTTGTGTGTCATGTCGAAAAAATGATCAAAAAAGCAAGGCTATAGTATGGCAAAAATGTCAAAAAATGACATTTCCCAAAAACAGCTGTAAACTGCTAAAAACTACTTAAAATAGCCTGCCAAGACACACCATAGCAAAGATGGTTGCAAAAAAAACCTAAAACACCCCAATTTGGCATGTCGAAAAAATGACCAAAGAAGCAAGGCTATAGTATGGCAAAATGTCAAAAAATGACGTTTCCTAAAAACAACTGAAAAGTGCTAAAAGCTACTTCAAATAGCCTGCCAAGACACACCATAGCAAAGATTGTTGCAAAAACAACCCAAAACACACTAATGTGGCATGTTGATTAAATGACCAAAGAAGCAAGGCTATAGTATGACAAAAATGTCAAAAAATGACATTTCCCAAAAACAGCTGTAAACTGCTAAAAACTACTTAAAATAGCCTGCCAAGACACACCATAGCAAAGATGGTTGCAAAAAAAACCTAAAACACCCCAATTTGGCATGTCGAAAAAATGACCAAAGAAGCAAGGCTATAGTATGGCAAAAATGGCAAAAAATGACATTTTCCAAATACAGCTGAAAAGTGCTAAAAGCTACTTAAAATAGCCTGCCAAGACACGCCATAGCAAAGATGGTTGCAAAAAAACCCCAAAACACCCCAATTTGGCATGTCGAAAAAATGACCAAAAAAGCAAGGCTATAGTATGGCAAAATGTCAAAAAATGACATTTCCCAAAAACAGCTGTAAACTGCTAAAAACTACTTAAAATAGCCTGCCAAGACATGCCATAGCAAAGATTGTTGCAAAAACAACCCAAAACACCCTAATTCGGCATGTCAAACAAATGACCAAAGAAGCAAGGCTATAGTATGGCAAAAATGTCAAAAAATGACATTTCCCAAAAACAGCTGAAAAGTGCTAAAAACTGCACGAAATTGCCTGCTGAGACGAGCCATGGTATAAAATGTTGCAAAAGGGGTAGAAAACACCCCAATTTGGCATGTTGAAGAAATGACCAAAAAAGCAAGGCTATAGTATGGCAAAATGTCAAAAAATGACGTTTCCTAAAAACAACTGAAAAGTGCTAAAAGCTACTTCAAATAGCCTGCCAAGACACACCATAGCAAAGATTGTTGCAAAAACAACCCAAAACACACTAATGTGGCATGTCGAAAAAATGACCAAAGAAGCAAGGCTATAGTATGGCAAAAATGTCAAAAAATGACATTTCCCAAAAACAGCTGTAAACTGCTAAAAACTACTTCAAATAGCCTGCCAAGACATGCCATAGCAAAGATTGTTGCAAAAACAACCCAAAACATACTAATTTGGCATGTCGAAAAAATGACCAAAAAAGCAAGGCTATAGTATGGCAAAAATGTCAAAAAATGACATTTCCCAAAAACAGCTGTAAACTGCTAAAAACTACTTAAAATAGCCTGCCAAGACATGCCATAGCAAAGATTGTTGCAAAAACAACCCAAAACACCCTAATTCGGCATGTCAAACAAATGACCAAAAAAGCAAGGCTATAGTATGGCAAAAATGTCAAAAAATGACATTTCCCAAAAACAGCTGTAAACTGCTAAAAACTACTTAAAATAGCCTGCCAAGACATGCCATAGCAAAGATTGTTGCAAAAACAACCCAAAACACCCTAATTTGGCATGTCAAACAAATGACCAAAAAAGCAAGGCTATAGTATGGCAAAATGTCAAAAATGACATTTTCCAAATACAGCTGAAAAGTGCTAAAAGCTACTTAAAATAGCCTGCCAAGACACGCCATAGCAAAGATGGTTGCAAAAAAAACCCAAAACACCCCAATTTGGCATGTCGAAAAAATGACCAAAGAAGCAAGGCTATAGTATGGCAAAATGTCAAAAAATGACATTTCCCAAAAACAGTTGAAAACTGCTAAAAACTGCACGAAATTGCCTGCTGAGACAAGCCATGGTATAAAATGTTGCAAAAGGGGTAGAAAACACCCCAATTTGGCATGTTGAAGAAATTACCAAAAAATCAAGGCTATAGTATGGCAAAATGTCAAAAAATGACGTTTCCTAAAAACAACTGAAAAGTGCTAAAAGCTACTTCAAATAGCCTGCCAAGACACACCATAGCAAAGATTGTTGCAAAAACAACCCAAAACACACTAATGTGGCATGTCGAAAAAATGATCAAAAAAGCAAGGCTATAGTATGGCAAAAATGTCAAAAAATGACATTTCCCAAAAACAGCTGTAAACTGCTAAAAACTACTTAAAATAGCCTGCCAAGACATGCCATAGCAAAGATTGTTGCAAAAACAACCCAAAACATACTAATTTGGCATGTCGAAAAAATGACAAAAAAAGCAAGGCTATAGTATGGCAAAAATGGCAAAAAATGACATTTTCCAAATACAGCTGAAAAGTGCTAAAAGCTACTTAAAATAGCCTGCCAAGACACGCCATAGCAAAGATGGTTGCAAAAACAACCCAAAACACCCCAATTTGGCATGTCGAAAAAATGACCAACGAAGCAAGGCTATAGTATGGCAAAATGTCAAAAAATGACATTTCCTAAAAACAACTGAAAAGTGCTAAAAGCTATTTCAAATAGCCTGCCAAGACGTACCATAGCAAAGATTGTTGCAAAAACAACCCAAAACACACTAATGTGGCATGTCGAAAAAATGACCAAAAAAGCAAGGCTATAGTATGGCAAAAATGTCAAAAAATGACATTTCCCAAAAACAGCTGAAAAGTGCTAAAAGCTACTTAAAATAGCCTGCCAAGACACACCATAGCAAAGATTGTTGCAAAAAATCCCCAAAACACCCCAATTTGGCATGTCGAAAAAATGACCAAAAAAGCAAGGCTATAGTATGGCAAAAATGTCAAAAAATGACATTTCCCAAAAAACAACTGAAAACTGCTAAAAACTACATAAAATAGCTTGCCGAGACACGCCATAGCGCAAAATGTTGCAAAAACGGCCAATAACACCTTAAAATGGAATGCTGAAAAAATGATCAAAAAAGCAAACTATAGTATGGCAAAAATGTCAAAATATGACCTGTCTCAAAAAACAGCTGAAAACTACATGATGTAGGATGTTGAGACACGTCATTGTATAGAATGCCGAAAGAAATTATTGACTTGTTTAACATGTTCATGAATCAGGAGCAGCAGCTGTTTGAGCAACCATTGAAAGGAAAATTCCCAGCAGCAGGAGGAGGAAACTTCTACCAAACCATGACACCCCAAGCAGGAGGAGGAAGCCTTTCCTAAAACCTGTCACCCCAAGGCCAGCCAATGAGGAGAGACAGAGAGTGGAGAGAGCGATGACGCAACGGACCTCCAGATAAAAGAACAGCAGATCACTGTGTCCGTGTTTTGTCCTCTGCCTGATCTAGCTTCAGCTCTGTGATAGATGGTAAAAGTAACTCCTGTTAAAGGGAGTGAGGAAACTGTTGCTTGTGATTTACACTTTTGACATTTTTATCTTTGAATAAAGCCTGCCTTGAGCAGTTTTAACCTTTTTCTACCATCCATGGTTGTTTGCCTTTTCATTATTCTGAGAATCTAGTGAATGGCTAAAAGAAAAAAAAGAAACATGATGCTGGAAAGGAAAAAACTTTCAGTTTGACGCGTGGCTTTCACCGACCACAAATGTCTAAAAACTCTCTCAAAAACGTGGGAGGGTAATACCAGGCATATGTACAAAACATGTTGAAAAATTGATAAAGAACATCAAACTAAAATTTGTTGAAACTGCTAAAAACTACATAAAATAGCCTGCCAAGACATGCTATAGCATAGAAAATTGTGAAAAGGGCGAGAAACAATCTAATTTGGCATGTCAAAAAAATGAGCAAAAAAGCAAGGCTATAGTATGGCAAAAATGTCAAAAAATTACATTTCCCCAAAACAGCTGAAAACTGATAAAAACTGCATGAAATACCTTGCCGAGATACGCCACGGCATAAAATGTTGCAAAAACGGCAGAAAACACCCTAATTTGGCATGCCGAAAAAATGATCAAAAAAGCAAGGCTATAGTATGGCAAAAATGTCAAAAAATGACATTTCCCAAAAACAGCTGTAAACTGCTAAAAACTACTTAAAATAGCCTGCCAAGACATACCATAGCAAAGATTGTTGCAAAAACAACCCAAAACACACTAATGTGGCATGTCGAAAAAATGATCAAAAAAGCAAGGCTATAGTATGGCAAAAATGTCAAAAAATGACATTTCCCAAAAACAGCTGTAAACTGCTAAAAACTACTTAAAATAGCCTGCCAAGACATGCCATAGCAAAGATTGTTGCAAAAACAACCCAAAACATACAAATTTGGCATGTCGAAAAAATGACAAAAAAAGCAAGGCTATAGTATGGCAAAAATGTCAAAAAATGACATTTCCCAAAAACAGCTGTAAGCTGCTAAAAACTACTTAAAATAGCCTGCCAAGACATGCCATAGCAAAGATTGTTGCAAAAACAACCCAAAACATACTAATTTGGCATGTCGAAAAAATGACAAAAAAAGCAAGGCTATAGTATGGCAAAAATGTCAAAAAATGACATTTCCCAAAAACAGTTGTAAACTGCTAAAAACTACTTAAAATAGCCTGCCAAGACATGCCATAGCAAAGATTGTTGCTAAAACAACCCAAAACATACAAATTTGGCATGTCGAAAAAATGACAAAAAAAGCAAAAATGGCAAAAATGTCAAAAAATGACATTTCCCAAAAACAGCTGTAAACTGCTAAAAACTACTTAAAATAGCCTGCCAAGACATGCCATAGCAAAGATTGTTGCAAAAACAACCCAAAACATACTAATTTGGCATGTCGAAAAAATGACAAAAAAAGCAAGGCTATAGTATGGCAAAAATGGCAAAAAATGACATTTTCCAAATACAGCTGAAAAGTGCTAAAAGCTACTTAAAATAGCCTGCCAAGACACACCATAGCAAAGATGGTTGCAAAAAAAACCCAAAACACCCCAATTTGGCATGTCGAAAAAATGACCAAAGAAGCAAGGCTATAGTATGGCAAAAATGTCAAAAAATGACATTTCCCAAAAACAGTTGAAAACTGCTAAAAACTGCACGAAATTGCCTGCTGAGACAAGCCATGGTATAAAATGTTGCAAAAGGGGTAGAAAACACCCCAATTTGGCATGTTGAAGAAATGACCAAAAAAGCAAGGCTATAGTATGGCAAAATGTCAAAAAATGACATTTCCGAAAAACAACTGAAAAGTGCTAAAAGCTACTTCAAATAGCCTGCCAAGACATACCATAGCAAAGATTGTTGCAAAAACAACCCAAAACACACTAATGTGGCATGTTGAAAAAATGATCAAAAAAGCAAGGCTATAGTATGGCAAAAATGTCAAAAAATGACATTTCCCAAAAACAGCTGTAAACTGCTAAAAACTACTTAAAATAGCCTGCCAAGACATGCCATAGCAAAGATTGTTGCAAAAACAACCCAAAACACCCTAATGTGGCATGTCGAAAAAATGATCAAAAAAGCAAGGCTATAGTATGGCAAAAATGTCAAAAAATGACATTTCCCAAAAACAGCTGTAAACTGCTAAAAACTACTTAAAATAGCCTGCCAAGACATGCCATAGCAAAGATTGTTGCAAAAACAACCCAAAACATACTAATTTGGCATGTCGAAAAAATGACAACAAAAGCAAGGCTATAGTATGGCAAAAATGTCAAAAAATGACATTTCCCAAAAACAGCTGTAAACTGCTAAAAACTACTTAAAATAGCCTGCCAAGACATGCCATAGCAAAGATGGTTGCAAAAAAACCCCAAAACACCCCAATTTGGCATGTCGAAAAAATGACCAAAGAAGCAAGGCTATAGTATGGCAAAAATGTCAAAAAATGACATTTCCCAAAAACAATTGAAAAGTGCTAAAAACTGCACGAAATTGCCTGCTGAGACAAGCCATGGTATAAAATGTTGCAAAAGGGGTAGAAAACACCCCAATTTGGCATGTTGAAGAAATGACCAAAAAAGCAAGGCTATAGTATGGCAAAATGTCAAAAAATGACATTTCCTAAAAACAACTGAAAAGTGCTAAAAGCTACTTCAAATAGCCTGCCAAGACATACCATAGCAAAAACTGTTGCAAAAACAACCCAAAACACACTAATGTGGCATGTCGAAAAAATGATCAAAAAAGCAAGGCTATAGTATGGCAAAAATGTCAAAAAATGACATTTCCCAAAAACAGCTGTAAACTGCTAAAAACTACATAAAATAGCCTACAGAGACACACCATGCCATAAAATGTTGCAAAAATGGTAGAGAAAAACCCAATTTGGCATGTCGAAAAAATGACCAAAGAAGCAAGGCTATAGTATGGCAAAAATGTCAAAAAATGACATTTGCCAAAAACAGTTGAAAACTGCTAAAAACTGCACGAAATTGCCTGCTGAGACAAGCCATGGTATAAAATGTTGCAAAAGGGGTAGAAAACACCCCAATTTGGCATGTTGAAGAAATGACCAAAAAAGCAAGGCTATAGTATGGCAAAATGTCAAAAAATGACATTTCCTAAAAACAACTGAAAAGTGCTAAAAGCTACTTCAAATAGCCTGCCAAGACATACCATAGCAAAGATTGTTGCAAAAACAACCCAAAACACACTAATGTGGCATGTCGAAAAAATGATCAAAAAAGCAAGGCTATAGTATGGCAAAAATGTCAAAAAATGACATTTCCCAAAAACAGCTGTAAGCTGCTAAAAACTACTTAAAATAGCCTGCCAAGACATGCCATAGCAAAGATTGTTGCAAAAACAACCCAAAACATACAAATTTGGCATGTCGAAAAAATGACAAAAAAAGCAAGGCTATAGTATGGCAAAAATGTCAAAAAATGACATTTCCCAAAAACAGCTGAAAAGTGCTAAAAGCTACTTAAAACAGCCTGCCAAGACATGCCATAGCAAAGATGGTTGCAAAAAACCCCCAAAACACCCCAATTTGGCGTGTCGAAAAAATGACCAAAGAAGCAAGGCTATAGTATGGCAAAAATGTCAAAAAATGACATTTCCCAAAAACAGTTGAAAACTGCTAAAAACTGCACGAAATTGCCTGCTGAGACAAGCCATGGTATAAAATGTTGCAAAAGGGGTAGAAAACACCCCAATTTGGCATGTTGAAGAAATGACCAAAAAAGCAAGGCTATAGTATGGCAAAATGTCAAAAAATGACATTTCCTAAAAACAACTGAAAAGTGCTAAAAGCTACTTCAAATAGCCTGCCAAGACATACCATAGCAAAGATTGTTGCAAAAACAACCCAAAACACACTAATGTGGCATGTCGAAAAAATGATCAAAAAAGCAAGGCTATAGTATGGCAAAAATGTCAAAAAATGACATTTCCCAAAAACAGCTGTAAGCTGCTAAAAACTACTTAAAATAGCCTGCCAAGACATGCCATAGCAAAGATTGTTGCAAAAACAACCCAAAACATACAAATTTGGCATGTCGAAAAATGATCAAAAAAGCAAGGCTATAGTATGGCAAAAATGTCAAAAAATGACATTTCCCAAAAACAGCTGTAAACTGCTAAAAACTACTTAAAATAGCCTGCCAAGACATGCCATAGCAAAGATGGTTGCAAAAAAAACCCAAAACACCCCAATTTGGCATGTCGAAAAAATGACCAAAAAAGCAAGGCTATAGTATGGCAAAAATGTCAAAAAATGACATTTCCCAAAAACAGTTGAAAACTGCTAAAAACTGCACGAAATTGCCTGCTGAGACAAGCCATGGTATAAAATGTTGCAAAAGGGGTAGAAAACACCCCAATTTGGCATGTTGAAGAAATGACCAAAAAAGCAAGGCTATAGTATGGCAAAATGTCAAAAAATGATATTTCCTAAAAACAACTGAAAAGTGCAAAAGCTACTTAAAATAGCCTGCCAAGACATACCATAGCAAAGATTGTTGCAAAAACAACCCAAAACATACTAATGTGGCATGTCGAAAAAATGATCAAAAAAGCAAGGCTATAGTATGGCAAAATGTCAAAAAATGACATTTCCTAAAAACAACTGAAAAGTGCTAAAAGCTACTTCAAATAGCCTGCCAAGACATACCATAGCAAAGATTGTTGCAAAAACAACCCAAAACACACTAATGTGGCATGTCGAAAAAATGACAAAAAAAGCAAGGCTATAGTATGGCAAAAATGGCAAAAAATGACATTTTCCAAATACAGCTGAAAAGTGCTAAAAGCTACTTAAAATAGCCTGCCAAGACACGCCATAGCAAAGATGGTTGCAAAAAAACCCCAAAACACCCCAATTTGGCATGTCGAAAAAATGACCAAAGAAGCAAGGCTATAGTATGGCAAAAATGTCAAAAAATGACATTTCCCAAAACAGTTGAAAACTGCTAAAAACTGCACGAAATTGCCTGCTGAGACAAGCCATGGTATAAAATGTTGCAAAAGGAGAAGAAAACACCCCAATTTGGCATGTTGAAGAAATGACCAAAAAAGCAAGGCTATAGTATGGCAAAATGTCAAAAAATGACATTTCCCAAAAACAGCTGTAAACTGCTAAAAACTACATAAAATAGCCTACAGAGACACACCATGCCATAAAATGTTGCAAAAATGGTAGAGAAAAACCCAATTTGGCATGTCGAAAAAATGACCAAATAAGCAAGGCTATAGTATGGCAAAAATGTCAAAAAATGACATTTCCCAAAAACAATTGAAAAGTGCTAAAAGCTACTTCAAATAGCCTGCCAAGACATACCATAGCAAAGATTGTTGCAAAAACAACCCAAAACACACTAATGTGGCATGTTGAAAAAATGACAAAAAAAGCAAGGCTATAGTATGGCAAAAATGTCAAAAAATGACATTTTCCAAATACAGCTGAAAAGTGCTAAAAGCTACTTAAAATAGCCTGTCAAGACACGCCATAGCAAAGATGGTTGCAAAAAACCCCCAAAACACCCCAATTTGGCATGTCGAAAAAATGACCAAAGAAGCAAGGCTATAGTATGGCAAAATGTCAAAAAATGACATTTCCTAAAAACAGCTGTAAACTGCTAAAAACTACATAAAATAGCCTACAGAGACACACCATGCCATAAAATGTTGCAAAAATGGTAGAGGAAAACCCAATTTGGCATGTCGAAAAAATGACCAAAGAAGCAAGGCTATAGTATGGCAAAATTGTCAAAAAATGATCATTTCCAAATACAGCTGAAAAGTGCTAAAAACTACATTAAACAGCCTGCTGCGACATGCCGTAGCAAAGATTGTTGCAAAAACAACCCAAAACATACTAATTTGGCATGTCAAACAAATTACCAAAAAAGCAAGGCTATAGTATGGCAAAAATGTCAAAAAAATGACATTTCCCAAAAACAGCTGTAAACTGCTAAAAACTACTTAAAATAGCCTGCCAAGACATGCCATAGCAAAGATTGTTGCAAAACAACCCAAAACATACTAATTTGGCATGTCGAAAAAATGACAAAAAAAAGCAAGGCTATAGTATGGCAAAAATGGCAAAAAATGACATTTTCCAAAAACAGCTGTAAACTGCTAAAAACTACTTAAAATAGCCTGCCAAGACATGCCATAGCAAAGATGGTTGCAAACAAACCCCCAAAACACCCCAATTTGGCATGTCGAAAAAATGACCAAAGAAGCAAGGCTATAGTATGGCAAAAATGTCAAAAAATGACATTTCCCAAAAACAGTTGAAAACTGCTAAAAACTGCACGAAATTGCCTGCTGAGACAAGCCATGGTATAAAATGTTGCAAAAGGGGTAGAAAACACCCCAATCTGGCATGTTGAAGAAATGACCAAAAAAGCAAGGCTATAGTATGGCAAAATGTCAAAAAATGACATTTCCTAAAAACAACTGAAAAGTGCTAAAAGCTACTTCAAATAGCCTGCCAAGACATGCCATAGCAAAGATTGATGCAAAAACAACCCAAAACACACTAATGTGGCATGTCGAAAAAATGATCAAAAAAGCAAGGCTATAGTATGGCAAAAATGTCAAAAAATGACATTTCCCAAAAACAGCTGTAAGCTGCTAAAAACTACTTAAAATAGCCTGCCAAGACATGCCATAGCAAAGATTGTTGCAAAAACAACCCAAAACATACAAATTTGGCATGTCGAAAAAATGACAAAAAAAGCAAGGCTATAGTATGGCAAAAATGTCAAAAAATGACATTTCCCAAAAACAGCTGTAAACTGCTAAAAACTACTTAAAATAGCCTGCCAAGACATGCCATAGCAAAGATGGTTGCAAAAAAAACCCCAAAACACCCCAATTTGGCATGTCAAAAAAATTACCAAAGAAGCAAGGCTATAGTATGGCAAAAATGTCAAAAAATGACATTTCCCAAAACAGTTGAAAACTGCTAAAAACTGCACGAAATTGCCTGCTGAGACAAGCCATGGTATAAAATGTTGCAAAAGGGTAGAAAACACCCCAATTTGGCATGTTGAAGAAATGACCAAAAAGCAAGGCTATAGTATGGCAAAATGTCAAAAAATGATATTTCCTAAAAACAACTGAAAAGTGCAAAAGCTACTTAAAATAGCCTGCCAAGACATACCATAGCAAAGATTGTTGCAAAAACAACCCAAAACACACTAATGTGGCATGTCCAAAAAATGATCAAAAAAGCAAGGCTATAGTATGGCAAAAATGTCAAAAAATGACATTTCCCAAAAACAGCTGTAAACTGCTAAAAACTACTTAAAATAGCCTGCCAAGACATGCCATAGCAAAGATTGTTGCAAAAACAACCCAAAACATACTAATTTGGCATGTCGAAAAAATGACAAAAAAAGCAAGGCTATAGTATGGCAAAAATGGCAAAAAATGACATTTTCCAAATACAGCTGAAAAGTGCTAAAAGCTACTTAAAATAGCCTGCCAAGACACGCCATAGCAAAGATGGTTGCAAAAAAACCCAAAACATACTAATTTGGCATGTCGAAAAAATGACCAAAGAAGCAAGGCTATAGTATGGCAAAAATGTCAAAAAATGACATTTCCCAAAACAGTTGAAAACTGCTAAAAACTGCACGAAATTGCCTGCTGAGACAAGCCATGGTATAAAATGTTGCAAAAGGGGTAGAAAACACCCCAATTTGGCATGTTGAAGAAATGACCAAAAAAGCAAGGCTATAGTATGGCAAAATGTCAAAAAATGACATTTCCCAAAAACAGCTGTAAACTGCTAAAAACTACATAAAATAGCCTACAGAGACACACCATGCCATAAAATGTTGCAAAAATGGTAGAGAAAAACCCAATTTGGCATGTCGAAAAAATGACCAAAGAAGCAAGGCTATAGTATGGCAAAAATGTCAAAAAATGACATTTCCCAAAAACAGTTGAAAACTGCTAAAAACTGCACGAAATTGCCTGCTGAGACAAGCCATGGTATAAAATGTTGCAAAAGGGGTAGAAAACACCCCAATTTGGCATGTTGAAGAAATGACCAAAAAAGCAAGGCTATAGTATGGCAAAATGTCAAAAAATGACATTTCCTAAAAACAACTGAAAAGTGCTAAAAGCTACTTCAAATAGCCTGCCAAGACATACCATAGCAAAGATTGTTGCAAAAACAACCCAAAACACACTAATGTGGCATGTCGAAAAAATGATCAAAAAAGCAAGGCTATAGTATGGCAAAAATGTCAAAAAATGACATTTCCCAAAAACAGCTGTAAGCTGCTAAAAACTACTTAAAATAGCCTGCCAAGACATGCCATAGCAAAGATTGTTGCAAAAACAACCCAAAACATACAAATTTGGCATGTCGAAAAAATGACAAAAAAAGCAAGGCTATAGTATGGCAAAAATGTCAAAAAATGACATTTCCCAAAAACAGCTGTAAACTGCTAAAAACTACTTAAAATAGCCTGCCAAGACATGCCATAGCAAAGATGGTTGCAAAAAAAACCCCAAAACACCCCAATTTGGCATGTCAAAAAAATTACCAAAGAAGCAAGGCTATAGTATGGCAAAAATGTCAAAAAATGACATTTCCCCAAAACAGTTGAAAACTGCTAAAAACTGCACGAAATTGCCTGCTGAGACAAGCCATGGTATAAAATGTTGCAAAAGGGGTAGAAAACACCCCAATTTGGCATGTTGAAGAAATGACCAAAAAAGCAAGGCTATAGTATGGCAAAATGTCAAAAAATGACATTTCCTAAAAACAACTGAAAAGTGCTAAAAGCTACTTCAAATAGCCTGCCAAGACATACCATAGCAAAGATTGTTGCAAAAACAACCCAAAACACACTAATGTGGCATGTCGAAAAAATTATCAAAAAAGCAAGGCTATAGTATGGCAAAAATGTCAAAAAATGACATTTCCCAAAAACAGCTGTAAGCTGCTAAAAACTACTTAAAATAGCCTGCCAAGACATGCCATAGCAAAGATTGTTGCAAAAACAACCCAAAACATACTAATTTGGCATGTCGAAAAAATGACAAAAAAAGCAAGGCTATAGTATGGCAAAAATGGCAAAAAATGACATTTTCCAAATACAGCTGAAAAGTGCTAAAAGCTACTTAAAATAGCCTGCCAAGACACGCCATAGCAAAGATGGTTGCAAAAAAACCCAAAACATACTAATTTGGCATGTCGAAAAAATGACCAAAGAAGCAAGGCTATAGTATGGCAAAAATGTCAAAAAATGACATTTCCCAAAACAGTTGAAAACTGCTAAAAACTGCACGAAATTGCCTGCTGAGACAAGCCATGGTATAAAATGTTGCAAAAGGGGTAGAAAACACCCCAATTTGGCATGTTGAAGAAATGACCAAAAAAGCAAGGCTATAGTATGGCAAAAATGTCAAAAAATGACATTTCCCAAAAACAGCTGTAAACTGCTAAAAACTACATAAAATAGCCTACAGAGACACACCATGCCATAAAATGTTGCAAAAATGGTAGAGAAAAACCCAATTTGGCATGTCGAAAAAATGACCAAAGAAGCAAGGCTATAGTATGGCAAAAATGTCAAAAAATGACATTTCCTAAAAACAACTGAAAAGTGCTAAAAGCTACTTCAAATAGCCTGCCAAGACATACCATAGCAAAGATTGTTGCAAAAACAACCCAAAACACACTAATGTGGCATGTTGAAAAAATGACAAAAAAAGCAAGGCTATAGTATGGCAAAAATGGCAAAAAATGACATTTTCCAAATACAGCTGAAAAGTGCTAAAAGCTACTTAAAATAGCCTGCCAAGACACGCCATAGCAAAGATGGTTGCAAAAAACCCCCAAAACACCCCAATTTGGCATGTCGAAAAAATGACCAAAGAAGCAAGGCTATAGTATGGCAAAATGTCAAAAAATGACATTTCCTAAAAACAACTGAAAAGTGCTAAAAACTACATAAAATAGCCCACAGAGACACACCATGCCATAAAATGTTGCAAAAATGGTAGAGGAAAACCCAATTTGGCATGTCGAAAAAATGACCAAAGAAGCAAGGCTATAGTATGGCAAAATGTCAAAAAATGACATTTCCTAAAAACAACTGAAAAGTGCTAAAAACTACATAAAATAGCCTACAGAGACACACCATGCCATAAAATGTTGCAAAAATGGTAGAGGAAAACCCAATTTGGCATGTCGAAAAAATGACCAAAGAAGCAAGGCTATAGTATGGCAAAATTGTCAAAAAATGATCATTTCCAAATACAGCTGAAAAGTGCTAAAAACTACATTAAACAGCCTGCTGCGACATGCCATAGCAAAGATCGTTGCAAAAACAACCCAAAACACCCTAATTTGGCATGTCAAACAAATGACCAAAAAAGCAAGGCTATAGTATGGCAAAAATGTCAAAAAATGACATTTCCCAAAAACAGCTGTAAACTGCTAAAAACTACTTAAAATAGCCTGCCAAGACATGCCATAGCAAAGATTGTTGCAAAAACAACCCAAAACATACTAATTTGGCATGTCGAAAAAATGACAAAAAAAGCAAGGCTATAGTATGGCAAAAATGGCAAAAAATGACATTTTCCAAATACAGCTGAAAAGTGCTAAAAGCTACTTAAAATAGCCTGCCAAGACACGCCATAGCAAAGATGGTTGCAAAAAAACCCCAAAACACCCCAATTTGGCATGTCAAAAAAATGACCAAAGAAGCAAGGCTATAGTATGGCAAAATGTCAAAAAATGACATTTCCTAAAAACAACTGAAAAGTGCTAAAAGCTACTTAAAATAGCCTGCCAAGACACGCCATAGCAAAGATGGTTGCAAAAAACCCCCAAAACACCCCAATTTGGCATGTCGAAAAAATGACCAAAGAAGCAAGGCTATAGTATGGCAAAAATGTCAAAAAATGACATTTCCCAAAAACAGTTGAAAACTGCTAAAAACTGCACGAAATTGCCTGCTGAGACAAGCCATGGTATAAAATGTTGCAAAAGGGGTAGAAAACACCCCAATTTGGCATGTTGAAGAAATGACCAAAAAAGCAAGGCTATAGTATGGCAAAAATGTCAAAAAATGACATTTCCCAAAAACAGCTGAAAAGTGCTAAAAGCTACTTCAAATAGCCTGCCAAGACATACCATAGCAAAGATTGTTGCAAAAACAACCCAAAACACACTAATGTGGCACGTCGAAAAAATGATCAAAAAAGCAAGGCTATAGTATGGCAAAAATGTCAAAAAATGACATTTCCCAAAAACAGCTGTAAACTGCTAAAAACTACATTAAACAGCCTGCTGTGACATGCCATAGCAAAGATTGTTGCAAAAACAACCCAAAACACCCTAATGTGGCATGTCGAAAAAATGACAAAAAAAAGCAAGGCTACAGTATGGCAAAAATGGCAAAAAATGACATTTTCCAAATACAGCTGAAAAGTGCTAAAAGCTACTTAAAATAGCCTGCCAAGACACGCCATAGCAAAGATGGTTGCAAAAAAACCCCAAAACACCCCAATTTGGCATGTCGAAAAAATGACCAAAGAAGCAAGGCTATAGTATGGCAAAAATGTCAAAAAATGACATTTCCCAAAAACAGCTGTAAACTGCTAAAAACTACATAAAATAGCCTACAGAGACACACCATGCCATAAAATGTTGCAAAAATGGTAGAGAAAAACCCAATTTGGCATGTCGAAAAAATGACCAAAGAAGCAAGGCTATAGTATGGCAAAAATGTCAAAAAATGACATTTCCCAAAAACAGCTGTAAACTGCTAAAAACTACTTAAAATAGCCTGCCAAGACATGCCATAGCAAAGATTGTTGCAAAAAAAACCCAAAACACGCTAATACGGCATGTCAAACAAATTACCAAAAAAGCAAGGCTATAGTATGGCAAAAATGTCCAAAAATGACATTTTCCAAAAACACTTGAAAACTGATAAAAATTACACAAAATAACCTGCTGAGACAAGCCATGGTATAAAATTTTGCAAAAGCAGAACCAAAACACCTCAATTTGGCATGTCGAAAAAATAAACAAAAAAGTAGGGCAAAAATTTCAAAATATGGCATTTCCCATAAACAACTGAAAACAGTTGAAAACTGCATAAAAGAGCGTGTCGTGGTGTGCCGTAGCATAGAATGTTGCAGAATGCAAAAATGTCCAAAAACCCTCTAATATGGCATGTCGAAAAATGACCAAAAAAGCAATACTATATTCAAAATATGACATTTCAAAAAAAGAGTTGAAAACCATGTAAAATAGCCTGTCGATACACAACATAGCATAGAATGTCGCATAAACTGCCAAAAAACACCCTAATATGGCATGTCGAAAAAACGACTGTAAATGCCATACTCTAGTATGACATCTATACGTCACACTGCCCACAGAAGACATTCTGCATCCTGAAGGACCCATCTCACTGTGATTGTCACCTGTTTGACCCCCTCCGCTGGTGAAAGGCTTACAGAGGAATCAAAGCGTGCACAAACATGCTTCTGTTTCAAAGCTGTCACGAACCTGAACACTGCACAAAAACACAGCACATCTTGAGAAGCACTTTATATACTCCATGTGCAATACTATATATATGAAGGTACTCTGTATGCACGTATGTGAGAATGATTGGGTGTATGTTTTTGCATGTTGGTATTTTTTAAAACAATTTATTGTTTTTTACTATTTATTTTATACACTTTTTTGTGCGCCGCTCAGCAGAGTAAAAGACTGCTGTTGTATTAATCTCTACAATGACAATAAAAATCTTCTGATCATAATTCTGATGATTGAGTTGTTTTTGATGACATACAAGAATATAACGATTTGGAGTCATTTTTGATTACATACTATACTATGACGTTTTTAGGTCATTTTTGATTACATACTATACTATGACGTTTTTAGGTCATTTTTGAGGAAATACTATACTATGACGTTTTTGAACCATTTTGTGTCATTTTTAGTCTTTCTTATGGGAAAACACATACTATAGTATGAAAAATGTGAACGTATGACATATCCCAAAAACAGCAGACAACCACATAGTATAGCATATCAAGACATGTCACAGTATAGAATGTCTAATAAACATCTAAAACACCCTAATATGGCATGTTGGAAAAATGACCAAAAACTTCATAGTATAGTATAGTATAAATTATGATGCATCCAAAAAACAGCTGAAAAGTATATAAAAATAGCATGTGAAGACCCTAGACTGTAAATAAAGAAGGACGACATGCCCCCACTTATTCCTGCTATGCTGAAGTGAGGTTAAAATGGATGTGCACAGTAGCAATTTCTGTGTCATAGTATAGTATGTCGAAAAGTGACAAAATATGGCATACCCAAAAACCAGATGAAAACCACATAGTATAGCACGCTGGTTTTCATAGTGGGGGATACAAGCCCCTGGGGGGCTGCCAGGGGGCCTTGGAAACTTTGAGGGGAAAAAAGGACGATGCCCTCATCCTGCTTGACGCCACCTTCTACTGCCACTATTATGAGTCATGCCTCCACTATTAATATATGCATGGGACTCTTATCAGCACCTGTAATATCTGCATTTAACATCATATGCTGTGGCATCAGTGGCTGAGTGGATAAAGCAGGTGCCCCATGAATGTAGGCAGTGTCCTTGCCGCAGCGGCCTTGGGTTCAACTCCCACTTGAGGCCCTTTGCTGCATGTCGCCTGCTAAAAACAATGGAATGATATTCAAAAGACATGTAATCATCAAATCATAAAACAAGGATGGTTGCTGTACCTCTTCCTTTTCTACCTGACCTGGAGGAGAATGAAAAGTTGTAATTTGGTGGTGCTCCATCCGTGCAGAGCCATGTCTCAGTTAAAAACATACAGTCAAGATTATTATCTAAAATCAAGTCATTTATAATAAAAGATTTGTTTAAAAGCGATCTCACATTTAAAAGTGCCATATTCACGGTCAGTGGTGAGATTTTCTTGTGTTTAGCAGGTGGTTTGTGTGTGTATACAGGTATGAGATTATTAAAATTCACTCCATTTGATCTTTTTGTGTTTTGTCTGGTGGTGATTATGACAGGGATTATTGAACAGTTTCTGGATGCTGGTTTACTGCAGGGGGAACTGGTGGTGCTATGGAGGGTAGTGGAGCGTGTACCATGTTCTCATGAGGTTGGTAGTCAATCACATGATGCTGTGGATGATGACGATGATGATGAGCCAAGGTGGTCTGTAGCATGCTGATTGTGTGTATGGTGTAAGATGGTGAAGTTTATGTTAAGCAGCGACGCACCCCGAAGATTTAGATGGAGGTCATCACGTGCAAAAGATTCCCTTTGTTCCCATGAAAGATTCAAATTGTCAATGAAAGGGCGACCTCTAGCTCACCTGCAAGAGTGTGTGCCCCATATGCTGAGGCCTTTGCAGTGGCCCGGGTTTGATTCCAGCCTGGTGCCCTTTGCTGTGTGTCATTCAAGCTCTCTCTCCCACATTTCTGTCAATCTACAACCGTACTATAAAATAATGGGAAAATCCCCTGAAAAATAATTGTAAAAAAAAAAAAATATCAATAAAAAAGCCTGTGCTCCGATGATGATTGTAGTGAGCCGTGAGACCTGGCCGGGTAGAGATCCCGCCGGACAGAGGTGATGACTGAGTTCTGGACATAGGGCGTACCAATGACCCGGCCGTAGGAGGATTTGTCCATGTGGTGCACAAGAGAGCACGAGTCATGTGGTGGGCAGAGGTGGGCACAGGCTACAAAAGCAGGAGCATGCTGCTAGATGAGCTGAACACATTTTACACTCGCTTTGACCTTCTCAGTAAGGTCTCAGCCATGAAGTCTAAGCCGCCTTCAGAGGACGGGCCACCCTCAGTGACAACAGCAGATGTGGGAAAACTCCTGCTGAGAGTGAACATAAACAAGTCTGCCAGCCCAGATAATATTCCTGGAGGTGTACTAAAAACTTGTGCCGATCAGCTTGTTAATGTTATAATTGACATTTTTAACATCTCGCTTTCACAAGAGACCGTTCCCTCCTGCTTCAAGACAGCCATCGTTGTTCCTGTGCCTAAAAAGTGATGAAGTGCTTTGAGAAACTGTTCCTCCAGCACATCAAAGACAACATCCCTGCCAGCCTGGACCCTCACCAGTATGCTTGCAGAACCAACAGATCCACAGAGAACGCCCTATCTACATCATATCTTCAATCAGTCTTCACTCACCTGGAAAATAAGAGCATCTTCATAAGCGTACTGTTTGTTGACTTCAGCTCAGCATTCAACACAATGTCTCCCATGAAGCTGATTGGAAAACTTAAACCTCTTGGCTTCAGTACAGTACTCTGCAACCAGATACTGGACTTCCGCAAATGCAGACCCCAGAGAGTTTGAACTGGCAGTCACATCTCCTATACATTGGTGCTCAACAACGGAGCCCCCCAGGGCTGTGTGCTCAGCCCCCTCCAGTTCACACTGTACACCCATTACTGCACTCCCAGACATCAGGAGAAGTCTATTGTGAAGTACACGGACGACACCACCATCATCGGCTGTATTACAAACAACAATGAAAGTTCGTACCGGAAGGAAATCAACAATCTTGCAGAGCGGTGCACAGAGAACAACCTACTGCTCAACATCAGTAAAACCAAGGATCTGACTGTTGATTTTAAGAAAGAAGGAGGCTAAGACACACACTCCTGTCTACATCAGTGAAGCTGAGGTGGAGCAGGTGAAAAGCTATAGGTTCCTTGGAAATACCATCACTGAGAACCTATTATCATCACACATCACCACCCAAGTTAAAAAAACAAAGAAAAGGATCTACTTCCTACGGAAACTTAGGAACGCTGAACTCCAGAGCAAGATCCTGGTGAACTTCTGCAGAGGAGCAATAGAAAGCATACTGACTGGAAACATCCCAAACTGGCATGGTTCGTGCACGACCCAGGACGGGAGGGCTCTACAGCGGGTGATTAAAAGGATATTGAAAGACAGCAGCCACCCCAGCCACAGTCTGTTCACCCTGCTGCCATCTAGGGAAAAGATACGGAAGTATCTGCTGCCGGTCTATCAGACTAAGGAGCAGCTTTGTTCTCCAGGCTGTGAGAACCCTGAACTCCTCCTTCGACTCCACAGGATAAGGCAGGATCAAATTTTTTAAAAAAACAAAATTTAAATTTTGTTTTTTGCTGTTGATTGATTGATCTGTCCTATCTGAGAGAGGCAAAAATGCTAAAACAATAATCTTAAAAAAATCTTTAAAAAAAAGTTCATCCTAAATTTTCTTCTTTCATGGGATTTGCAAACATAAAAAAATATACAGAATAACTCCAGACCCATCAGGATAAGCTCAGGATAAGTTACACTAAGTGCACGGAAGTGAACAAAACAATACCTGCATGTTGCGATCCACCAGCCGCAGGTGGCAAGGTGATATTTAGATTTGGTAAATGAGGAAAGGGTGGAAGACCTCCAGGTAAGGGCATTAAACCTGTGAGACAAATAGACAATGCTAGGTTAACAGGCATTGTCATGCAAGTTTGGCCTCAGGGCAGCTTACTGTGGTGCCTCACCCGAGAAGCTACAACCTCTCAAAATAATTTCTACTGACCTGGCAGTGTGGCTGCAGGACTCACAGACAGGGGAGTGCCTTGTGAGGAGGGGACGTGGCTGGACAGCGGGACGTTAGGAGCACCTGGAACATTTTTTCACAAAACTGTTGTCTGTTTGCACTGTTTATTCATTATAGTTCTTCAAGTAACATCTCGTTGAATTTTCTAAAACATTTTACTTTATCTGCAATAGCTAGGCCAACAGTATATTTGGAACAGTCAGAGGTTAACTATGTACCTGTCTGTAGATCGCTGACAACAGCAGTCAGGTTAGAGCTCACTGACAAACTGGCGACTGACTGCTCCAATCCAGTCGAAGCAGAGGAAGACACAACAAGTGGAACAGTTGGGATGACAGCAGAGAGATGGACCTGGTAACCAAAATTACGTAACCTCAGGACATATTCACAAGATCTGGAAACAATTATTTTTTTCTTTATATGATGAGCTACCTCTGTGAAGCCATCTTTAGGAAGACTGGCTGGTTCACTGGGAGTCTGTGCGGGCAAACTGATTTTCCTGCCCTCTCCAAATGGCTGAGTAGGTATCCTGTGCAGGTAGCCATAACCAATCCCACATCCGAGACTGAGGAGAGAAATATTTAAGAGTTCACCCTCCACTCTGGGAGATCCAAATTGCAAGACACGTCCCAAAAAAATAATCTGGTAAAATAGTTTTGACAGCATTCAACTATTTAACAACCTGTCCAGTCAGTGACTGCTTTCCAAAAAAACATGTGATGTTGAGTCCAGTTATCATTAGACAGGACAATCAGTTTCATTTTAAGCTTCTATTATCTATTTACTATTTATATTTAACGGAAATTAGACATTTCTATTAACTTCATGCTGACTAAAAACTAAATGCTTACTTAACTGCTTAATGCTAAAAATGTATGAAAATGTTAATTTTCTTTAAAAATCTCCTGTTAGAATCTTAATTACATAGCACATTAAAAACAGTTCTAAATATCATTTGTAAAAATATTCAATCAACAACTGAAAAAAAAATAATTAAAACTATCAAACTGAAACCAAAGATAAATTATGGCCTTAAGCAGAAAGAAATCTGCATACACACAGACCCCAAAAAAACCCAACACTTACAATGACTTACAATACCAGTTTATTCTCATTGTAAAAAGTATCCTAATAAATACCTGACAATTTTATCAGGTAAACTCAAGAAACATTTATTGTTAAAATTATGCTATTGGGAATTATTTTGAGTCATTATTTCACAGTGCTGTGTGTGCTTTAGCCACATGAGCCTTTTGGAGGGAGTGCGCAGTGTGTTGTTGAAGGTACATTTTGCAGGATTTTCCAAATAAATAATACAGACTCATATGCAGTAAGTGCAAACATTTTTCTGAATGATATAAAACAATATTATACCAATATCAATGGTTTTCAACTGGCAACAGAGATACAGCTCAGTCCTCCTACCTGCCCTCTCCACCCCAGCTGCAGTTTGGAGTGATGACCACCTCGCGGCAGTTGTCTGTATCTGTGTTGTATACATAAAGCTTCAAGTCCTTCCCCTCATGGGTTTCAACCACAGAGAACAGATCTTCGCCCTGTTGAAAGAACAGAGTTACCAAGAGATGTACATGTGTTGCAAACTTAAAGTCAGTGTTACTACTGATCTGCAGAGCAAGTACCTCACACATGATGGCGTCAGCTCCTATGATGTAGTCAGTATGGGCCCTCAAACCAGCCATGGCTGCAGGGGAGTTTGGCTCCACTTCCTGGACTCCGACATCATGAATTAACATATTAGGAATTTGCACTTATATATATATATATATATGCATTTAAACAAAGTTTTGTGTTGTAATTTCGTTATATTCCAAATTCTAAATATTGACAAAAAGATTTTCATTTTTATTGTAAATGCATATTGGTTCCAAATATCGGTTATCGGTCTCATTAAATACTGATAATCAATATCGGCCCTGAAAAATCAATATCGACCGACCTTATACTGACCCTATAAGAATGTTAATGCCAACTCTGTGATGCTCAGTATACAGTATTTATCAACCTAGTTAAAATATTGTACTTCTAAGCTTGTGAATGGTTAAACGGGATGTGTGAGCAGCTTTTAGGATATGTCCTCATCAGCCCGGCACACTCACCAAAACATGCCAAACATTTTCATTGGCTCCCTCAAAGCTGCAGAAGCGAATGCTGACTCCCAGCAGCCCCTGCCCGCCCCACATGTTGCTTGGTGTGACGGTTGTCTCCCTCACTGCCAGCGTCTTGCTGCTGTATAACATTATCTTAATGGGCCTCTCCACGTTCACCTTCAGCAACTCTTTTAGAGTGTCATTGTCCTTGTTCTGCCAGAGATCAGAACAGTCACATCATCTGTCATAAAGCAGTCATCTGTTGTTGATAAAGCAGGTTATTATTACCATTATAGTAAACTTACCAGTCGAGTGTCACTAATGGAAATGATGAAATCAAAGAAAGGCTCTAGTCCTGCACAGTGACCAGGGGAATTCTCTTGCACCTGTAAAATCACAAAGGTAGGACAATATAGCCACACAGACAGGAAGAAACACAATAATGTGTTCTTTATTGTAGGTTACATTTTATGAACAAAAATCAGCAATGCTTGACACTGTTGGACATTGTGCTGCGTTAGAGTACAATATTATTATCATAATGAAGAAATGCCAACATCTGCTTGATGTTTACACTGACTGGACCGGTGCTACAGTATCTGCTCCTATAATATCTAATCAGCCAACTCATTACAATGTGGGTTTACACAGTATGAATAGGAGAGTCTCTGAATACATTGACCCTGGGAGTCATTAGCATACAGCCGCTGAAGACCACTGAGGCTCCACTGGGCACAGCCTGACCAAAGCTGGGCACTCAATGATTGGAAAAACATCAGACATCAGTCTAACAAATCTTTAATTGTGCAGCCACATGCAGATGCTAGGTTCAGCATTTGGTGTATACAAAATTAAACCAATCCTCAACAGTGAAGTTAAAGAAAATATTGGTTGTTTGGGATGTTTGCCAATTTCATTGATTGTGCTAATATTTCTGCAGACTACACAGTGTTCTGTAAAATGTCAGTCAAAGCTGCAGCCTCAATTTTTAATAATTTCTCAGTGATACATTTTTATCATTCTTTATTTGCATCTGTGACTGAGGGGGCTGTTAAAAATTGCAAGGGGGCAATTGGGCAATTCTTTTCACTAAATAAAATGAATTAATTAAACCATATAATAGCCTCAGAAGACTTTAATAACAATGTAACACAGTATACCTGAAGTATCCATGGAGCACCTGTGTGTGAACACCACAAAGACCCAGCAGAGCTTCTACTCTTTTATCTTCTTACTTATTTTCCATTCCTGCCAGTATATCCTCCTAAATTTTTTTGTATTAGTACTTTTACTGAAAAACAGGATGTTAAGTCTTCCTCCACCACTGAAAAAGAGTTAACATTAAAGAGAAAGTTCATAACCTTATGGTTTTAAAAGCAAGAACTTTTCTAAAAGAATGCACACACACTTATCCCCGCTGGTTATACACAGCAGATAGTAACCACACCGGTTTTTCTTGCAACAAGGTAGTAGTAAACAGGATATTATCTGTTTGTTTTAAGACTGCCCATGCTAATACTAATTCAGCATGTCAAGGCATATGAATCCATGCAGATTAAAAACAACCTGACAGATCAGCTAATACATGAAATGATAAGCATGACAGGCTCACAGGTAAATGACATGATACTTAAACAAGTGTGAGGTGTAACACCACCTGAATTACAAACACATTCATTCACATATCTTCACTACTCGATGACAGCTCGTTGGTACAGGCGATCAGCGGTTACCGAAACCTCTAAAATATCCACGTCTAATAACATCCCTTAATTATCAATTATATAATATTTGGCTGCAGAACAAGCTAAATGATCGGCGATCAGAGCCTCCTCCTCTGTGTCTCTGCAGCTAACAGCAGGTCTCTCTGCCTCCACTGTCAATAATCTGCGTTTCTGCGGGTCCTGAAAGCTGATCTTACTCTGAGGACGTGGTAGCCTTCAGTCCCCCCGCCGGGTATTTCGACGCTTGGAGACCCTCCCATGTTTCCCTGGATGTTTGTATCAGGGTGGGCTCGCTGTGTGAGTTAGCAGGTGGCTCTCCGCAAAATCATGTCCGTGACAGAGCCGTGTTTCCTGCGGTTCCTGGTTCCTAGCACTTCCGCTGTACTGCTGCAGCCCTCTGTGGCTGCTGTTAGATGACAACATCACTCTCTGCTGCACAGATTTAAATGAAGTTCATAATCATCCAGCTGTATATATTAGACTAGGGCTGGAGGACAGAGCTGTTTCTGAGTCTTCTGCAAAGCTGCTATTTGAACTGCCTTAGGGGCCCACACCCTCAGGATCCCCATGTGTCTGAGGATCACTGGATGTTTTCATGCAACTGCTTTTGCAAAAGGGAAATCCTACAGATAATTTAATAAAGGATAGTCCTGCTTGTGGGTTGTATAGAAGTCCTTTTTTATATATCTTAATCCTTTAAGAATGTGGCAAATTGGCTTAATTTCTTTTAAAAACATAAGAACATAATGAGCAACTTCAGAAAAAATGACCCACAAATTAGGAAAAAAAATAATAAAAAAAGTGCAAAAAAACACTAATTGAAAATTAGCAAACAAACACACAAATAAAAACAAACAAACAAACGACAAAAATAACAGGAACATGACCTGGAAAATCTGCTTACAAATTATAATTATTCTGCAAAAAAAGATATATAATTATGATTATTTAAAAATTATTTCCAAAATCTACTTATTTTTTGTAATTTGTAGGACATTTCTTGCCAAGTTGCTCATTGCCCATGTTTTTGAAAGAAATCAAACAATTTTGCATAGGCTTCAATGATTTAAATACTTTTGAAAGGCATGTGAGAGCTGCACAAGAAAAGCGATGTTGATTCAGGTTTCAAAATGTTAATTATTTTATGTAAGGGACTTAACTTATCAGAGGAAAGGAGTGGCTGGGCTGTGACTTTATTTTGACACTCTGGGAGCTACAAATAGTTTTCACTGGTCATCCCTGAATGAATGGGGCAAAATGCATGCATCCACCATAAATCAACCCTAACAATTAAAAAAAAAAAAAAGAAGTTGTGGTACTGGATGCAACGAGAAAACTGCACGAGTGAGAGTTGTCACCATAAAAAACAGCAAAAAGCAATCACATCACCATTACACAAGCTGTGTGTGCACTTCAGCAATATATGGGTGCATGACAGTCGGCCATCCTACCACACAAAACCCATAAATTTTAACAAGCCTTCACATCACATTGCTTGCATGAGGTTCTGGGTGTAGTGTAAAGACACCAACTTAGATTTTGTGGGAGATGAGTAATGAGCCAGTAACTTCCTGTCACCATCTATAATCATTAACATAGTAATATCAGTGAAGACCTCTGTATTATTTTTAGAAGTGTTTTTTTTTTTAAAATGCAGATCCCAGCTGCTTTTAAATCGACCGTATTATCATGTCAGAGCAGAAACAAGAGCCGTGGAAGATGTAAGAGAATAAAATAGTCTCTTTGATCAAACAGTGATAATAACGGATCTCATCAGTGCTATAGAGCTCATGGACTCAAGGAGCAGATTAATGCATATGTAGTTGAGTATCTCTGTAGTGCAGCAGCTCTTATCAAATAATTTAAAATACACTTGCACAGCATTGTGATTCTCCTCATCAATCACCAGTTATGCTGTCAGTCTGTGCATCCACTAGAGCTCACCTTGATTTCGTCTCTCTGCAGGCTGCACTGGATGATATGCTAAGCTTAAAATGCATCCTCATTCCAAAGAGGAGATCAAGCATCGGTGTGATACACTCTGACAGGAAGATTTTATTGTGGTGTGAACCAACATCATGTTTCATATAACCACTTTTGAATAATGAGTATTTCACATTTCATCTTCTGGTTATGGTGTCCAAACAGTGACAAAGGTTAAAAAAAGAGAGAAAAAAAAGACAATTGTCATCAATTTGACTGAAAATGCACACTTAATCATGTATGACAATAACCAGATATGACTTTTCAAAATTATGTATTTACCCAGATAAATCTGAAAATTGAGTATTTTAACTACTATTAACTACTAGTTTAGTGCCAGGCGTTTTTTTCACCCCTTCCCCACATTTAGACAGTTTTAACCTTGGCAGAATACCAAAAATTGTTCTCTAATCCTCAATTCTCGTGGAAAATAGATTATCAACAATGGCACAAATATGGAAACTTTCCCTCTGCACAGTGATACAGTTGGTGGATGTAGTTTAGTAAGAAAATAGTTCCTGCTCACATCAGGGTCTGTGGATTATCTTGAAGAAATGGGTCCTGATTTCTGGAAAGAGACATTGCATTTGAGTTTTCAGATGTATTATTTTTTACCTTTGAGCAGCACAAACCAAGTGCCTTGATGCCATTTAGTTCCATTATATTTGAGAGAAGGTGGTTGGTATCTCCGACTCTCTGAAGTTCACACCAAAACAATTTTCTTTGATAAATAGCTTTACGGGCAAGGGAAATAATATGTATTTTTGATATGGGGGTGAGCTGTCCCTTTAAGGCCGAGTGAGTCAGTATTTATTTCTATCATTTGAGATTATGCGATCTCTTCTAATATTCTGTATATTTACAGTATATAGAAGATATAGAAACTTCGAGCCTGCTTGAGCAGTAATGATTCTTTATTACAAATAATATCAACATATGGCCATAGAGTTTAGGCAAATAGTCAATAAACCGATTAGTTGATCGACAGAAAATTAATTTCTCAAGTATTTTTTATCATTAATTAATCAAGTAAAACCAAAGTCAGCTAAACATTTGATGGTTACAGCTTCTCATATGTGAGGATTTGCTTATTTCCTCTGTCATCAATTACAGTTTATTGAATATCTTAAGAAAATTAATTAAGAAAACAATTTTAAGACATCATCTAGGGCTCTTTCAAGTTTCCAAGGGCATTTCTTTCTATTTCCTGATGTTTTGTAGACTAAATAACTAATTGTATGATTTTTAAAAAAAATCTGTACATTTATCTATTTATCATCCTCATAATAACACTACTGCATACATTTGAAACTTACATCATTCATTGCTCCTCAACAGATCTATCTATTATCTACTACCAGTGAGAAATAAACTTCACTTGGTGACACTTGCTCCTTCAAGAAGCAGATAAATAAACTCTGTATTTCAGCAGAAGCTTGCTGACGCTTTAAAACTCTGCGATCACTGCTCTGGATAGCGTTCCTCAGATTTATATTTCTTCAGTCCTCCTCTGAATTTACAGCTAAAACTGCAAAGCACTGTACTTTTGTTACAGGCATTTATACCACAAGCCTGAGGGTGGCAAGAAGACATTAACAAGGAGGAGACCAGAAATTAAAATGTCCATAATGTGATAAATATCTATAGGTCCCCTTGCTTGCTCACAGAGTGCATTTCTCCACAGTAAGCATGACAAATATCATCAGCTGTTATTGTCAGTGTAAGTTGCTTAATGTCTGTGTGAGGTCATGTTTTGCAGGATGAAAGTTGTCTAATAAATACAGACATAATGTACCCTGTTGTGCTGGGAGGCAGAGATAAAATGCTAAGTGAATTAGAAAAGCCAGCGTTAAGATGACGGAGCAGCAGAGCCAAACACCAGTACAAGTAGTTATCACATCATTATTGTTGTTGTTTATCATTATAATTTCAGCAACATCAGACACATGTTTCCTGTCCTGTGCTGTGCTGCCCTGTAGTCCCCATTCAGGAAAGAAAAAAAATGGCCACACTTGAAAGACATTACTGTCATGTGCTCAGAGGTTGTTTTGTTCATTTAGCATGCATGATAGCAATCACCACACAGAGACTTGGTTAGCTGCAGTGTAATTGCTCCTGGGCTCATGCTTATTCCTTTGGAAAAACTGCCCAACAGAGACATTTACTAGCAGCCTTTCAACTTTAACAAGCACCACATTAGGTTTACACTCCCCAGCCATGGAGACAGGCGAGTTACAGTCTCTGGACTATTAATCTCCTGCTTAAAATTTACTTTCTGCCAAGATAAATCAAGCCGTGGACACGCAGTCAATAAAAGGAGGCTATTTAGATAAGTGTAACCCATTATAATTACTTTAGAAGCCACGGGTCTTAAGGTGTTACAATTGATTGTTTGGTTTTTTTTTTTGTTTGGTTTTTTTTAAATCAAGCACACTTTGAATTTAAGAACAAAATAAGCAGATTGTGGTGACACATGAACACCCCTTATGGCACACACTGACATTTTATTTGAAATATAAGGACAACAATACCACGTTAAGCTGTGTACTTATGTAAGTAAGGTAGGAAAAGTATAAAAAAAGAAATTATTTTCAGGCTAAATTGTGGCCATAGCTGCATGTGTGTGTATTAATGGCGTGTGGAGCGGAGGAGGGGGGAAGGGCTGGCAAGCAGCCTACAGTCAATATCATCATCATCATTTCATTAGACTTGCCTTACACAATGGGAACGTCAGTATCTATCAGGAAGCTAATGTGGCAGTGATTCCCAGGGGCGGGAGATATATTTGGCACTTCAGGAAACCACTGACGAGATTCATGGATATATAAGAGAGAGGAGTAACATCGCTGAGGAAGGATGGACCTATTGTGTGTGTGTGTGTGTGTGTGTGTGTGTGTGTGTTTGTTTGTGATAGAGGGTAAACTTTGCTCTGACCTCAGAATATTAAAAAAAATGTGTCTGTAGTGGAAATACAATTAATACACGAGAAGAAAAGGCCATGCGGCGAGCCTGATGAATCTGATGGTCTTTGTTTCATTTGCAGCATTTTGAGTGTGTGTGTTTGTGTGCGTGTGTGGGTGCGTGCGTGTGTGTGCCAGGTGTGAAATGGAGGGTGAACAGTCTTGTGCAGAGACAGACATTAAGTGTTTCACAGTCTGGTGTTCACAGCCGGCCCACCCACCCTCCAGAGACAGACGCTGCTGCTACTGCAAAAACAGAACTGCTCCAGCTCTGTATTATTTTATTGACCTGATCTCTTCTTGATCAAAGTTTAATCACGCTTGTAATTAGAACTGATGGAGATACTGATTGTTGATTAAAGTGATGAAACCCTTAAAATACCACTATATATCAAATTTGTAGGTCATCTCAGCTACAGACTGCCTCTTTCTTTACTTTATTTGCAATCAAATTTAAATAATTTTCTGAAACATTTTACATTCTACAGACTGATATTTGTTACTTTGGATGGCCATTTATCATTCATGTCTCGAGAGTTACCAGACTGTGACAAACTTTACACTCTTGTGAAAAAAGGTTTCAAAAGGTTTCTCCCTGAAATGGTTTAAGTTCTTCATAACCATTGGCTTCTAAAGAACACTTTTTACAAAGACGTTAGTCCCTTTTCAGCCAAAGAACCTCTTGACCCTGCCCTCTTGTGCCATCTATTGGTTGTATCTATGCCATCATAAAGGACACATGGAAGTATAAGTGTTACTTTTAATTTTACATGATTTTGAAATGGACATATCTATTTTTGTACATTAAAGGTTTAGATGAGTCCTAAGGATTCCATTAAGAACTATTTTCACCCCGTTTGGAAGAAATAGTTGTTCCAGGATTATTGAAAGCAGGAGTGCTAAAAGATCGTCACCCTCAAATAAAAATGTTTACCTGTGTTTCAAATTGTTTTTTCAAAATGCAGATGTATCTGGAATCTCCTAAATCAATTCATTTTACTTGTCTTTTGCCATAGTTTGTGCCTTTACCATCATTCTGTGCCATACAATACCACATGGTCTACTGACAATCTTTGTGAATTTGTGGGTATAGTTTGTTTTTATCCAAAAAGCAAGCATGGACCAACTATTAATAAAACACTTTATTTTGTCTGATGATTTCTCATTCAATGTCTCCATTGTTTCCCTCTCTCTCTTTCCAATCTGTAGAATATGACACCTAACGGTGTGATCACAGTTTGCACTTCAGGTCAAGAAAAACCTGGTATTTTTTGGTTTCAGCTGAGAATCAATTTTTCGAGTACTGAACCAATTTATTTTTGGTCAAAATGCTCTGAGTGGTCCAAAATTAGGTGCGGACACTGGCAAAGAACCAGTTTCATGTTGGTGAAAAGGGGTACTAGAAGGGTGCTCTGTGGAACCTCTCATATGGGGTTCTGAGTAGAGCCATTACACACAGAAGGGTACTTTGTGGAACCTCTGATAAGGGGTTTGAATGGAGCCATTACACCATAAAGGGGTTGTCTGAAGAACCTCTCATAGGCAGTTCTAGGTGGAACTTTGGGATGGTTTTGAATACAACCCTTAATGTTGAGCTGTGGGTAGAACCCTCTGAAAGGATTCCAGGAGGGACCTTTACAAAGACTCTACAAGGAACCAAAATGGGTTCTCCTGGGGGGACAAGCCAGAGAACCCTATCTGGTTCTAGTTAGCATCTTTATTTCTAAGAGCACTAGAGCTGAAAGCCTGGTTTCATTTGCATTCAATCAATGCAAGATTCTCCAACACCTGCTTCCAAATTAGCCATGTCATTACGCCCTGGCACGTGTAACCTTCAGTGGTGTTGCAGAGGAACAAACAAAAAAGAATTACTCTCCCTTTAGATGTGGCAAGAAGTCAGGGGTTATTATTTCTATTAGCCCATTATATGAGTAGTTATCCCTTTAATCCTCTGTTCCCTGTAACTTTACACAGCAGCCAGCCAGTGACACCGGGTCTGTAATGATCGCTGCACTGGAGCATGAAACAAAGAGGCAGCGTCTGCCCCAGTGGAGGATGGGAGGAGGAGAGCCAGTGAAACAGCCAGTCCCTCTACGGCTGTGTCGAAATAAAAGGCAGCCAGGCAGAGCTTTGAAATAGGCGCCTCAGAAGAAAAAAAAATGTTAAGAGATCACAGTCTAATGCGTTTTATGATAAATAATATAGTGAGTAATGTGAGGAGTGAGGGAATTGGCAGGGGGGTGCTCATGAAATCTCAGCTGTGAGATGATCAGCCAATAAAAAGTCCCTCCAGGGTGATTAATCTGACCAACGGCTGGTGACAGCCAGGTGGACTGAAATATGCACAAAAAAAAAGAAGCACAAAAAATGTCAAATATGCACATTTAACTATGGAACTTTATATAGACAATACCAGGACATCATTGATTTACTTTCTACCGCAATGTGATTTCTTTTTCTTCACTTGTTTTGCTTATATTTTGACTGGATTAGATTGGATGCGTCTTTTAACTCTAACTCTACTCTATATATTTGGTTTTATGATTTGTGGTCATTTCTGCATTTAAAAAAAAAATCTTTACCAAAGATGCAAGCCTAGTTAGTGGCAGAGGGGAGGCTTTGTCATTAACTATAAAATAAGTAATAAACTCAATATATAGAAGAGTTCAGTGCTTTTCCATATATTGTGTACAAGAAAGTATTAGGAAAAAAAGGTTGATTCAGCAACTCTTATTATTATTGTTATTATTTACAACTACAACAGTGTAAATAAACTAATAAACACATAAGTTAAAGGGACAATTCACCCCTAAAATAAAGCATAGGGCAGACATTTCCACGGCCAATATGTCCAACACGCAGCAACTCACACCAAATCAATCTACACTGATTAATAGCACTACAGGTAAGCCAAAAAAACCCAAACTTTTTTTTATTTTGGGCTGAGCCATCACTTTAAGGTAAGTTATGTCTGTTGTTTGCCATACATATACATATTTGTCCTTTTACAAACTGCACTAAAAAAAAAGAAAAGTTGTGCCCACAGATGTTCTACAGCTCATGTCTTTATTAGTGCTGTGGATACAACAATAATACTCTGCAAATGATGGCATGAAGTTAAAGTGCCCACATTGAATTTAACAAGGGACATTTTATCCCACTAATTCAGGAATGTACAATTGTTCAATAAATCTTATTACAATAGCAAACACTGTGCATTTCATTGTTCAAGCAAAAGTCTTCATGATAAATAATCCCAGTTTCTCACATGTTTTTCTTTACATAAAAGTGTGCCTATAGTGAGATACAGTGTTAAGACAAACAATATTTTGCATATTATGGTTTAACTCTACTTAACACATTATAATACAGACAGTTGTATGTCTGTAGAATAAAAGCTGCCCCATGATTATGGTTTAGCATTGTGCTTTTTATCATGAACAAAGCACCGGCAGTAGCGGCCGCACTGCCAATCATGCCTCCCACATAGAGCCAACATTCAGTCAGTGAATCACAATGACATTGCACAGTTACACAACATAGATTGCACTAAAGTTAAGGAGGGTAAGTTAAGTACTCTTATATAAACATCTGAATCCATCCATAAGGGAGAAAAAGGGCATGTTCATAAATGTAACTCAACCCTTCTTTGGTTCACGAATACGCTAAAAGAATTCAGTGTTATTCAAAACATTGTGATACTATACAGCAGTTTCCAAACAGGAAGGAAGAACAGAACAGCATATTCACAATTAAAATCTATGGATATAAATAAAGTGATTCATCTATTACATACCGTATGGTCGATTTACATATAGGATTTTTTTTCACTGTAAAACTAGAACACATTTGGCACAAAGGCAATGTAACAATACTATACACAATCTACACAAAAATCTCTAAAAACACAGCGATCAAGTACAACGACTGTGTTATATAATTCCACCTATGTAATATCAAAGGGAAGTAACAGCTAGGGTACAATGTGGCGGTGCATCTGGCTCGATAATTACACAGACGACATGGAGCACCAACAGTCAGTACATCATATACATTAATACTATTTATGTCAATGCTATAAGGTTCCCTATGTTGTGCTCTGTTACTTGTGAAAAAATATTTTGATCTCACTCTGTTTTTGATACTGACCTTCATATAGTACAACAGTAAAATTGTATTTTTTATAGCTGCTATGGAGAGAATCATTCATGTGCTCAGATATTCTTGCTAATTCGTATTTACATGAACCAGTGCTCCAATCGAACATGTTCTCATCCCAACTTGTCAGTGAATCTACATGTATAAATATGACATGCTAGGTACCTTCCTGTGTCTGTTTTGGACGTTCAAAGTTGTGTATATTTACACTTATTATATGCATTGTGTCTTTTCAAAATACACTTACAGAAATGTACAATTTCTGCTTGTTACATGCATAGAGTCCTTTTTCAAAATAATCTTGCAACATATTTAAAACACTTTGTTTTTAGGTCTATTTCCTTACATTTAGGCAACAAAAGTGGTTTAGCTTACAATTCATACAGGAAGTAAAGAGTCGGGTCATAAAGCCACTGGAAGGGGTCTGACACTGACACCACTGACAAAAGGGCAGAATTTGACGAGTTTGGGCTAATTTAATCAACGTTATTATATATATGGTAGGTTAATTTTCAGTTATGGTTCAGCAAGAATACCAGTGTGCTTTTGGGATTCTCTCACAGTTTTGACTTATGTCCTTTTTACTCAGATAATCTTGTGTGCAAATGTTTTGACTATATGTCATCGCTGCTAAAGACAGAAAAGACAGAGAGGAGACACACAGGGCGTATCATTTCTTGTACATTGCCAGAGAAGATCAGTAAGCAAAAAATTTCAATGTCTTTACGAGACAAAAGAGACACAAAGCCAAGCTCAAGGCTCTTTGGAGTCACAAATGGTTTGGAGGAAAAAGTAGGTTTAGTTGTGGCTCTTACAAGTCGCTCCCCAGTCGCTCAATCTCCTCAATCAGGAAGTCGATGTCTGACCTGGTAGCGGCGGGGTTGGAGATGACCATGCGGAAGAAGTTGACCTTGTCTCCTTGTGGCTGGTAACCCACCATCGTAGTACCAGACTCCATCATCATTGCCTTAATCTTTGGGGCCACCTGTTGTGAGAAAACATAGTGTTAAACTCAGCAAAACACAAGCACATAAATCCATAATCTGTCCATAACTTTGCTGTGTCAATCCCTAAATCTAAAACCAGGCAAATGCAGAGGCAGACCAAAGAAGGTCCTCAAGCACTTTCCTTTTTGGTCTTTGACTAGATTATTGACCTTTTTGTAAGAAATGTTTTTCTATGTCTTTTCTTAGTTTTTTTGTTTGTTTGTTTGTTTGTTTTTTAAATTTGGCCCATCAACTCTCAATATAAAGTGTATTGTAATGCCCGAAAACAGCAACTGAGTTCTTATTTTGCAAGGCCACACCAGCCCCTGACCCACATAACTGGCTTGCCTTTGTTGGTGACAGCCAGCCAAGTAATGATAGTCACTGCTGTGAAATTAAACCACTACAAGTATTTGAGAATTGAAATAAACATGCTAGTAAGTAAAAGATATGCTATTGTATGCACTGTTATTTTTTATTAATAGTGAGGGTTGCCCTTTTTATTTCAGTTGAGCACCTGCCCCCCAAAATGTCTGTGCACAGCACTCTCTACAACCCCAATTCCAAAAAAGTTGTGATGCTTTGTAAAACTCCAATAAAATAGACTGCAATAATTTGCAAATCCAACCCCCCATCTCCAACCCCTACATACTGAAGGTGGCATTGCAAACAATGTTTGGTCTAAATTTCATGCAAATAGCTGCGCTGGAAGTACGTCTCTTGAAAAAAAATGGATGTGTTTATAATTTATTTCTTCCACTGTGTGTCAAAAAAGAGTTGCAAATTATTGCATTCTGTTTTTATGCACAGTTCACATAGTGTCCTAACTTTTTGTGAAATAGTGTTGTAAGTAGAAGCTATATAAATCAGTCGTGCAGGGCAGGTGAGCTGGATATGTAGCTTCAAAAGCAGATTGATGAGTCATTACCTTGTGCAGCCTCTCCCTCCTCTCAGCGCCATCAGGCAAGCCGCGCAGGCTCGGTGGAATATACCAGAAACACACATTAGTGTGCTGTGGCTGATAAGAGAAAATGGGAACAACATTCGTAATGAGCGCTGATAAAAAAAAACAGCCTTGTGTAATTTCAGCTTTTCTTGTCAACTTGTCAGCAATGCAAAATTGTACAATCAATTCTGAAACCAAGTTAAGATATGAAATATATTGTTGCAGTCATTTATCACAAAAGAAAACAGGTGTTCTGTAAATTAGAAAAGCCTAGATAATGACAAAAACAGAGAAGTATAGTCAGTTTCCTTTGTTGCTGCGGGAGATTATTTTGACAATCCAAAGATTACTATTATAATATTTTGGATATTCATTTAAAAAACATTTGCTGCTGTCTGTAGAAATAATGATCTCACCTCTTCATCAAACACCATCTGGAAACCCTCTCTGTTTTTTATTTTATTGTAGAGGTACGCCGACAGATCCAGGCACTTGTCGATATGCTGTTCAAATCCCACTGTTCCCTTTAGTTAGAGTGAAAAAAGAAGGTGTCATTACCGTCACAGTCTAGATATGGCAGCAGGGTTGGTAAAGGCTTTAGAGCAGTTATAACAACCATTTTCTCATTCACAATAAAAATAAAGTGATTCACACTGGGAATTATTTATCAAAAAAAGTGCTAGTCAAGGATCCCCTGCACCCCTGAGATCCTAGCTAAGCCCCAAATGTCCTAAAATCCTAGAAACATCTCAAAGTAGTAGAAATGTCCTACAATCCCTTAAACCTCCTAAAATCCTAGAAACATCCTAAAGTCTAAGAAAGACCTTAAAGTTCTAGAAACCTCCTAAAATTTGAGAAATTTCCTAAAATGTTAACATCCTAGAAACATCTTTAACTGGCCCCTGGCCTCCTGTCATTTTGCAAAAATGGCCCCCATGCAAATCAAGTTGAGTATCCCCGCTTTAGAGGAAAAGATTAAACGCACACCTTTGCCTTCCACATGAGCCAGAACTTGAAGATATCGACGTGCCGTCCACACTGAATGGCCTTGTCCCCTGTGTCGTATGTAACATCATACTGCTTATCTGGCTGGAAGAGGTAACCAGCACACATGGAGTTGCAGCCTTGTAATAATCCCTGCAACAGACACAGTCGTGATGAAAGAAACAGTGAGGACACCAAACAGCGGCAGAAAACAGTTATCTTATCCTGCTGGTGCAGGAGTGGTATCTTGTGCAGCAGTGGAAAACACCATCTCACCCTTTCTCTGACCAGAACGGCTGAGCACTGCAGCGGCACGCCCATCATTTTATGAGGGTTCCAGGTCACTGAGTTGGCCCTGCACAGATATTGAAACAGTGTACACAGCTCTGTGAGTGTGTGTGTCTGAGTGTGCATGCCCGTGTGTGTACATTTATAAGTGTAGGAACCGAAGTGGTCATCTAAAAACATGTTGATTGTTGATTGTTTTATTACATAAAATTAATTTTATTACATAATTGTGCATGCGTTTTCTGAAAGATGTAGTTTGAGACATGTGTTCATGCACAAGATGGCTACAGATCTGAGACTGCACACCAGATTTTTTTTGGCCCAGATTTTACAGGGGCACTCCAGCAATTTAATATTGTACTTCAATGAAAGGGGGGAGATTGAGGTGCCCTTGTGGAGAAGGGTTTAGGGTGGCAACCATATAGACGAGGGGTGTCCAAACTTTTAGAATGGCCGCCAGGTTAGATCATGTGAAAATACTATGGGGCCAGCTGCTTTCTTACGTCACATTAGTTATTTTTTTTTAAATTCACATGCAAATGACACAAATGCCATTGTTTGATCTATAGGTGAAAAAGTATTCATCTTTCGCTATACAATCTCAGTCCTTTTTGCAAAAAGTAGAGTTGCCCGCTGCTGAGTTCAAGGCACTTCGCATTAGCTTCACTTTTCAGACCATGGCTCCGCTCAAAAAGTCCAAATAATCTCCTTTCTAACCACTTTTCCTTAACCTCTACAGAAAACATCACAAGGTGAAGAAGGAAAGATGTGAAGAAGAATTCATGAGGACTTTGGAAAAGACAGCCACACTCGGCCCTGTAATGATGTGATGGCGGATGTTACTGACGTGGGTCTGCTGTGATGAAACTGCTCCGATGATGGACAACTAGAAGCATATCCTCACTGCACTGGTTTTTCTGCAACATTTTTTTTTCTTAATTGTTAATATTTATCTGTTTTCTTGTCATAAATGAAGGCCATTGTGACATGGATCTTTAAAAGCACGCTATAAATTAAGAGCATTATTATATTGTTGTTGTTGTTGTTGTTGATGATTTTGATATTATCTAAATTACTTTGCCCTATGCCTTCTTACTTTGTTGTCTCATGCATGTTATAAAGGCTAAACAAGGACAACCCAGTGAAACATAATACATTATTTCCAAGGTTAGAATTAATAGAAAATTTAATATAGGTTCCCAGTCACAGAAGTTCAATGTAAAGTTGTCACATGAGATGGTTGCTCACACTCACTCTCCTTTTCCCCTCATATTTATCACTATGAATACTAATATGATTATATAAAAATAATTGTTAAATATATGTCACATTTATGCATGAAATATTTTGGCTAGAAGCTCTATTATAGAAAACAGTAAATAATTTTAATATATACACATTAAACATAATAAAATAAATATAATATAATAACGAAATTAGCAGATAAGAAGCAATAACAACTATGTTTTTTGAAATACATATAGGCTACATTCAGGGCAAAGATGTGAATATAAGCTTGTGAATATAGCAGCGTAGGAACCAGCGCACAGGTCAGTTAACAGCTTCCTGTTGATGTGGTTGTGTTTTAAAGCTGTTTCAGCTAATACAGACTGTGGATTTGTAACGTAATAAAATAGTTAATTCCCCAGAGAATGTGTGATGTTGCCTGTCACTTTAAATGTTGCCATCCAAAGGTACTGTATGACAGAATTACCTCCTTTCCTTTGGTAAAGGGTGGTCCAGTACACTAAGGGAGGTTATAAACAGCAGCATTGAAGCTCCTTTCCTTAATGTTAGGAGCATTCAATCATCTCTCATTATGGCAGCCGCTCAGATACTTGCGGGTCATTTCACTCTGTTAAGAACCTTCCTAAGCAAAAAGGACTATTCGACCGTGGCCCCTAGAGGCTACATTTACTTCTTTTATACGGTCTATGGCAGAACATGAGCCACAAGGCCTTGATTTCATCTCTAGGGACTTTTGTTGCATGTAATTCTCCATTTGTCTCTCTTTTCTTATTTCGTGTCATCTCTCTCCTGTCAGTTATCTAATAGGGGGATAGAATATAAAAGAAGCATGAGAAATTATTTTTAAAAAATTAACAGATTTGTCAAATATGGAGCTGCAGAACCAAAATATCCTGATTTAAATTCTCAAGCATAAGTCTTAACCAAAACATCGGATCCTACATCTCTCACAATGTAACTCGTAAGCCACTGTTTGTCTGTCTGGTACATGCGTGTGTTTTTCAAACTTAGTAACGAAAGTTTCACAGTTTTTTTCCACCAACTTTTCTGAGCTGTTTTAAGAATAGTGCTCTTTGTGATGCAAGGCACATATTATTTGAGGGATCCTACCAAGGAAACATCAAACTCTTTGTTTTATGCCTTTTCCACATCATGTTATGGTGGAAATGTTTTGGTGCTTTGGTTCAGCCATGCTTTTCCTCCTGTTTTATGGCAGATTCCAACAACCTACTTTACCACAGGGATTGTAATTGTCCCTGAGTCATGTTCCCACAGTTTGTCTGTTAAAGTCTTCTCCTATTTTCATGTCTGTATTGGGTGGGGTGGGAAGGGGAGTTGTTCTAGGTATTCCTGAATGATTAACCATGTATTTTAGGGACATTAAATTGTGATGTGACAGTTGTCCGACAGTTGTCCGGTTTTATTTTATTACATTTTTTTTTGTTTTGTCTTGTTCTGGGTACTGATTTGGTTGGTAGTATTTGTTTTGCCTGAGTCTTTTCTTGGTTTTGTATTGTTTCTATTTTATTTACTACTTATGTTTTTGTTTAATCTCTTTTGGACTGACCAATTATTACTCTTTTTTGATTGTTCTATTTAAAAAAAAAAAATACACAGATTGTGGTGAAAAAAAGGATCCCTCCTACACTATCATGAGTAACCAAGTTTTTTTCCGTACTGTATTAATCGACATTTTTATTGTTATGTATTATGTTCTTTTACCTTTCCACTCCATTGAGCTTGTGTCTGTGTTTTCTGGACATCAGCAAACCTCCTCCCCATGCACCCTGCACAGGACACAACAGTTATAACAGTGAGGATGCTAAGATTGGCCCATATCCACAGCTGATATATTTTTCCTGTCCTGAACATTTCAATACTCTCTTACGTCCACATGAAGCCACATGTTGTACTTTTCACAGATGTCTGCGATTTCATTGATGGGATCAAAGGCTCCGTAGACAGTGGTACCAGCGGTGGCATTCACAAACATCGGAACATACCCCTGCAAACCGAAAACACCAGAGGGACAACAATATGTTGGTTACAATTCTGGGCTGAATTTAAGTTGTTATGTTTGTTCTCTTCCTGTGATTGCTGACATCAAAGAAATGGACTAAAACACATATCTCAAATAATACACTCTGCCTATCTGCACATACTGCTTTCCCATTTCCTCTAGTCCGCACATCACTTTGCCTTTGAAGGATTACTTCCAGGAGAGGTACTTTAGACCGGGGCAGCATCACATGCAAGCAGACAGAAGCATTAACCTCACTGAAATAACCTCGCTGTTCCGGCACACATAAGTGTTTCCTTTTCTACAAGTAAACTCCACGGCTCAGAGGAGTGTTTCTCATTGTACGGAGTCACTGATAGAAGAAAAAATAAATAAGTCAGAGGGGCTGATGTCTGAGTCACTGCTGCTGACATTCACCTTTTGCTTGGCCTCTATTACTTTGGCTTCCAAATCAGCGGGAATGACCCTCCCCCTGGAAAAGAAGAAGAAGGCATACAGTAGTAAGTCATCCAGATATTTGATGTTTTACCAGACTGTCTGTATGCGGGTTCAGTATAAAGCAAACCTCTTATCTGTATTCAAAAGTATCAGGTTCTCTGTCCCGAAGCCCAGAGCCGCACTGGCTTTCTTGATGGAATAGTGGCTCTGCAGGAACAGACCTCTGATTAGTCACAACTCAGGCTGGATTTGCAATTAAGATATTAATCGTCAAACTTTGTGATGAAGTTACAGTAACGCAGAGACTGTGTTCGACTAACATGCTCTGAGGTGAAGAGGACAAGTCTGGGTGCAGCTGCCATGCCTTTGGTCTTGACTTCAGGGAAGAACTTGTATCTGGCAATCATCACACTGTACATGTTGGAGATTGCTCCTCCTGTAGAAACCCACAGTGGTAGAAAGTAAATATAGTAATTACAACAATTGCTTTGTGATACTAAATGTTGTTTACAGCAAAAAATGTAGGTTTTAATCTGCTACATTTATTCGACATTACTTGTTAATTTTCAGATTTAGATAGTTCAATGAAATTAACAAAGAAATTATGATGCGTCATTATTTCAGCTGTCAGTGTTACGATTAAGGTCCGTCCATACATGACGTGTTTTTTTGTGTGTTTTTTTTTTTAAATCATGTTAATCACTGACTGAGATTTCTGTCTTTAAGAGGCTGTACCTGAGTGAGTTTTAAAGCTGGAGTGATGATACTGGTGTCACATGAAACAAGACAGGCTAAGGAATCCATTGGTACCATGTGTCATGCTAGCTTCTCAGGAAAGGTGTTAAATACCACACTGAAAATCAATGCTAAATTTCTTCATCAAATTTCACCTAAATACATGTCCAATCTTATGTTTTTTACTGCACCACCAAATGCATTTTCAGGGAAAATTGTTACCGCAAATGGTCGACAAACTGAGTTGACATCTACTTTTAAACACAGAGTGATGTTAAGCTTCAAAGGATAGTAACCCTGAATGAGTTTAAAACTAAAAGGAACGTGTTGAGTCCAGGCTGCATGTGTGCCAATTGTTTACTGGATCATTTTTAATGTTTCTCAAATCCATGTGCTTATGTTAACTGTTGAAACTCTGTGGTGCTTCTGCTTCTGTGTAAATAAATAAAACAACATCAAGTGGTATCAGATAAAGTATGACATTATTACAAAAGTCTGACGTGTGCATGATTGCTCAGAGTTATTGAGCTATTGGTTTGGCTCTCACCTGGAGAAAATATGCCATCGCCTTCTCCATCAGGCCAGCCGATCATCTCTCTCATCTTTTTCAGTGTCAGCTGCTCCATGAGCACAAAGACAGGGGCGATCTCATAGGTAAACCTGGAATCAACCGAAAAAACTATTTTAATATGCGATGAAAGTCTGATCGAACATAAACTCAACACTGCATTGTATTTTGTTGTGTGTTAATTGAACAATAGTATATTAATAATTAAGTTTTTTCTTTGCTGTTTCATTTAAAATATCCAGTTCACCTCCAGGTTGCAGGAGAGACTGATGGGATCAATATGAAATACACTGATATTTAACAACATGTATTTGTATTCTCTAATTGTACAGCATGGTTACTGAGCATGCTGCTCCCTCAATAGAAATTGAACAGATACAGCGTTGTGTACACAGTCACACTTCAACGGCAACACCATCTTGTTGTTTTAGAAATGGCTTTTTGCTGCAGTGAAATCACACTCAGTCTTGGGCTCCCTGGTGCAGCATCAAGAGCATATTTTTGCAGAATATTAGCAACAAATATGATGTTGAGAATATCCAAAACATGAAAAAAATGCACCTTTAATGTGATTAACATTTTCAAAAACATTTGAGAAATGATGAGAATGGTCTGCTGATGCAATCACAAAAAGTTATGTCAGGTGCCTTTTATTTTGTCATTACAGGAATGTTTTCCCTGTTTTATCCTCTCAAGTATATTATTTTTTCCCCGTCTAATCAAAGTACATTAAAATCCCCTCTGCCTCAGAGAAGAGCACAGTCGATTTAGAATTACAGCGCAGGCTCATCCATCTTCCCCTGACCAATATTCTTATAATTACATAAGTATCTGTCTCTTCATGCAAAGAAAGTAAATGAATCAGTGGAACAGTGCAGAATGTCGCATTGTGCCCCTCAGCATCTCCAACATACACACACAGCAATATGGAGAGAGGGAAAAATAAACAAGTCAGATGCCACTCCGCAGATGTCGCACATTAATTTCACCGCATTCATTCATGCAGACGACGCTCACTCATTCTGATTATGTAAGACCTGGATGTGATTGTCAGTCTATTAGTGTCAGTCAATATCTGCCAGGGGTAATTAGGGTTGATGGGGTAATTAATAAAGGTAAATTACAAGTATGTAAGCAACCTCCACCCTCTGGTTCAAGTCATCTAATGTTGCCAATAACACAATAGCATGTGAGCTGAGTACAGTGCTTCTTTGAGGTCGGCTGTGGAAGACAGACAGGTGGCTAAACCAGCAGGAAGGAACGAGGCTATTTAAACATGTTTGAGGACAGTGAATACTGGAGGTGAGAAACCGCCCACATTACAATATTATCATGATACTTAAAGCCCACAGAGATAACCTTTTTGTTTAAAAAATGAAATTCTGGATTTAATGTTGATTGCACAATGTAATGGCTATAAAACTATGAAAAAAAGGAAGTGCCTCAACCAAAGCAAACAAAACAAAAGCGGGACTGTGTTGCTTGTTTTTCACTAACTATCTGAGACAGAGGAGTAATTTTGCAGTTAACAAGTGAAATTGTCATCACTGTCCAAAGTAGCACTGGAGATGGCAGAGGGCTGAACAAGCAAAGTACCTGCAGAAACAGTAAAAGAAAAAGAGGCTAAGGAAGAGAGCAACCAAAGCCAGGGAAAAACAAGGAAGCTTTGTCAACATCTGTTTCATATAATAGGATATTTTAAAAGTTATCAGTGTGTTCATTCTGCCTAAATAATTTCTATTGCTGCAAATGTATCTAGTGGACTGAAGCCATTAATTGGTAAAAAGAAATAGGAAATCCCTTTTACTTGTGTTAAACCTTCTATTTGGTAATAATGCCGTTATAAAGAAACTAACAAAAAATGTATGAAGACCCAGTGGTGTTGAAACGTTAATCTGTTAACAGCTGTAAACTGATCAGTGTGCTTCATTCCCTTTTTCCTTGGAATAAATAAACACCCCTCTGACACAGATTCATGAAAAACTAAACATAAGTTTCTTATTTCAAAGTCAAAACTCGTGGCTACGTCCCACTGATGGCTGTCCATATTGTGTACAGATGGTCTGAGGGGGAGAGGCTTTTTTCCCCTCCTGGCATTGTTATGTCACAGGAACTAGCACTAAATGAAACAAAGACACCATGTAAACTGTGAATGCGAATCAATATGCAATTTAGTTTGCCTGGAGGGCTGAATTATGTGACCACAGCCCGAGCACAGGCCAACATTGACAATACTGTGGGGGAGTAGCAGTACAAATGTCTTCTTTTGTGCTTTTTATTTTCCTGCTTGATTGACAATCTATTAGAGCATGCAGGGTGCTCTTCAGCCGGCGACAGTAATTACTGTATGTCACTTCAAGTATTCCTCCAACTGAAAGCCTCTTGTCTGCACGGGCCATTTAGAAACAATGAATTCCAAAAACAGCTTTAAAGAAAGAAGGAGAAAATGAACCCAATGACTTCCAAACAGGATGTAATTCTTAATGCTTTTATTTCAAACATTACCTGCATGACTGTGTTTATGGGATGCAAATATTATCTAACTGATAAATGACTGTACTCACATGTTAGTGTTGGCTGTGGAGGTAAGCCACTCTCCTGCCAACCCAACAATGTCTAATCCAGTGGACAGCTGGTTAAAGAACCTGGGATGACCTGCGATTGATAAAGAGACAACAAAGCAACATAATCCCCAGAAAACAATTCTTCATTGCAGAATGTGTGAGAGAAAATGGCTTATCTGTAATCATTACGCTGGCATGTAAGTTAATGAGAGTTATTGATTGCAGCAGGCCACGCTGAGTGGCTTCAGGCCTCTTTGTTTTCACCTGTTCTCACTCCGTACTTCAGGGTGTCCCTGCAGTCCACCAGGATCTGCTCCAGAGACTCAGGCTGGTCAGAAAGCTCCAGGTTGAAGCCCTCCATGCCCTCCAGCAGCTGGTGGGGGTGGTGGAAGTCCAGGACCTTGGTGGATCTGTCAAAGGTCTTCCGAACATAATTGGTGAGGATTTCCACAACCTCAAGCAAGAACTGCATGGTCGGCTCCTCTCCATTTTTGGCGGGCAAGAGATCTACAATGTCAGAGTGTCAACTGAATGAGCTATAGAGAAAGTTATTGTTTGTACTGTCCATTTATGTTTAACTTAACTTAGTTATTACAGTCAGACAAGCCAAAATGTATCTGTAAACTAGGTGCATTTTTGAAGAATGTATTTCCATTGTTTAAGTAACATTAGTTGTATTAAAGCCACACTGTGTGCCATTGTGCTGTTATTTTTGCATGTAATGTTTATGCTCCATACCATGTGATATGCCCTTGAGCTAAATAAATAAAATGAAATGAAAGAAAAAATACAATCCATATCCAAATACATCCATTAAAATTATGTTTGTTGGTGTCTCTTCTGGTTCACCTCAACCCTGGGTGTAAAACACTGGGTCCATGGCACCTTGGGGGTTCTCAGTGTTACTGTTACTTATTTATTGAATTCAAATATGTCGAAAAATACACATTAACATGAGTTTAAAACCCTTGACCCTCTTATTGGCAAAGATAATTTAGCCTGTTCATAAAACAACAAAAAACACTTAATTTACAGTACACAGCTTAAATGATAAGCTAACTTTTCCCCATGAATCCTTGTGCAATCATGTGAGCTAATGCTAAATCACAGCAGCACATATCCATAACAGCAGGGTGAACAAGTTTTACACAATATATGGAGTAAGGAGCCCCTGCTCTGACTCTCCTTAAGGGGTCCTTGGCCCGAAAAAGGTTGAAGATTGCTGTCATGTTGAGATATTTTACAGGTCATTTTCACCATTTACTGTTGAGTTTCCCGCATAGGTGTGAATTTCAGGGGGGGATTTTAAAGGGGACACTCCCCCCTATTTAGAGCAAATGCGTTTGCCCACATTTGGATTTTTATTTTGACAACATGTAAGACTTTTACAGCATAAAATGATCCTGGAAATGCACAAATTGGTGCATGAAAATTCACTAGAATGTAGAAAATTAAGCGTTTGATGCTCAAAATGTCTGGCAGAGGGACCCCAAAACTCCTGTCATATGTGGCCCACCCAAATGTTGAAACAAAACCTACACCCTTGGTTTCCTGGTCTTGGTTTCCTGTGACCTCTTCAGTTAATTTAAATGTAAAGATTATGGTCATGTTGAGAATTTTTACAGGTGATTTTCACCACTTAGAGTTGAGCTTCCTGCATAGGTGTAGATTACAGGGGGCACGGAGGGGACACGTCCCCCTAAATATTTATGCATGTGCATTTGTTCCCCCCAGTAAAATTATGAAAGTAGAAGATTTGAACTATGACAAAATCAGAAACATTTCCTTCACATATTGGTGCATAAAATGCACTCACTGGTACATAGAAATTTATCAGAGTTCAAGAAATTAAGTGTTTGGTGCTTAAAAGTTTCACACAGGACCCCCCAAAACACTCTGTTTCATATGTGGTGCCCAATACTGTAGGAAAACCTTGGCCCTTGTTTTCCTGTGACCTCTGGTTTTATCATCAATTTGATACTTCGAACTCATTTATTTTGCAATCTTCCAACAGATAGATTAAAAACAGCAGTGAGGAATTAACATTGTAAAATCTGACTAGTTGATCTTACTTAAAATAATCATGGAAACCAATTGCCTTGAAAAAGAAAAGCAAATACAGCTATTATTCTTTATGCATGTTTACTTTATCTAATTGTTAGGTTTACTTAAACTTTTGCTGTATTTTCTTCATTTTGTGAAGTTGTTTCAACTATACTGAAGTTGCTAAACTGTAGAAAGATTGATTTCATTAAACTTGTCATTTTTGAGTTGCAACAACATAAAAATAAGTAAATATGACATTTTTTAAAAAGATACAGTATGTATCAATTACGATTGTTGTATTCACTAATATTTTTTCAAGTCAATTGGTAAAATTAACTTGTCAGATTTCCAAGTACACCACGCAACAAAGGCAGTTTCATTATGACCTTACAGACTTTTTTTTCTTGGCATTAACAATATTATTTAACATATTATTTACTTTTACTTATTTTCGAGCATTACTTGCATATTTGGTTATTAAAATTCAGATACAATTTTCACATAATATTTCTCAAAGTCTATTTAAGTGCATCGTGTTGAATTTCAAAAGAAAAATTCAGTGAATCTGCTTCTCCAGCAGCCTACCTCTGGCGAACAGGTTGGAGAAGTCGGTCTCGGTGCGTCTGAAATGCGCCTCTCCTCCGGTGTTATCGCAGGACAGCAGGTTCTTTGCTGCGCGCTCCTTCAGGGAACTCACAATCCTGCTCCTCTCTTCCAGACTGTTGTTCTTCTGCAAAAACCCTAAACGATTACAGGAAGCAGAGGAGCCCGCGGGGTGATTACACTCATACATGCTGAGAGCTGCAGCTTATTTGGCCTCACTAATAATTCTCTTCTCCCATTTCTGACTTTTTATCTAATCTGTCTTTCTCCGGGGATCACTGCTCTCTCTCTCTCTCTCTCTTTTCATGAGAAAAAGGTCCCATGCTCTGGGTGGCCTATTTATGGGCACCAGGCTCTGTGGGAGGTTGAGCCCGGTGACATCAGCATCAAACTCCAGCCAAGCAAAAACAAATCATATAGCGGCTGTAAATTCATACGAAAGCTCCTGCGACATGTGAGGAGCAAACAGAACAACACGGGCCAAAGGCGCATTTGACAACAGATGTGAATTTACAAGAAAGCCTGCAGAGGAGAATATAGTCTACTAGTCAAGGGAATTGTGCAACACGCTACTTTAAAGACATTAAACCTCTCTTCCTCCTGCAATTAGACCAAAAAGACTGCACCTTTCGTTTTTGTCCTCTCGTTTGTATTTTGTAGCTTTATGGCCCCGGGTAATTAAATGGCCTTAATGAAACCAGCGGAACGTGTCGGTCAAAAATACCAGAAAATAGTGCGTACTGGTGCATGACATTCACCATTATGGTAGATGTCAGTCCGCCCTTGTTTAGTGTGGTGAGACTGAAAAAAAAAGAAAGGAAAATCCATCCTGTATTATTCCCTCTTCAATCTCATAATCTTCAACTCAGGGATGAATTGATGATTTTGGCAGTTCTCGCATTTTTATTCATTTTGATTAATTACCAATCAGGTGTGATGGTAATTCAATAAGCTAAACGATATCGGCTAATGCAATCATTGTCTGAATGATATTTTAAAATCCTGCTCGAATCCGTTTCCGCAGGCAAAATGATGCAGGCCACATAGCCTAAGACATAAAAAACAAACAATTTATTTCATTTCTACCTGACAAATCATGGTTTTTTTTGCATAATTTTAATAAAAAATAGAACAAACTTACCACATATCTTCATTCCCAATTTTCTAGTACATCCATGAGCAACTCCACACCAAGCATCATAGCCTAAAAAATGATTTTTAGAAAAAAATTAGAGGGCCTCGCAGAAGCCTGGAAAAAAATTAGGAGCACATTTTTATCTTTAGTGCTAATAATAAATGGAGAAACGTAGCTATGAGGTCGAGTGCTGAAACAGAAATATAAAGCATGGGTGTCTTGGGATTATTTAAACATTAAACCGGAGCTCCCCGGGCTCCTGGATCTGGATTAGCCTATTTCCACTCTGTGTCACTGTTCATGACCTATAGGCGAGGACTTGAAATTAATTAGCCGTTGTGATCCACGCCAGGCTAAAGATCTAATTGAGTGAATGGATGCTGGTTAAAATGCAAGCATCAGTAGACATGAGCCGGCTGGCCAGTGACAGATAGAGAATTACTGCGTTATCAAGGGCTCCCAGCCAGAGAGGGGATGGGGCACCTTGGATGGGAGGCACATAGACGAAATCCTCAAAAGCAGCAATTTAGGGGAGGAGGGGTGGGAGGCGGAGGAGGAGGGGGTGAAGGGGGGGGCAGTCCCATTCCCACATCCCAATTTAACCCCTTGCTTTGGATCATTAGATAAATCATTGCCCTGCTCAGCTCATTGGATGCACTTTAACACAGTCCCCACAATGATTTTCTCCAAGCCAGAGGAAATGAGATGGGCAACAAAGGAGACAACAGAAAGATGGGGAAAAAGAAACAAGAGAAGCAGCATTCAGAAACGACTATATCTGCAGACATAGATGTGGATTTCAAAAGGGATGCAGGAGACATGCTCCCTCAATATTTAGGACATATGTCCAATAAAAACTAGCTGGGGATGTTTGTTTGGACAAAATTTAAGAGATTCATGCCAAAATTGGTGCAGAAAATGCACAAATTGATGTATGAAAACTCACCAAAATGCAGAAAATTAGGTGGCCGGTGCTCAAAATTTTGTGGCAGAGTCCCCCCTTTCATGTGTCCCCCCCGATGTTTAAGGAAAGCTACGCCCTTGTTTCCAGCTTGAAGGCTGTGGCTACAGGCATTTTTCTGGCCTAACATGATGCACTCACTGCTTTTCATCAGGCACTCACCACTGACAATGCATACTGATAAAATCAAACATTGGTGGAAATAAAAAGCTTATGCTTGCACTGTGCAGAAATAAGTGCACCATATTTTCTTTTTAATATTGTTTAAAAAAAACCCAACCCACCATATCTGTATATCTCTTAATTTACAACCACATCTGTAACATGATTTTAGACATGTATTCATTGGGAGGAACAAGCTTATTTATTCTAGTAGCTGAATATGAAAGAAATGTGGTGGTTTATTTTAACAAAATTAAAGCAATTTACACCAAAAAATGATGCATAAAAGGAACAATTGAAGCATTAAACTCACCAAAATGCAGGAAATTGTTTGATGCTTGAAACAACTTCACATACCCTCCTTAATATTAACAGAAACCCACCATTGTTTACAGGGGTGCAGCTTGAAGGCTACACTTACAGGCAATTTCTGGCCTAACATGATGCAATAATGTCAGCAGAGACTTGTCAATTAACAATGCAATATTAATAAAATCAAATATTGGTGAAAATGAAAAGCTAATGTTTGCACTGTGCAGATAGGAGTGCACATAGGGGCACATATACACCTGTAACATGATTTTAGACCTCTATTCATAGGGAGGATTAAGCTTATTTTTTTTCTAGCAGCTGACAATGAAAGGACTGTGGTGGCTGTATGGTTTCTACAGTGCCCTTTCTCGAAGGCTACAATGCTTAAGTGTGCCATTAGGGGCAATTTAATATGGCTGAATTAACAGCCACTTCAGGGGCAATTTTCATTTTTCCATGTTGGCACTTTATCCAGCCAGAGCACATTTAGCCAAACCAATGAAAAAAAAAAAAGCACTACCACCCCTAATAATAATCTTTTTTTAAAAAAAAATCATTTCTTTTTATTTTGTGCTGATAAATATTCTTTTTTTTTTTTTTTTAGCCTTTTTGGTAGGATGTTCCGGGGCTACAGCCTCGGGCTTGTTTTGCAGGCTAATTGCCTTCAGTGTAATGTTAGTGGAGGACATCAGGTTTTGACAGCAGCATTCGTCTGTCACGCACATGCCGGGAGGTCGGTATGCTGAATGAAATGCAGCGGTGATTTGTGGCGAAGGAAGCCTTCTCAAATGGCAGCGGATTCTTTCCCCCCTCCCCTCTCCCCTCTCCCTCTCCCCCCGCGATGAAAATGATTAATGGCATTGCCCACAAAGTAAATAGCACACGTGAAATAGCATTTTATCTGTGATGGACCTACTTGAGCCCGGTGGTCGTAAATTTGTCGAGTTGGGATCCGGATCGCCGCCAGAGGAGGAGGGTGCAGACGCCGCCATCACTCCCGAGACCCTGTGCCAAAGTCCTCACCTCAAAAAGCCTGGTCACTTTTTTCCCCTCTTTAATGCCTCCCAAATCTCTCTGTTTAACATCCAAGAAAAGTAAAGCTCACTGTCAGGAAAAAAGAGGGGAAAAAAACACCTGATAATATGCAGTATTTTAAATATGCGCATCTTGTTTGTTATTTTTGGGCTCAAGTTGATGAAACAGACCTGTAGACGATAAGGGCATCTGGCTGTCTTACAAGTTCAATTATTTGGCACGACTCAAATACAAAAATATGATTAATCTAACATGACAAATTAAGCTATTAGTGTTCACTGACAGAAGAAAAAAACACACTTAAACCATTTTTTACCAGGTGACAGTTATTTCAGCTTCATATCTTGATGCATAGCTCTATGTCTGTCATCTTCATAATACAGACCACTACATTAATTGTCATATAGCTAAGGGCAGTGAAAAACACAAATCTATATCTGGAGGTAAGGCTGTGTGCTAAATAATACAAATAAAAGCAAAACTATTTTTTTCTTGCTGAATTTCATAACAATCACGGCCTTATATCAAGAGCCTGGATTTGGATCAAACTTGCATCAGCTCAAGGTGATTTGCATTGTTGATGGTGATGCAGACTAAAGTCACACATAAAAATACGACGTGCATGCCTCTTTTCAAAACACCAACCTGTTATTAAAGACTAAATCAGAATTTTTCTGTGCAAATCAAGCTACAGCTCCATTCTGTCTCTTAAAGCAATCTTTCATTTTTATGTTTTACAGGGAGTAAACCTTATAAAACACCTGTTAGAGCATCTCCAATGACAATTAAGGAACACTTCGTTTAGTTAACACTTGTTAGAGCCAGAAAATGAATAAAGCCACTTACCGTGATGATGTGGGTCCAGGCAAACAGGTGCAGTCCAAAATTTGAAAAAAGTGAATTTATCACCAAATTAAGTCCTGAATGAGAGTCTGCTGCGCTCTTTGATACACTACTCCGAGAAGAAGAAGAAAAACAGAACCGTGCCTCAGTTCTCTGCTAGATCCCAAGGTGACCTTGCTTTTGTTGGGTTTGATTTGCTGACATTTAAAGCAAGCCTTGTCTGTTTATTGTCAGTGCGCACTGACTGAGTCACTGCAAGTACTACCTCCACCGGTGCTGCATATTTGTGGAGCGGACCCGTCTGCAGGCAAGTCTGCAGGTTTGACACTGAATGGCGCCCCTGAAGTGTGACTTTTTTTTTTTTTTTGGTTAGTGTTGATTGTCTTCGGATCTATACAGCTCTGGTTTGAATCCTGGTCACGGACGCGGACTTGAAGTTTGATGATATGAGCAACACATTACGCGAGGAGGGATGAGGATCGAGGAGGGGAGGGGGAGAGGGTCGCTGGTTTTGTTCTTTGTGGAAAAAACCAAGAGGACACGCGTAAATACACAATCACGAGCCTAAATACTCCTGTAATTGCTTTTATTTATTTATTTCTCCCAATCCGATCATGTGAAGGAGTTTGACCGCGACATCATGAACTGAAATCGATCACAGAAAATGTTTGCAGATTATCGTTTTGTTATTACATCTAGAATATACACCTGTCACGTCTTATTTCCACACTTTTTTTTTCTGTAGACAGGATGCTTTTTGAATGGTGAAGATGTAACCTACGACATAATGACACACTGAAAGGGCGACAAACCCGAAATCCACAAGGTGGCAGTGAGAAACCAAGAATGACTCCTGCAGGTGCAGAGACACAAATGGGCCACTCCAGAAATACTCCATGAAGCTAATTATAAACCGACCCATTAATCTGGAGCACGCCACCATCATACATGAACACAGGGACACGAGTGGACACGCACGAGACGAGCCAATCGCAAGGAATCACCCATAAGTCTTTGTAATCTCTTGTAACGTGAATCCGATTAAAGGTCTTTTTGTCATGTTGTGACACTGTTGATATAAAACACACATAAAAGTGTATATTACATGTAAGGGCAGTAATAAGTGTTTTCAGCACTGCTGCTGTCCAGTTCTGATTTCTCTAAAGGTTTGCAGGGGCTAAAAAAAGCGTTGGGCCCTCTTAACTTAAATTAAAGTTTATTAACAATAATGCTCATAGTTCAACAACTAATAAAATGGATATTTTGCATTAAAAGTAGAACTATATCTATATATGATTTTACATAATAAAAAATACAAACTATACGCACATGCACCTATATATTCATTGACAACGCCCAGCATACACTTACATACAACCATGCATACATTTTAAATGCTATAAAAACAAAAATTTACAACATTACAACAAAATACAACACAAGAAACCCCTCAAATAATCTTTTAATCTTCTAGCTAACTTTCTGGTTCTTCTCAAGGAAAATATAAAAGAAAGGAAGGTCAAGAGTCAGTGATAGGGCTTGAGGAGCCAGACTTTGGGGCCAGCTCTAATGATGCTTACTGACATTTTTTGTACAAATGTGCATGTTCATTTTCCTGCTAACAGCAGCATGGATCAAACAGGGGCTTGACATGCAGCTGCTTGACAGAACCATGATCTGTTTGGAGACCAATAACAAGGGAAATGAATATGCATATTTAGATAAAAAAAAAAAACATCAATAAGTAATGTGGGATTTTTTTAAATATGGTGGTTATTGGTTTTTCAGTCAAAGAAGGTATAACAACAAAGTTGTAAAACAAAGATATGATGGGTTATTTTGTAATTAGCCATACCAGCCCTTTTTGACTTCAACAGAACTGGCACCAAATTCTGGCTCCTCCAACACTGTCACTAGGGTCGTGACCTTTCCCTCTTATATATTTTCCTTGGTTCTTCCCAAACGCTGCTTTGTGTCTATTAGAATTTGGTAATTTGACGAGCGACACTAACAATATTATATGCTTAGGTAAATAATAATGACTAGATTTTGAGCAGGGCTGGCTTCTGTTTGTTGTTTTTTTAAAGACCTTCAACTTTGTGTCACTTAAATAGTAATATATGCCCATGTTGTTAATCCTACAATGCTATTCAGAGTATTGAGGACCACATTTACTTTGCATTGTTTGGGATTAGAGCAGCCCAGATTATCATGGCAAGGATATAGATGCAGTAGATGTATCAGATAAATATTTATTTTGTGGACTGTACTCCACCATAGTATAGCAAAAATGGGTTTCAAGATAAATAATGCTGTTTATGCCAAATTTCTACCCTACCATGACTAATAGACACCATTAATAGTAAATATAAATATATATTAGGTGTACTAAATTAATTGTTATAACAAAATATAGGAAGCAATAAAAAAGATAGGTACTTCTAAAAATGTGAAAACTGAAAAAAAAAAACAACACACAACAACAAGAAAATTACCTAAAAAAAATAGCAAAAAAAGGTAAAAATAAATACATTAATTAATTAAAATTAAATAAAATAACAAATATGAAATGTACGGGAAAAAGGTTCTAATATACACTAACATATACATACTTCTGTGACATTTCTAGACATTTTCTGCTTTTTAATTTCTAATGCTTTTATCTCTCTACTAAACTAATTTTCAGGGCATTTTCTTGTCGCTGTTTCCTTATTTCTTGCAAAATCAGGAAACAAACCTTACTTTTTGACACCAAACAGATTTTCTGAGGTTTTAAAAGTTTCAATGCTTGTGAAAGGCGTCTGAACAGAGCACAGAGAAAGTGATGTCAATCCAGGTTTCAAAGGGTTAGCCTATCTAACACAACTAAGCAGTAAATAACCTAAAACTAACCATATGTGCTGAGCTCCATGTAAGTCACACTCCTCCTATGGCGCCATCTTTTGTTTCTTTCCATCTAAAAAATAGTAACACCAGATAATGTTTGCTTTTTTTTGGTGGCCTGAATGAAAATTAGTCCTATTCAACATTTGTTGTGTTGTGGTTTTGTAATGATAAAGACAGATGAAGCACAGTTAGATAATAGATGTGGGCTCTTGAGGATGATTTTTTTCCCCTTGACAATTATGTTTTTCCACTAGTGATGCGCAGACTTTTTGGCTTTCTGTTACCTCAAATGGCTTGAAAAATATGTCTATTGCTGCTGTAAAAGGGGACCCATGGACCCCCCCTGGTTTGGGCTGAGCCGCAAATATTTACAACATTTATCTTTGTCACTGCCCTCTTAAAGATGGAAGTAGTATAAGTGCAGAACCTGCCTTAGCGGATAGAGTAACATTTCTTTAATTTATTTTAACCCTTTGAAACCTGGGCAAGGAGGGAGGAGGGCAATGAGCAATTAAACAAGAAATGGCACAAAATGTAGCAAGAAATGTATAAAAAAAATACAAGAAAATTATCTAAAAATAAGCAAAAAAGTAAAAAAAAAACAAAACAAAACAAGAAAATGAGCTTAATAATGTGCTACATAAAAGTAATAAATAAATATATAAATATCGCAATTTGAGGGACATTAATTGCCAAGATCTTCTATATGTTTTTTCTAATTTTTCAAAAGCAATCAACCAGTTTTCACAGGTGTCAGAGGTTTAAATGCTTGTGTAAGGCATCTGATTGCAGCACAGGAAACCCGATGTCGATCCAGGTGTTAAAGGATAAAAGCAATACTTACATGCATATATGTACCTGCTGCTGCAATAGTTCCTCCTGTCCTTGAAGAAATCCTCCCCCCCATTTTTGTTACCATCACTGCAGCTTAGCACCCAGATACAGTCTGTGGAAACACACAGAGGGAATTTCATATTAAAATTACTGTAAGTTAAAAAGATACCCACTTTAATTGGCTACACCAGACTGCTCAGCCACAGCTGAACTTGCATTTTTGCACAGAATGAGGATTTGGACTTTTCACAAGAGACAGGAGAGACAGTGCATGTGAGTTTGGTATTAAAATAGACTTGAAAATCCTTTACGACCCTTATCACCACAGTTTTAGCAAATTTCCGATTAATCGAATTACAACAAACCAGTTGTCACACAGTGAATCTGGGTTTTTGGGGCATCTAAGGGTCTTCAGGGCAGTTACCCACTTTGTCTGTTTGATAGTCCAGCTTGATGTACAATCAATACTCTTCAAAATAAATACATTTCTCCTTGTTATTTGTCTATTGTTTACCTGTCCTCTGCCAATATTTCTTGGGAAGTATTTATAAAAATAGTCACCCGTAGTGGATATGACCCTCAAGACGGCTGTTCTGCTTTTTGTTTCTCATCTGCAAGGGTGTGGTGCAAAAAATACAACAAAAGATGTAAAAAACAGTAGCTCTATGAAACTGTCCACAAGATGGGGCATAATCCAAATGTAGAGTGAGAGAGAGCAGAGGAATGTCAGGGAGACAGACTATTCCTGCATTTGTGTCTGTGATTATTTTCACTGCAATCCGTGTAAGAAATCTGATTTACACCACTCTAGCTGTCCAAAACGTGACTGAAAATAAGCAGTGAAAAGAAATAAGAAATATCCTTGAGGCGACAAACATTGCCTGGTCCTGTTTTTGTTTCTATCTGAGCCTGCAGCTGTCAGTGAATTTCCCTCAGCTGTCACACGGTGTCTCACTGGCGTCACCAGTCTCTCTGTCATCTAATTTTTACCTCTAGAAGCACCTGTGCACTCATCTGGCCGTCTGGGTCTACCTTGAATAAACAGACCTAATAAAAAGATCACTTACACACAGTAAGGTTGATGAGTTATATTCCAAAAAATTGGACAACTGTTTAAAAACTCAGCCTGGAGCAAACAGACTCCTGCTGAGATGAGACGCATGCTGGTGACGTTCGACTCTTAACCCAGAGCTCAGCACTAAGGATCAAGGATAAAACGGGCTAACGCTGCACTGTGTGAAAAGCCCTGTTTGATCTTGTTAAAGCAGGTGAAGCTGTGATAACATCAGCAGCCTTCACTTGGGACCGTTTCAGGGATGCAGCCAGAATTTTAGAGGCGCTGGGGCCAAGTCCATTACATTTCCAAGAAAGTACATTTACTCACGCACAGTTTTGAGGTACTTTTACTCATGTGTTTCCATTTTACTCTACTACATTCCAAAGACAAATATTGTACTTTTAACTTACCACATCTATTTGAAAGCTTTACTTGCTGTTCAAATTTAAATTCTGCCTAAAACAAGTGTGAACATCTTATAAAATGGTCTATTGTTAAAAATTAAACCATTGGTTTAAAAACTTTTAGGCTTCATAAAAAGCATTGTCTAGATGAGAATCCTTGTCATGTTTAAGATGTCTGAATTCTAAAAGAGGCATTTCCCCTCTAACTGCCTCACATGGTTTCATTTAATCATCTATTTTGAGCTTGCCTATATTTCACAAAAAAAGCAAATGTTTAAGAAGTCTGAAAAAAAACCTTTGTGGTTGGAACAAACAGAAAAAAACCTTCCAACCACATTATTTATCTCATGGCATCTCAGACTTATCTCAGTGCAACGCCCGTTCAAAACATACCTGTCCTGATCGGGCTGTTTGCCTGACGTCTGCTGTTGCTCGCAATTTTATTAGATTATTAGATTAGAACCGCTAATCTAAAGAACTGTGTCAATCAATGCACTGCTCACAGTTTTACAATGAAATGAGATTTTACCCATTATGCATAGTCAAATTTGCATCAAAGTTGTGATTAATGAACAAAATTGAAGGTTCGTGCAGGTCGGAAAAGTGGCCGAATTTGTGTTAATTATTGCAATTGCAACATTGTAAAATACTGAAATGGAGGTACTATGTATTGAGAACATAGTCACATCCCCTAGCAATGCTAGAGTATACTAGGTGGTACCAGTGGTGTAATGTGATAAGTATTGTAACATAGCATTATTACTTTAAGTATTTTTTTGGGAGTATCTGTGCTTTACTTCATATTTCTGTCATATTTCTTTCACTTTTACTCCACTACATTTCCCCCACGCATTTTAGTTAGGTACTACAAAAATAGTTAAAGAAGGAAGGATAGGAAAAACTAATGAAAAAATAGGATGGAAGGAAAAACTCTTTAAATCCTTTAAGTTGTAAAAAAACAGGCTTTGTTTTTCTTAAAGGGTAATTTAGGCTCCAGTTTTAGGGTGGTGTATGTTACAAAGAAATACAGTTTTTGCTTTTTTGTTAACAGAATTTACTTGTACTTTTACTTTCAATCGTGAATTCAATTTAATATCATAAAATTACTTTTAATACTTAAGTAGAGTAAAAATCCAATACTTTAAGACTCTTACTCAAATAATATTCCAATAGGTGACTCGAACTTCTTACAAAGTCACACTCTGGCACAACATTTGTGCTTTTACTCAAGTATGGCTTTCAGGTTCTTCATTCACCACTGGGTGGTAGGCCCACTAGTAATCCCACAATACTTCACATAATTCCTGGGACTTTCTTTACCACAAATGTGCTTTGACAGTCTTTCACTAACACATTTAGGAACTGAGCACAGATACACAAACAAATTACATCCAAATGAATTTAACTTTAAATAAGAGGTAAGAAAACATTAAACAGATGAGATCAGTACTTACAATAAAATAGGTGTGGAAAAAAAAACTTCATATGACCACAGGACAGAGGATGCCAGTAGGACCAGATGGATTGTTGTCAAAGTGAGGTCTCCAGCAGAGAGCCCTGAAAACAAACTTTTTCCATGTGCCTGACAAGCAGTGCCATATACTTCCTGTAGATGTCACATGACAGGGTCACATGACAACAATGGGAGAAACTATAACACTTTGTCAGTTGAAAGTGCAGAAAACAAGTTCAATGTGAACAACAAACTTGGACAGGTTGTTTTTATTATAATTATTTTTGAATCCCTCTGTGAAAACATTATTAGTTTTATAGATTGATACTTTATTTTGCTTTAGGTGTTGCAAAAATCACAAGTAATGAAGAATTTAATCACAGTGATGAGATGTAACAAAGTACAATCACCTGGGTACTGTATTTGAGTACTAGAACCACAGACTGTATAAAATAATGGACATAGCCACTGTAAGATCACCAAGTGGTTTGTGGACTTTTGTTTAGAAGCCTGAAATTCTGAATTTTAGGTTGGAGGAGCGAGGGGCGGATCTGACTGAGAAGCCTGGGATGCTATTGGCAGACAGCCTGTCACTAGAGGTGCTTCAGACAGAGCCAGGCAAAAGAGAGGGGCAGAATAAACAGGAGGCTATCGTTATACGTGATTAAATGTGCCATTTTTAAGGACGGGGATGTTATCTCTCCATTTGAGGCTTACAAAAGAAGAACTTTTGACAAAGGTTTAAACACAAAGAGGGTCAAGGACAGACTATAAACAAGGTCAGATTCTCAGGGGACAAAAACATGTCCACAGGGAGTTGCTGGTTCAAGTACTTGCACTGCGATGTATTATTGGGTGTACACTGGGAAGCTATGTAAATGCTTATCTGCATCTAAACATATTTATGTATTCAATAAAGAGATGGAAATTAGTTATGAGGAAAATAACATGTTTTAATTACATTTTAATCACTGTGCACTGATGTTTAAAACATGCAGCCCCGCGTGAGACCGACTCTTCGTGACCTCTTACACACAAACCTCCATTCACCATTTTTAATCAGAACTGGCATGAAATTTCCTCTTTATCACAATACTTCTAAATGTCGAGATATCACAAGTCAAAGTTAGAATCTAATTTAACAATTTTTCATGGTTTAAATACCCAATACCCCCTTTTTCCTTAAAAGCCAATTAAAATATGCAAAAGTACAATCCTTTAATTTTCTCATAAAAATGTAAATGACTCAAAATGGCTACTTACAATCAGGGGAATTATCAACAATGGAAAATAAATCTTCATGTCTCCATTAAATTATAAAGCAATGACATCTTGAAAGGAAAGTATCACGTGTAGCTACATTAAACAACAACTGAGATTTTTACTCATTCATTCTTCTGCTGTTGTTCTTTGCAGATGGGATGCAATTTGAGGTCATCTTGATTACTCTACAAAACACGGTTTATTGTCTTTGACTGAATTAGTCTGTTGTGTTGTCCCAGCCACTGGGTGCTGTTTAAACTGGTCTCCTGCAAGACATAAACACCTCCCATCACCTTCTAACAGCTACATACTCTTAGAAACCCTGTGTAAACACACAGAGGAGCTGAGTTTGAATTTCCTGAAGTCCTCTTAAAAAAGTATCTGTGAAAGCAGCTACCTATTCACAAGGTAAGTCCAGGTTGCAAGTGGAAATTATGAATAAATATGCCAATTCAAATTATTATTTAATCTGATGGAGCAGACTTCTGATGGTGTTGATTCAGTACACATTTCTTTCTGAAAACACACTGAAGATCATGTGTTGCGTGTTGGGTGAAGAGGGTGTTGACAAATCAAGGTTGTGACAAATGAAACTTAACTTAATAAAAGTTACCAGAGTCTGCCTAACAGTCATGTGCTCTACAGAGGTGAAATATGGCAATAGGTCCTTCAGATTGACAGCTGACCCTAATTTTGCCTGATTTTATTTATTTATTTATTTACATTTTTGACTTTAAAACCTTATGAGCATGGATGTTTAACTGAAAAACAGTATTTCTATGATGTGGTGCGTTGCTTATGATAAAAAATATTCTTTGTTATTACCTGCTCCCCTTTTTCACTTCAAAAATTTGTTTTATTTAAATATAGAGCATACGGTATCTCAGCAACTACCAGGCCTGTATGTATAATTAAGGTCTTAAACTAAACATAACAAATAGTAGATGAAGAAGACTGAACAAATAGAAATTTTTGTTCTCACCTCAGAAAACATCACATTTTTAGAGTGAATATGCCTTACAAATAATAAAGCATTTGCCCAAAAGTTATAGGAAACCATAAATCAACATCTGACAGTCACCTGTGCAGAGGAAGATGGGTATTAAATGAAGCAGGATACAATGAAGAGCATAAAGTAAAGAAATTTGTGATGAATAAATTGAATTTGGCATTTTTAGGTATGTCGGTGCACTTCATCTAGCTCCCAGATAACAGTTAAACCTATTTCATGTCACTTAGAGGTAATTAGAAGTATTAAACCCATTGAAAATCAACAGTTTTTGGCTTTATTTTGAATCAGTCAGATCTCTATACACACTTCCATTCATAGAAAACCATTAGAAATGTGCTGAATGAGCCTTTAATTGAGTCATTAGGCCACAATATGCTGATACATATCTCAGGGTGTAACTGACTGATTCAACCAGCAGACAGAGAGCAGAGAACATAGAAAAACCGATTTCATTTTACCGTCCTTTCTCCCTACAGCCATTTCAACCCATTTAAACCTAAAGACCACATGTTTTCCAACTGACATGGACTGACAAGAGGCGGGGGAGTGTGGATTACTCATTTCTATAGGTTTTAGGCGACTATCTAGAGGTAAGACACAATCTGTTGTTGTTAATGTAGGAAGCATCTGCATATGCAGCAGAGTTCTTAATGGGCTGTGAAAAGTATAACCCGAACCGACCTGCATGAGTCTAAGTCTGAACCTGGCCTATCTGACATCATCACAGAAAATACTGAGCCCTAACCTGACCAAGCCTGACCCCCCCAAAAAGCACTAGTTGGCTTCTGACATCTGGGACACACCCGCAGTGTTACGGCACTGGCCATGTGTGTCTATAGTGGAAAATGGACCAGCTCAGTGGATCACTGACTCTCCACAATCTATCACTCCACCAGAGAGGCTCTCTGCCCGGGCTGGGAGGAAGAAAAGAGAGCCCACAGAGCCTGGCTGCTCTCTCTCTCTCTCTCTCTCTCTCTCTCTTTCTCTTTTTTCTCTCTCTCCTTCTCGCTCTGCAGGCAGGGAGAGAAGGAGAGAGAGCAGCTGACTGGTGTCAATCAATCAATATATAATATCTAGACTTATAACATATGTTGATAATATATGTTGGATTAAGATTTTAAATGACTAAGAACTGAAAAAACTAAGGGGAGCACTCACTTTCTTAATGTTATTTATTTATTTATTAATTTTTCTTCAGCCTGGGCCCAACCAAGCCCAGCCAATTAGTGCATAATTTCGAAAGAGGGGTGACATGCAGAATTAAATCATTAAGAATGAACATTTAATCTACAATAGTGCTTAGGCAAATAATATTAATTATGCTTTTTTCAGAAGACATTAGAAATTAAATCATTTTAAATCAACCACGGACAGGCATTTGTAATGTGAATATTTGAAGTTGTCAAATCTTTCATTCATTTCTAGACTATAAGCCATATGGGATCCTTCCTATCATTAATTAAGCATTATGGCCTCCTACAGTGTTAAAAAATAGTGACTCTATCTTGGACAGTGAAGCCAAATCAGAGCCGAACAATGCCTTTGTGCACAGCCAGTCTGGTGCATTCAATACATCCATCCACAGGCATCATTTTATAATAGGATCATAAAATGTGTGGATAAAAAGGCAACATCTCATCATATTACTGGAGGTTTTTCCACTTTTTGGGGTTAATGTATGTTAATATTCATGCAGATTGTTCATTCTTGGGATCTGGTAAAACTGGATACAGCTCTCACTTGTACACCGAGTGCAGCACTTGTACAATAAGGCTGTTCATACACAACAGTACACATTTCAGTATGACATGACAAGTCTAGTCCAAATACCACAGCTCATAAATATAACATAAAAGTTGAGTTTGTTTTACAGGTCCAATCAATAATTTTTGACCCTATATATTTCAGGTACATTCACTAAATACGGTGTATCATGGGTTCCCAACCTGGGGGTCCTGACCCCCATTAGGGGTCGCCAAAGCTTCACAGGCAGTCGCTAGGCCTTCTTCTGTAAAAGAGTCGTAAGAAACCTTTTTTGATACAGTAGAACTGTATCTCAGCATGTCATTTTTTTGTGTTGAAAATTAAAACCAGTGGTTCAGATAAGTACTTAAGATATAAACTTTTTAAAAAAGTTCCATGATAGGGGCACGATGAGAACATGAACACAAGCTATTCACAGAGCTGTTACACTCTGATAAACAGCAGTGTGAAAGTGTCGCTGAAATAACCGAGGAGCATCAGGGAGAAGAAAACACTGGGGGAAAAAAAGTTCGATCGTATCATAAATCTATAGTCTATATATATATATAGAGAGAGAGAGAGAGAGAATAATCTAAAAATATCAGCAAAACTCAACTCTGATGCAATTTTCACAGGACAAATTTTCTGCTCACAGTTATCCAAATTGCTCATTTACACAAACTTCCTGCAGTTACAGTGTTTACGATTTAGGTTACAGTTTATCAGTTTTTCTACATTGTTGTTATGCATTTAATAAAATACAAAATATCTGTGTGTCCCTTAGTCAGAGGTCATCAGTTTCAGTTGAAAGAAAGGGGATCCCTTGAGAGAAAAGGTTGGGAATCACTGCTGTACTTGCTGTACTCATTGTAGTTGCTGTATGGACTCATAGATGAAAACTCTGTAATTTGTGTTTTCATTGGATGACCATTAAAAAATATTGACCTGATTTGCTGCTATTCACAAGTATTACTGATGTAAACAAACCTTTAACAGCACATGAAAACATGATTACTTTACATTTAATTGTTGTCTAGTGTTAGTTTTTGTAATCATCAGTATTTTGCTACCAGGACATACACTGCATACTGTAATGAGAAGAGGTGTGACAGATATAAAGTATATGGAGCATCTAACTGAGGTTAATTTACAGCGTGATCATCCTGTAATTTGTCGTAAAGGCAACCCCTATGTTTACATTTGGATGTTAAATTACATCTTAAAGTCACTTAGTTGCACCTTTAAGTTACCAGATGAAAAGAGATAAAGCAGGATAATTAACTAACTTAAGTGTTTTTGTGAACTCGATGGCTGTTAAAGCAGCAAACCACCATACAAGGAAAACAGACTATATTTGCACTTTTAAACACAGGTTCAGAAATGACATTAATAATAAAATCATGTAATACAAATAAACTCAATCATATTGAATATGCCAGGATTTAACGTGTGACAACACAAGATGTGAAAGAATGGAAAAAGATATTTTTCCAAGTACAAATGAACCTCTGTCATGCTGTATTTGTCATCTCTGATGAACCACTGAGGCAACTTACAAAAGGGGGCGCTGTTGAGGCAGAAAACTGACAGCTCAAAATGTCAATGAATGGCAGCGGTTGTTACCTTCGTACTGACATTTCCACTGATCCCTCAAAAGACAGACAGGACAACAGACAGTGTCACTGCTGACAGGCATCAAGGCGACTCTCTGCATAGTTAAGTTATTGAACTGGATGTTTGGATCATTATATCATTGTTTACATCTATTAGATGCTGAAGAGTTTATCACCTCTCTGTGATGATTAGTTGCACAGAAATAGTTGCCTCAAGGTTGGAAAATCAAGGTATTTTGCTTCCCAGAGGATCACTTTCAATCCCCCCGTCATCATGGAAAAATCTGGAGGAAATCAACACAAGATAATCATTAGCATGTTGTGGTTAGTTTACTGTAGTTATAAGTCAATACATGACACTTAATGTAAGTGCTGGTGTGTGATAATCTGCCCTATAAATTATATTATTTCCCCATTCTGTTAGACAAAATACAAAGACTTAGCTATTTGCCAGTTAGTTTGTCAGATAACTGGACTGTCGTCAACTGTCCATGAAGACTCAGAGGGACTCAGGTGAGACATAAATCTTGCTGCACATCCTGTGTGCCACATGAATCCAGTGATATTCCAGCTGAAAGTGTTTCTTGGCTAATGGGTCTCATCTCAGCCCACGGTGTCACTACAAAGTCCTCAGAGGTAAAATGTAAAACACAAAAAGCTGTGACAGTAAACAAATAGACCACATCTAATGAATTAGTGCATTAACAAATTAGAGCATTCACACAGTTGAGTCCAATGGTAGAAAATTAACTGTGAAGAAAATGTGTGATAGTCTCCAAAATACCTAATGTTTTTTTTTGATTTTTTAAAAATATTTTATATTAAGTGTTTGCATTTTTATAATCTCTGAAAAGAAGCACATTTTTTGTAAAACCTCTCACCCCATACTTAACAACTTCATACTGAAAAGACAGTTTAATTAAATTATATTTCAGAATATTAGCACCTGTATGCACCTTTAAAGCACTCTACGATGGAAAGGGATCTCTTACATCCTTTCTGACATTTTTTACTCAGTTGGCGGTGAAATTTGAGGACTCGCACAGAAAAATTCCAGTTTAAAAATGTTCTGTAAATGTTTAGACATGCATGTCCATTTCTTATAATTTCTGTGAAGACTTTCAAATACAGCGCAGACCAGCTCAACTTCTGTCACTATTAAAATATTGCTTTGCTTATATTACAGATTAAGCGACAGCAGCAGTAGAATAGCAGGGCATAAGACTGGATTTTTTAAATAAAAATGAAGTATCTTTTTTTACATTTTAAATATAGCCAACATGATATCAAACATTTTATTATTCAGGATAAATTACTCTTTTTTGACCACCACCAAAATCTGCAGACTAAATATTGGCACACTTTTTCCTCCAGTTCCTCAAATTAAATTTTATAGTTTACACAACAAAATATTTTGAAGTGAATAATAGGGTTTTAGGCACACTCATACATAAAACCTGATTGTCTCATCACCCGCAAAACTGAGGGATATCAAAAAATTATTCGAGTTTAGAGTTGAGGAAAATGTTATAATCTTTATTCTCACACAGTATTTGGGTCATATCAACAATAGCAGATCTTTTCAAGAGCATGCTTAATAAAAACACCCCATATGGAGCAAAAAACGGACACTTTCATTCAACAAAAGCTATTAAATATAATTTACAGGGGAGTGAAATCTTCCACCGAAGACAATGATCAAAACACAAGTTGAAAACTTGTCTTCCTCAATATGATATATAGACAGTGAATCCAAACTCATGAGCTATAACTTCTCCATGGTCCCAAATTAACTTATGAAACTTTATATATATACAAAAATGTGCTACACAGACCAGCAATGTTAGAGACTATTGTCAGGATGTAAGAAATTAACCAACATAATGAACAAAATATATTTAAAAAATGCAGCTCACTGTGTACTTTAACTAATGTAGGACTGACTGTATTGCACTAGTGATTTCTACTGTTTCAAATGACTACAAGGTGTGTTACAACATACTCCTCGTGTCCTCCCTTTTGACATGGTCAAGTGTCTTTTCATGGCACTTGCTTTTTTTGTTTTGGTGAGTTTTGACATGTTTTGCCAAGTGGTCACTCCTCATAAACCTCTTGCAGCAGTCCGGGCAAACAAAGCGCTTCTCCCCCGTGTGAGTCCTCAGGTGTCTCTGCAGCTCGTCCGACCTGGTGAAACTCTTGCCACAAAACAGCCAGTTGCACACAAACGGCCGCTCTCCAGAGTGCCACCTCAGGTGCGCTTTGAGGTGAGAAGTTTTCCCGTAAACTTTCCCGCAACCGGGTATGTGACAAATGTGCTGTTTCTTCTTGCCAGGCTCGTCGCTGGACGTGGAGGACTGGCAGTTGGGACACCTGCACCTCCTGCACCGCCGCGCAGTCGCGAGGGGAGACTTCGTGTGCAGTAGAGCCGCGATTTGCGTCTGATATTGCGCAAAGTCCGTATGTCCCAGAACCAAGCCCCTCTGCAGCTGGAAGCGATGGGGACCCAGGGAGGAGGAGTGGCTGACATGGTTGCCCTGCTGGAGGCTCCACCACGGAATATCCTCTCCAGGGTTTGGGGACAACTGTCTCTGCTGCTGGTGCACAAGGCCGGACGGTCCCGTGACAAAACTTGGCATCGCGGGCGGTATGGGAGTTGGGGCTGCGTAACTGACGGCGGGGACGTAGGTGGGGGGGCAGGTGGACTGCAGAGACTGCATGGAGCAAGGTAACATCTTCACAGGGGAGAAGTCATAAGGGTACGAGGGGTCCGCCGGAGGGGTGAGGGGCAGTTCGTGGTGCGAGCTGAAGGAGCTCTGGATGTGCGCGGACAGCTGGGGCTTGGAGGATAGTCCGAAAGTAGAGTTGCTGCCCAGGCTGGTCTGAGGAGCTCCCTCGTTAGTCCACGGGTGAAATAAACGTGAAGGGGAGCCCAGAGTTGGGTCGTAAGGGACCTGGAGGAAATCTGTGGGGCTTGATCCGTGGTGATGCCCGATCCGGTTACAAGTGGCAGCCAGGAGAGCCAGCGGAGAGTGCTTACAGTTCTCTGGAGAAGAGTTTGGAGTGCGATCCTGGAGAACCGAAACACATTTTCTACATTACAATCATTATTTAACACACTTCATGGGATTAAAAAGTGATGAAATGTGTCTAAATAGTTTAAATTTCCTCTGCACTAAATCGATCCTGTAGCCTGAATGGTGATGATAAAAGTTGGCGTTATGTTGCAGCAGAAGTCATTAAGACGCACGCAATTAGCGTTCGTAATAAAATTATATGACACTTGACTATCAGAGTAACGCGACTTTTTATGTTTGTTAAATACAAAAGAGTCGCATGAGTAAGTTTACAAGTTATTAAAGTCGTCAAACTTGCGCACAAACCTGAAGAAAAGCCTGGAGTGTTTCATTCCGCAGTACAGCCACTGCTGCCATGGTAAACGTCCTCCTCCCTCTCGATGAAAACAAATAAAAATAAAAGCGCTAATTTAGATAAATGTGTGCATTCGCAGTAAAATATCGCGTCGAGCAGGTCTCCACTCTCCAGTGCTTCCTCTCTCCGAGATATCCTTGGTCTATCTGAAGAGTGAGGGATCACTTCTTAGAATTTGATAAGGACTTTGGTGGGCCGCCAGCCAGTCAGAAATAAGATTTATTACTTTGAAGTTTGCCGCTGCCCAATCATCAAAGAATAGCGGCTCTTTGAGAGGGGAAAGCAAATCCTTTGAATCCACAAAGCTCCTATGGTGTGTTTGTTGGTCTGGATAAAGGAGCTGATTATTAGGGGGGATGGGAAGGGAGGAGATAAAGGCGGGACAATTAATGAAGTAATCACTATGTGGGAAATGTATATACACAAATAATTGGATTTTCTTGATCAAAGACCCCCACGCCGCCTGGAGACCCCGGTATTGGATGCTGTAGTCATCTGATCCTCTTTTTGTAATTAAGGATTTGTAGCAGAACCCTATGTGACAATGTGACATTGTTATCTCTGGAGATCTCCAAGAGCGTTTGCCTGACTGTTTGATGGAGGAAAGAGACCAAATCAAGTGACTCAACACAAAGTTCTCATCTCTCAAGAATCTGCTTCTCTTTTACATTTCTAATTTGAATTAAATTTTCTTTGTTGTCCCTTTGAACTGCAACACGGCATTAAACACTTAATTATGCCCTTTCTGAATTATTTAAATACTTAATTCTCCTTCACTCATTTCAACCATTTGTTCTATCAGAACCTTATACTTCATTTAAAATTTTTTTAACCCTTCTTGCTCTTTGTCGAGCATCAAATGTAAAGCCTTAGGGTGAATTCCCAGCAGCTAATTTAGATTGTAACATGTTACTTAACATGACACAAAAGGGAAACCGCTATTTTAAATCAAGTGACAAAAGCAGCTTTTTAAATGGTGATGTCTCAATTATGGTTCCTTATAAACTGGTTATTTCAGTGTGTTTGGGGAGGAAGTTCAGCATCTTGTGCACTGAAGTGTCCAAATTAACCAGATGTGTTTATAATGAAAAGGAACTTTAACACAAGCTGGCACATGATATCATATTTTGTCCTGTTTTAGTTCCAGAACATTTAATCAAGTCAAAAGTATGCAGTTTTCTTAAGATAATATCCAAACTTTTGTGGCAAAGAAGTCGAAATGGAAGTTGTAGTTTTCTATATCAACTCTCTGATCTTTATCTGGCTTCCCTGAAGAAACAATCACTGTCCTCTCAACTAGTTTGGAGCGGCAGATTTTGAATTAGATCTGTTCCTTTGAAGGGATTAATGTTCCCAGTCCTCTCCCACGGCTTTACACACAGTCATGAGGGAAAGGGGGAGTCCTGCTGGGCTGCACTGGAGCCATGTTGAACTACAAAACTGGCTACAGGAGTGGTGTAGTCACACTGTTGGCTGATAAAAAAAACAACTAGTGGAGATTAACCTTGTTTACATCAAGTTATGGCAGCAGTGGATGATGAGGTTTATTGTGCAGAGCATATAAAAAGATGCAGAAAACAGGAAGGTCACTACTTGGAATACTGAGACACATTGTAGTATTAAATCTGACGTTAACAAGAGAGTGTGAGTGTCTGTTTATAAGTTACACCTGAAAAATCACCCGACACCCGTCACATTATATGTGGCTGCAACCGCCAAATGTGTGGGTGGAAGTTTTTTTTCGTGATCAAGAAATATTAATATTTAATAGTAATATTACTACTACTCATAATTTTTTTAGGGCAGCCTTTATACATAGCTTATAACCAGTTGCTTCACTATAAATCATTTACCAATGTTTTAGAAACCAGTTATAAGCAAACATATTGTCAGAATAATTTAGCTGAACTTGAGCTATTTACTATAATACAGATAATAGAATAATTTAAGTTCAACTTAATTTTTCTGAGAATATGTAGGTGTTTTCATGAATTGTCACATTCAGTATACACTATAGATAATCTGATAAACATCTACAGAATGATGCAAAACAGCTTTGTCGTTGAATCTCAACTAACAGGCTGTTGAAATGTTACAAACACACTATAAAGTATCTGATCTGTCCAAATAAAGTGTAACAAAAAATAATCTTACTGACGAGTTTAAAACAGACAAAGACAGCAGAAGTTGTCCTGAGTAGATGAGCTAGATAGATTGTTGAAAGGTGACAAAATCCATGAACATTTATTATTGTTATACCAACATTTATAATTAAGTTATTACCAAATACAAATGATAAACAACAAAGGGGATTATTTCCCCACAACCTGGCAACTCTACTTGCTCATATTAAGGGATTTCAAATGATCTGTAAACCTTCCGTAAATGATTTATTAACCATTTATAAAGCCATTGGTTACTACTTGTGAATTAAACTGTACTGGCGTTCACTTGTGCATTTCAGTTTTATATGATTTTTGGCTCAAAGAAACTCAAAACAGGTAAAAAGAGAATTGTAAAATGACTGACTGATTTATAGATCATTGAGAACAAGTTTAGGGTTGCCGTGTGAGAATATTGCATGGACTAGTACTAATCCTTACTATTTGAGTGATGAGTGAAAGTTTTTCTTAATAAAGGCTTATAAACTGATTAATAAAGAGCTAGTAAATAATGTATTATTTATTATAAGTATAATGTTACTACTTATAAAGAAACAAGTTGATTATGATGTTGATCCTCTAATTGATGTCCCAAAATTCAACACTCTGTGCAGTTCTACCGCAGAAACCAGCTGTCCTTTGGGGACAAATCTGAAAGACGAATGAGAGAAAAGGATGTTTTATAAGAAAGTGGTACTAAAACATAATTTTACTGTGTATTGTGCGTTATTGGTGCGTTTATATTCACTTAATTCATTTCCAAGTATGAAGAATTTTGACACAACAGGCCTCAAAATAGGGGAAAAGAGGATTATAAAATGCCTAGATGCTGTTTACTCAGTTAACCAGGTGTTACTAACTATATTTCTGACCAGCTCAGACGTCACTGCAGTAAACATTTTTACAGTCTACTCCAAAAGTTTGTGTTTTTGCAGAAACATGCTGTCAGTTAGTTTTTGCTTCCAGGTTTAAATGTCAGATAAATGTCAAGTGTTGTAATCTGTTCTCTTATGTCAAACCAGACAACTGTTAAAGTAAAGGAGAAATCCACCCCAAAACAGAATTAAGGATTTTCTGTGATCCTGAACAGCAATGCTGATTTGAGGACATTAAAACAGCAGATATTAATTCTGATTTAGGATGGATTTTCACTTAAACCAGCTTTACATGTGAGCTGTCATGCTATGCAAAGGCAAATTTCAGACATATGTGACAACTGCATGAATTTTGTGAACCACCAGCATTTGCCAAATTATTGATATCTTCCTTTGAGATACTCGGTTCAGCCCTAAATGCAAGTTCTTACATTTTAATGCATCTCAATGGGACTCCAGCTGTGGGATGGATTTGGCTGAGCAGGACTTTGATATAGTTTGTAAGAAATTCATGACTGTGTGCTTGACACAATGTCCAGTCCCCGAGGTAATTTACTTGCTCCAAACCTTTACCGTCTTATGGCCATGCCTCAAGTTTTACAAGTTCACCTCAGCAGCAGTTTGGCTAAAAGAAATCTTTCCTGCGGCATTTGATGGGAAAATTAACTCGGAGGAACCCCCACTGCAACAGTTTTCTGCCTGTAGACTCAAAGGTATGAACATGGAATCAGCCTGTACCATCCGTGTACTTCATACAGCACTTTAAAGCATAAAGCAGAGTCGATCAACAAAGAGGCGGAGATGTGCGTTGAGGGATTAGCAGAACATCTAAAAAGAAGATACAATCTAGCAGGAAACGAAACTCACACAGTGGTTGTATCCATTTCAGGGGGGACGCGGGGACATGCCCCCTCTATATTTAGAACATGTTCATTTGTCCCCTCCAATAAAGGTAATAAATTACCTTTATTATGGCTAAATTAGATAAATTTGCACCATAAATTGATACAAAAGGCACGTGTTCATGTGTAATGCTCAAAATTTTCTGGCAGACGACCCCATACCCCCTTTTTCATATTTGACGCCCCCTCCCCCTCAGATTCAAGCTCTATTCAAACATGATTTCAGGTAGCTGGCAGACATGAAGGGAGAGACAGAACTAACAAATAAATAAACATTCACGATGGTAATCAAAAGATCTCCTATCAACACGTACTAGAGCTACATTATGTCAGAAGCCACAGAAAATGAATTTGCTGGTTTGTTTCATCTTGTCGGAGGTTATCAGCAGGTGATTACTGTAACACACCAAAATTCCATGTCTTTTACAAAACTTTCAAAGATTTTTACAAATTGTTAGCTCTATCTATAGACTGTACAAATAGTGGACTAAGCTACTGTAATGTCACCCACTGGTTTTTTGATTGCGGTTTTGAAGCCCTGAGTTTGGCATTTTGGGCCGTCGCCATCTTGGTTTTTTGGAGCAAGACGTGACCATATTTGGTTGAGAGGCTGGAGCACTGGTGGAGCGAGGGATGAATGGCAAACAGCCAGGTTCAAGTGGCTCTGCCCTTAAATATGAGTCACTTTTGGCCTTAATAAAATGTAAATGGGTAATTTATATATTAAAAAATTCTATTCAGTTATCATGAATATTGAAATTAGCTGGAGAAAACCCAAACCATTTCTTTAACAAAAACACTCCAACAGTCAAAAGCCAGTGGTTAAAACACATTTATTTGACTCATATAAAATGTCAGTTTACTACAGTAGAAATAAATATAAATTTACAATAGATATCAAGTGTGTTGCAGAGCTTGTTTTGGTTCAGGTCCGGTTCAAAGGTGAAGAAGGCAATCTGCAGAAGAGAGAGAAGAACTCAAGATGCACCACACTGTAAAATATTCATCTCTATTGTTCAGTGTTCAACAGTGGTGGGAAGAGTACTGACAATCTTAACTACAAGTACAATTACTGTCATAAAAGGACTCAAAGTGAGAAACCTACTTAAGTAAAAATGTAAAAACTTCTCAAAGTACAAGTTTCTTTCCATGGTACAGCGGGTACGCTAATCTAACAATTAAGCAATATTACACATGAGAAGTGTAGCCAAGTGCTGAAGATAATCACAGCAGTGCTAATATACATTATAACAGCTCAACCTTACGTGTGATATTGCATTTAAATAGGGATGTCCTGATCGGTGTCAGGCCTGATCAACCCATTTTTTTATTGATCAAAATCGGTTATTTTGAACATGTGCTCTCCCCGACCCTTTGTTTGCTTCTGCTGTCACACAGGTTTTATTGAAATGCTGCTACTTCAATAAGTAGAAACCTTTTTTTTTCATTTTTAACTTTAGCTGCTACAGCACTTTAAGTGGAATCAAATGTTTTGTTGTTAATTTTCAGTTAAGTAGTTCTACTTTAATGCTGCAACAAGCTGAATTTTGACCATCTTTTATTTGTTGTGACTGGGAATGTTAAAGTTCAGCTATAACACTACTCAGTAGTGGAATTGTGATTATATTACTCACCAAAGTTTTCTGTGCTTTTATAACTATGCACTAAGTGGGTTTGAGAGCAATTTTTGAAGATGCATTTTAGTTTGTTTACTTAGTTATTTGTTTTGAAAAAATAAATACTGCACTAAGTGGGATTGAGAGCAATTTCTAATGACATTTTAGTTTATTTACTTGGTTATTTCATAAGAAAAACAAAAACAAATGCTGCACTAAGTGGAAATGTGATGAGAGCCACATTAATATATTTTTTCAGTTTAGTTAGTATTTTGTAAAAAAAACAAAAACAAACAACAAACACAAAAAAAAAACCCTTAAGGAACTGTTTGGATGAAGACCCTGTCAAGTATATATATTGGATTGATTTTAATAACTTCAAGTACTTAAAGTGTGTGTTGTGCAGTTGTGTTATCCAGGTAAATACAAGTATCAGATCAACAGACACTCAATATCACATGACTTGCATCATCATCGGGGTTAAAAAACTTGATCTGGACATCCCTACTTTTATACAACAGTTCTACTAGTGCCATAACAGTCGTAAGTGACAATAGATTCTTATTTGATTTTTTTTTTCAAATCATTTTTTTTGCTTCGCCACCACAAGTAGTTCCACAACTGAACTGGACTAACTAACTGGACTAACAGGAGTGCTCTCATTTTAGTGTGGGCCATCAGTTTGGATTTAAGAACGCATCCACTGATTAATGTACAAACTGTATCGAGGTATAAAAGACAAATTTGGTAAAGTAAAAGAAAAGATAATGGGCTTAAAAAGTACGCCCCAGCAAAGCGTAGAAGTACAGTAAAACGAAGGAGCATGAAAAGTAAAGAACAATATCTTTTACTCAAATGCATTACTTTTAATACGTACTATCCACCCATCGTTTTCAGTTAATATCATTTTATTCCAATGATATATTATATTCACCCCAAATGGATCTGGGAAAGTGGAGCTGAATGTGATTTTGACATTTTGAACATTTTGAGTGAACTGACAGTGAGGGCTGTGGGTTTGACAGAGTCAGGGGGCAATGCCACAACACGAACCCTTTTTAACTTTTCATATTCTCCGGACAGCTGGAGAGAAAACAGGTTCCACATCTGTCTCATACAAGAGATATCAGAGAGGATGGGGGTGGTGGTGAGGGTGCATGTGTGAGAGTGAGAGTGAGTTTGAGTGTGTGGGAGAGAGAGAGAGAGGGGGGAGAGGGAGAAATGCTCGAGGCTACTGGGTACTTGAGCCGCTATAATGGTGTCTCGTATGAGAAAACATCTGTGAATTTCCTCAGTGATCTACAACAATGTATAACTCAGAGCAGTCACTCAGCAGAGCTTTGAAGTTGCTGTCTGACAGAAAGCTGCCATTGTTCGCAGCCCCCAACACACAGAACCTCAAACTTTGGTCTCACTAATTTTCCCTGCAATGCGATACAACTCTTTCTCTCTCTCTCTTTCTTCTGAGCCTATGAAGCTGGGGATCTCTGCATATTCAAGAGCAAATAGCAAAGCCTTGGCAGTGTGCAGGATTGGCCTGGGGTCACGTAAGGCGGGACAGGTCATTTTACCTTCTCTCAGCCCACCCTGGATGTGATAATCCAGCCCTAAAGAGGGAAACCCTGCCCCTCCCGTGATGATATACAAGGTTACAGCCTGCAGTTCTCTCTCAGGAATTATTACAATAAAGATCTCCAATCACCATATTCACTGTGACTCATCATCTATACCATAAACAAACAGGTGATCAGTTTCTGTTATACTTCCATTTTTAAATATTCTTTCATTTTAGTGAATCATTTCCAGATGCTGTTTCTCCAGAATACTTAAAGCTGCTACATGCAAGGGAAATTAGAAATATTGTCATCTACAAATGCTTTCACCAGTGGCACCCCCAGAAGAGCACACCAAAACAAAAAGTCAAAACTGAATAACAATTAATGTTATTAATTATGTTTGGGATCAAGGCAACAGGAACAGGCAGTTGCCACTGGCTACTCACCACACAGAGCAAATGGTTTGTTCTTAGACATTTCAAAATACAAAACAGGAGAAAGTAATTCCAAAAAGTAGGCCTATAAATATTTGCAAAATGCTTTTTTTGATACTTTACTTCACTACTGTATTTAGGTTTGTAACTTTCCCTTAACATTACAACAAGCCTCCATTTTGTAGTTGGCTGAATGTAAGTGTTATTTTTAGAAAATATTTAATTTAAAAGATAAAAAGAGAAAAGTTAGTCTTGCAGAAGAAAAATGATAACACAATGTGTGAGCGAAATAAATTGTTTGTAGAAACTGACCTTTATCTTAACACGATGATACACACAGTGCTGGGAAGTAACTGATTACATATAACACAGTTAAGAAATTACAAAAAAATGTTGCTGAAATTTGTTAGTCAGTTGTTACTGAAAAAATGTCATTAAGTTAATTAAAATGTTGGTAATTACAAAGTGGTTACGTCAAAATCTATTCCTTTTGGTACAAAAATATGTAGAATATAACATTCATTGTGTTGCGTTTCTGCTTTCTTTTTGCTGGGCAGGAATGCCTTCTTTAGGTATAGCCTATTTCCACACTTTTTTTTTTTTTTAGCTTTATTGACTAGTTAAAAACATGTTCGAAAAGTAATCAAAAGTACTCAAGTGTAATAGGTTTGAGGAAGTACTTTAAAATGTTACATTATTTATTACATTTTCAACAGGGTAACCAGTAATCTGTTACATTATAAAAAATACTTTCAAATGTTGCATACAACATTTAAAATACAGTAAGAAAACTATTACATCTGTCAGTGGAAGATCAGGTTCCTGTGCAAGTATCGTGTTGCACATGTCCACTCATTCAGCTTAAAAATATCTGTGAAAATTAAGTTTAAATAAAAGGAAATTATAAAGAAACTATGTAAACAGTTGATCTTGAGGGTGATGAAAAGAAAATACTGTACTGTCCTGCAGATGCACAAATAAGAAAAATATATTTTTCACAGTAATAGTGAACCTTTCTTTATTCTGACCTCAATCAAAAAGCCGTTTGGTTGAACACCAGGTGATACATCCCTGCTCCTCCTGGCAGTGGCAAAAAGACAAGCTTTCTGTAATGCATCCCAAACTGAAACAAGGCCGTGGTAATTCTCACACTGTTACCCGTCCAGCGTTTATTCAATGGCAGCTGGTCCCACCATCTGGGAAAGCAGCATCGGGGCAAAAAAAACAGGTTACACCTTTGACCATGCCAAGTCTGCTAGTGCCCCACTCCATCTACAAACTGAGAGACGCTAATCACAATTTCACGCTCTGATTTGTCAAATCCCATTCCAGCACCGGAGGCACCAAGAAAACTTTTAAGTCAATAAATTCCATGGCGTACAGGATAACAGCTTCTCCTTACTGTTTTTATTGTTCTAGCTTTTACACACTGAATGGTGACATTTCTTTTCTTTTTGCAAACAAAAGGAAAGCTGCATCTCAGACCAAAACATTTGGTCACCACCAAGATCAGCAGCCAGGAACAAAGTCTTATCTCCTCATGCATGCATTTTATATTCATGGAGATGTTGTTAACAAAACAGAGTGCCCTCAACAAACTGCAGGTGTGAGGAAGCTGAAACAAAAGCCACTGTAACCCTAATGGCATCCCTTGTCATTAAGAGACCTTTGATGTATGTACTCAACAGACTCTTTTATCTCCTTCTTCCTCTATGCCTCTTACTCTCTCTGCCTCCACCCGGCTCAACCAGTTTCTTTATTAATGCTGTCTTTAGGGAATTTTCTTTTGCTCAGAGCCCTCAACACACATCTGACATCTGGTTGACACTCATGTACGTCGCTTTCTTTGGCACCAATCATTAGCCAGTGAAGAGCATCACAATGCAAAGTTTGTGGCTGTTAGTTCATCCCCTGCACTGTAAAATCTGACAAGTTGATCTTACTTAAATTATCTAGGAAACCTATTGCCTTAAAAAAAGGAAAGTAAATATAATTACAAATCTGAATGTTTACTTTATATCTAATTATAAAGTGTACTTAAGATTTTGCTGTATTTGCTTAATTTTGTATAGTTGTTGCAACTTAAAAATGACAAGTGACATTACCTTGTTCTTTCTAAGTGTTAGCAACTTCAGTGAACAAAGTTAGTCTGACTTAACTCGATCATGACAGAGAGGATTTTGTGAAGGTTAGGAGAGCTGTGACTTCTGTTTCGTTAATATGTATTCTATAGATAGAATATACCAATATGATTTCCTAGTTTGCCACCAGCAGAACCCAGATATATAGCACAGTAAACCTGATTTACTAAAGTTGTTAAAACTTGAAAGACTGATTTAATAAAACTTGTCATTTTTAAGTTGCAATAACTTTGCAAAATTAAGTAAATATTACTAAATGTAAACTTAACTAGATATAAAGTAAACATAAATTAAGAGTAACAGCTATGTTATTTACATTTTTCAAGGCAATCAGTTTCCTCGATGTATTTCAGGAAAATCAGCTCAACATCAAATCAACAACCAAGATTTTAAAGTGTCCTTGAAGTTGGTGGGAACAAAAACTATTATAAAACAAAACCTGAATAAAATGTGAAATGCAATCATAATGTAGGGTGATGTATTCTACTGTGGTGAAAATCTGACACATCTGGATATCAAAAGCACATAAACTGCATTAAAACAGTATTTGAAAAGGCTGCACATAAAAAACTGGTATTCAAACTCTCCCTTTGAACTCAAAGGATATAGAAACAGGACAATGTTGGCCTAATCGTGTTCTCGCTTTGAAGTGAGACATCACTATTAGGTGAAAAGGTAAGTATGCTTCTTTAGAAAATAAAAAGCTTTTCATCATTTGTTAAGGCTGCAGCTCGAGCGATTTTCATAAAGGTGGTTTAAAACTTTGGATAACAGTGTTTGGGGCTGCCTTGGATGTAGCTTTAATGAAAGTGCGGCGCATGAAGCAAATAGCTAAAATGGCAAGAATAACACCAGCAGTAACGTTGGCCACATTAAAGGAGCCTTCTCTCGCACACCAGATGTTGTCAGATTTAATGAGGAAAAACAAGAGGGAGCTGGATTTACGCAGACGTATTAAAAAAAACACAGGTGTCAGGCCTCCGACACCGACTTGACACTGCGTCTGTCCCTCTTGCAGACCCGTACGACGACCAGGAGAGCAAACACAGAAGCTTCAGTTCATTAGGTCAGAACATCTTTCATGAGAGTGACGACAGTATTTCATAACATTTGCCTTTTGCAACACATAATCAGCTAACCAAGGTAATTATGTACACACCTCCGCTCACCTCCTCTCATATGCTAAAGCAGGCAATCAGCCAGGGAGTTAATTTGGCAGAGAAAAACAGGGGAAGAAACACCCACTCTGGAACCATTTGTCACCACAGTCCAACCTTGTTATTCAAACTAGTCAGCCTATTTGAAATTCCTCTCCGTGGTAAAACAGGGCCAAAATAATCAAGGGAGCATGATCACACTTAATTGATTCAGTGTACTTTTAAGATGCACTACAGGGTGCTGGGGTGACCTATTTCAGACTGCTCTTCAGAGGAACCAACTATCCCAGCAAGGGAGTAATGCACAACGAGGATTTTAATTATTGCAGGATCTGTGGCTACGACCGGAGGTGAAATGCTTCTGAACTAACTGTGACACCACATTATAATGCTGCCAGTGGTCCGGAGTATTACGCTTTGAATTTTTTGAATTTATATATGTGACAATAGATGAAATGTAAGACTTTATTATTGATGCAGCTTTCTTATATGATCATGAAAATTTCTACTTTTTCTCTTTTGAGGAATTGTTGTCCACAGATCATTTAAATCTCAAACAACCACAGGATTTAATGACATGAAAAAAAAGACAAAAAGACATAAACACATTTTTTTTTTCTAATAATTGTTTTCAAATTTCATTAAAAAAGGACTGATATTGTGTGTTACATCTCTTCATAGTCTTGTTGATGCAGTAGTGGAATGTAATTATGCACATTTACTCAAGTGCAGTATTTGAGTACAATTTTGGGGTACTTTAGTATTTCCATTTTATGATATTCAATGCCTCTGCTATAATACAGAGGGAAATGTAGCACTTTTACCACATCAACACCAATTCCAATGCAGATTATATTCAAATTATATATATATATATATATATATATATATATATATATATATATATATATATATATATATATATATATATATATATATATATGTTGTATGTTGTTATATACAAAACCTTTGATCTGCGACATTATCATTTGGGGTGGGAAATATATTGATTATCCTTGATATATCGCAGGTTGTTCCACATTGGATGTATAACACGTCTATATCACGAACTTGGAGTTTAAGTTGTCACAATTTTTCAAGCCTGAGACTTGCTTTGGCATTTCAGTTGTGTATTCTCATTCTTATGGCTCTCTCTCTCTCTCTCTCTGTAAGTCACAACAAACAACAAGAAAGTAAAGATTTACTTTAAGATTTTCCACTAACCTCTAACAGCTAAGCGCTAACAGGTAATTATTGACCAGAAGCTTTAATTTCACAGCAAAAAAAAAAAAAAAAATTAATAAAATAAACATCTCTTCCCTTCAGAATAAAAGCACCAGTGTTTCCGCTTTGATTTATTTCATTATAACAATTATTGTGAGTTCTTGCTTGTTGTCTAAATGGAGCACCTTGTGGACAGAACACTCCCCTGATTGATGGCCACCTTCACTTCGAACTTTACTTAACTTTATTATAACAGTAGTTTAGTCAACTTTATTTAAATTTATTGTAAAGGTAGTTTCTTCAGTGGTTTAGTTTATTTGGTAGTCTACCATAGCTTAAAGGAGATTTCAAAATATCAAGGTATGTATTGGGTATTGTGATACAGCCTAAAAATATTGCAATGTTTTTCATAGGCGTTATCGCCAAGCACTAATAATCATCACTAATAATAATAATTCAATAATGAGGACATAATAATGTATCAACAGGAGCCATTTTCTGCATTAAATATGTAATTTTTTTCTGCTAGCACAACATCACTGTAGCATAAATGCAGGACATGTAATTAAGTGTTTTATATTGTTAGATGGCTCCTTTTAAAATATCTAAAAACTTCTTCAACCAGTGTGCAGAGGTTGCATTACTTCCAGGAGATGTTTAACATTTAAAAAATTTTAGAGTAACCATAACAACACAGTTATGGTTGGAAAATGATGGGGTTAAAACCACAGTGGTGTCAAGTAACAAAACTGGTAGTCATGAATCAATGTTTATGTCAACCTTAAAGAGTCTTGTTCAGAAATGGCTTGTATTACGCATGAAAAAAAGGGGAAGCAACGCATTTAACCAGGGATGTTTACATGATGGGTTCGTCCTCAGTATCACAACCTGAGTCTGACCCTCATAGCACTGAGAGGGGGGATCTGATGAACACTTTGGGTCTCTTTAAACCCACCAGGATTCGCGTGAACCTGAACCTAAGTGAAGCCGCTATCTCTGTCTCGCTATCTAGGCAGAGCTCTAATGTTTTCCCCGCTGAATGTAAGGAGGATGAGATCCTCAGTCATACCACCCTACTCTTCCTATTAAGATCAAAATCTCCTCTCAGGCCCTCGGGTGTCAACAAAGGGAGATGCAGTAAATGATATGCAAATTGAAAAGAAAAAAAAAAGCTCTACAAATCAACTCGCCAGCCCTGTATTTCCGACACTTCACATCTTAAAAGAAAATTCCTGTATTTAGGGTGAAATTCAAAGTGAGGTCTAGCTCTGCCTCTGTGAGGCTATGTGTGGTGATTCCAGCACTCAGACAGCACAAAGCCCCTCTAACTACAGGCGGCTCGCTGTGGGAGAAATCGTAGGGAGAGTTTTGGGTTTCAGAAGGATTTGTCTCTGGATCTGTCTTAGACAATAGACATGATGCTCAGAAATAGGTAGATTTTTAACCAAGTCAGGTTAACACCACTGAGTTTAAGAAGATACATGCTGACTGCAAGATGAGGGGCTCCTTAAAGTAAATGTGGAACAATGCTGAAATGATGGGGGGAAAAAACCATCATTTTAATTTTAAGAAACTAATTGTTATATTGTCCTTTAATGAGGTAAAACACAAAACTGGTTAAAAGCAAATAATATCTTTGTTTTACTTCAGTTTATGTCAATATAAACATAATATTATGGAATCTGTGGTCAAACAAATGGTCAAAAGAATTATCATGACATTTCTTTTGTCTCAGGGACTTGTCATTATTTTCAACATTTCATAGATTGAAGAATCAATCAATAAATAATTAGTATTTACATGCTAAACTACACAGGCACTCAGAAAGTGCAGAATTCTACCTGGGCTAAACGTTTCGTAGTGTTACGAAAGTAGAAAATACTTTGTGTGTCCGCCCTGTGATCCAAATCTACTCTAAAATCTAATGGGTTCCCCCTTGGCCCATACCTATCCACAAAGTTTCATAAAAATCATGATTCCATAATCCTGTTGACAAGCAAACAAACTGAAAACATAACCCCCTTGGTGATGGGCATAGATTAAAGGGGGACCGCAGAGGACATCCCCCTTAATATTTAGAACATATGAATTTGTGCCGCCCAAAATAAAAAAACATAAAAGTAGCAAAGGAGCTCTGTTTTGACAAATTTTAAGACATTTACACCTTAAATTAATGCAGAAAAGACCAACATCTACGCCCTTGTCCTTGATGGAGGTCATAAGAGTAATTGTTTCTTGCAGCCCTGACAAAGAGCTGAAGCATCTGACATTAAAACTGCAAATGGATGCTCAGCTTTAAGTGTTTCATTGTGACTTTGCAAATGTTTTTCATTAATGGAACCTCCCCTCACCAGCGCACCACATGCTGATGTACTCTTTGTGATTCGTGTATTGTCATTAATTCATTTATCGATACAACATCTGTACCATTTCACAGCGGTTTGTGAGCAGAAAAATAATTTCTTATTTAGTGAGGTTTTTTAAGAGCCTGGAAAGGCCTCTTGAAAAGTGACAAACACCCTATTAATAATAGACATTTTTGCCACATTTAGAGAAACAAGGGCAGTAAGTCAAGCAAAGACCAAAAGAAAAGTTTTATAACAGACATCTGGAGCTCCTCTTCCTGATAATTTAACATCTATGACTATTATAAAGCATTATTGCTATGAAACCTGAGCTGTAATGGAAAAACTGTGGTGGCGTACTACACATAAAATAACACAATGCTTACAGAAAACTGCTGTAATAATGTTCCTGATGAGTAAGTTGTTTCCGACCTCTTTGGATTAACAGCTGAGGGCATTGCCTGCACAGGTCGCTTATTCTGCACTGCTGCTACTTGCTCTACATACCACAGCACATCCAACACTGAGGATGTTCTTTGGAGTGTCTGTCTACGTGTCTGGTGCGTCTGTCTTACCGGTTGACATGGTTGTAAGGCTCAGCTCTGACTGACGAGAGGCCCACTAGAGAGGGTGGGAAGGGGGGGCGGTGGCGTACTCTTCCTCAGGGATTGACTCCACAGTTGACAGTAATTTGTAGTACTCATCTTCTCCATCCAGTACTTTGATTTGACTGTGATGGGAAAGAAGAGAAAGTGGTGAGAAGTAACTGGGATACAGAAGAATCTTGATGTGAAAGGCGAGACGTTTAGAATAAAAACAATATTTGCAGATGCAGCGATGAGGCGCATGCGTTTTCTTAAGTATACTGAGCTGAACCAGGATGTCATTTATAGTACAAATACAAGGAAGACCTTCAACAATTAAAATTAGCATGCTGACAAAGCCTTAATATGTAACCCCCTCTCTAATGACGCAGAGCAACTGCTCATAAAAAGCCTGTTATTTTCGGCTCTCCATTTACATTATAAGAAAACAACTCCATTTCTGGATTCTCCTATTCCACAAAGGGCCTGCTCTGTTTAGAGTTGCTGTAAGTAGGAAAGCAGTTATTTACCCAAGTTTTCTCGGCTTCCTCTTGCTCCCCTGGTAATCCAGAGTTCTCTGAGGAAAGGGCCAAGAGCACACAGTCAAAAGATGAGCAGAGAGTCATTAATTTTTAATTCAAAGTGATTTTGTGTTGAATGCGAGCAGATGCTGATAATATCAGAAGTCACAGCATAATTTTTTCTGATCAAAGGGCTCAAGTGAGTCTGATGAAGCATGCATCTTGCTCAGCTTTGATAAACCACATCAATTATTCACCGTGAAGGCAGACATCCTGACATGAAAGCAACAGATAAAGAGCATAAGCACATGTTCAAGACAAGAGGCAGAGAAGCGTGGGGGTGGGGCTCCAGGGTCTGGCACAGGTAGGTTTAATTGTATTATCATGTGGAACCAAAGTCAGACAAAGGCCTTTATCGGCACTTTGAACTCACATTTAGCTGGTTGTAGTACAGGCTGTCTTCGGGGCTGTTGAGCAGCTTGGGCTGCTGGCCCCGCCGGCGAGGAGTTCTCTGCTGCAGCTTCATCACTGGACCTGCAACAGAGGAAAAATGAGGGCAGCGATCCAACAAAGCAAAACAACAACAAGCACCGACGCGATACACTGATGGTGACGACAGCAGCAGTAAAGAGATTGTGCCCTCAAATTTATAAATCTTCATCCTTGTGTGACAAAGTGGCAGAAACATATTTTAAATTTACGTCGGTTTAGGTTTACGATTATGTAATTTCATCGATGCTCTGACTCAATAACAGATTAACATTACATAAATCCACACAAGTAACCACATCTAATTATATCTCTCCTCACAGGTGCACATCAGACTAGAGTTCAATTTGCTAAAAAGCTACAATGGAGGAGGCAGAGGTGAGAGTGTGGTGTGTGATATTTAAGAATTTTTACTTTCCTGGGACCAAAACCCGCAAAAAGAGAGAAAAGTAATTCTTGAATGTATTCACACTGAGACTCAGATTACATGCTACCCGCTTCCTTCACACGTGAAATAAGTAAAAAATAACGCAGTGAAGGTTAAAATATAAACATGACAGCTATGACCATCTTAAAAGTTGCTGCAATCATTTGCTAACAGTCCCAGAAAAATAAACACTGAAAAAGGGTGAAAAAGTGCTGGTCTTATTTATAGTGTGCTTGTCAATGCTATGCCTATATTGCATGGATGTGTTATCATAAAATGTACTGAGTTTTTTGTCAGAGTCTGAGAATAAAAATAATCCTTTAATCATACTTAAAGGACCTTAAATGTCACCCACAAAATGACCATTTATACTGAATATCAATTATTTGTGCTGTGTTATCGTTTCATATGTGAAGAAAACCTTGTTTTTCTTGCATGCCTCCAGTGGACTCAGAATCCAAAAACAGTAAACATTGTTGATTACTTGAAGCGAACCACGTTTAACGACAGCAAAACTATATCAAAATAGCTATTAACTTACTCTCACATCATTCATGCACTATAATCCAAGTCTCATGTATCCATGCGTACGCTCAGTGCTTCCAAAATACATTGCCTTGCCACAGCCCTTCCTGATGGGGATTAAAAGTGAAACCAATCTATGCTTTCAAATTTTTGGATTATTCGTTCATCAGAGGCATGCGAGAAAAACAAACCTTTCTTCACAAATTCAAGGTTACACAGCATGACTACTTGATACATAAATGGTCACTTTCTAGGTGAAGCATTGCTTTAAGACAATTTAAAACATTTAGTTTAAATAGAGAATATTTTTGCATGCAATGCATCAATCATCTGCCTCAGTGTGAAGTTAAACATTGATTACCTCCACCAAGTAGGTTATTTGGTTTCGATTGGGTTTGTTTAGGATTACAGACAAACTCTTGGCCTGAGAACTCTTGGAGAGGACCTAAATCACAGGGTGGATACACAAATTATTTCCCATTTTTGTTAACCTTGCTAAACATTTCATGTGTCTTAGTGAAATAAATGCCATACAACTTAAAACCCCGCAGAAAGTAGTTTAGAACTGACAAAACGTAGCCAATTATAGAAATACAATCATTGCACATCACAAACCACATACAGCAACAACGGCACCACTGTTTTCTTAGCCCGTAACTTCCATCGGTTTGTGTTGCGGCATAATTATTTTTCACTGCATCAAGTGCATGTGCTGCTGGGCAAGCTCCTGCAGCTAAGAGCATGTTCTGTGCGAAGCGGCCTTAATCCTCTGGAGAAGCCTCCATCTAGTTGCTTAAACTTAAGAACCGATGCAGTGTTACACCCGTAACAGCACTTTTTTTCTTTCTCGAACTACTGTATGGCTATGCATGGTAAGTATACGAAATTATTAAAAGTGCATAAAAAATGCACAGCTGAGATGATGATGAGGCTTCAGCTAGGCACAATTACAACCTTTTGACATAACTCTAATAGTTTTGGAAATATATCCAGACATATATGCTGGCTATGCCTGCAGTTTTGCATATCATAAAAAACTGGACTAGTGGTCCTGGCGAAGGTCCACGTTCTGCGAGTGGCCCTCTAGTTTATCTTGTAATTGAAGATGTAATTAGTGGTGCTGTAGCCGGAATCTTCTCTCCTAAGTTTAATGAGGAAGGTTGTAGGGAGTTGTTTAGAGTGGCTGTTTTACTTTCTTTTACAAGATGCCATTTTTCTGCTAAAGACAGTTCTCTGGAATACATGAGCAAAAGTAGAGCCCACAATTAGCCTCACAGAATATTGTTGGGTTGGAACTAATTATCTGCCAATAAACAAGATCGGGGGTCATGTAGCAGGATTTAACTCATTGCAACTGAAACTAGCCAAGATGTCAAAGTAACTAATGAGAGAAGCAGAGCCCCTGCACAGCCGTAAACAGTAGCCAGGTGCTGGTCAAACCACTGACTTTATAAAAGAAGTGGACGTAGCCACCATGACATTACTTTGGTTTGTGGACTAACATTTTGAAGCCTTGAGATTTTCATTTTGGCAGTAGTCATCTTGTTTTGTTGGGGACAGAATTAATCGTATTTGGATGAGAAGATGGAACTGTGGAAGATACAAATCATTAGGCCTCTATCCTGATTGACAGGCTGCTGTAGTTGTAACTTGGCAATCAAAAGGTAACCACACCCCTAAACTATACCTTGCTTTACTGTCTATCTTATTCTTAAAGGGACCATAATTTGCAGAATCATGTTGTATTGAAAAGGATTTGAAACATGCAATTGAGACGATGAAGTCGATAATTTTTGAGGTAATAAACCAAGTGAGGGGTTGCGACATTTTCTCTTATACTTCCATATAATCCATGAATGTATAAAGAGAACTAGATACACAGTGTTGGAGGCTGAGCCATGTTCACTCCTATGCATGCTGCTCTATGGCGTAATAAGCCAGAAAAGTGACTTCCCAGACATAAAATTATCTGGATCTTCTGCATCAATGGCCCAATAAAGCAAGCATACCAAAAACTTTCACTAGCCAAGCGGCTAACTCGCTGTTTAGCCCTATGTTAACTTGAATGGGATAAAATGATTTAATCAAGCAGCTCTTCTAGACTCAAGAAACATTATCCCACTGAATAGACAAAATCTGCATAGTAAAACGAGTCATTTTAAGAGGCTTGTGATGCTCAAAAAAATGTAGCCACTGACTTACCGACGTCTCCTTTGCAATGTAGATTTATGGGGAGAAGGTCTTTTTAGGCCAAATGGCATCATGTGACGGACCCTAATGTTGTAATTTCATGATTTGACCACTATATCAAATCATCATTAAAGCCTGGTGCTGTTCCTGGGGACTTGATACACCCAGACCTTTTTATGCAACCAGTAGAGTCGCCCCCTGTTGGCCATTGGAAAAAATGCACTTTTCAGACCTGTTTATTTCCCCTTGGGTCAAACACAGACAAGGTATAAATAAATAACAAATAAATAATAATCCAAAATAATGGTAGATGCCAGTTTGGCAGCCTTAGGGGTGCTACTGTTTGGGTTTTGTTGTCTTTGCTGAACAGAGGCAGGATAGCTATTTCCCCCATTTTCCAGTCTGTATGCTAAGCTAAGCTAACCCGCAGCTGGCTGCAGGTACATATTTGGTGTACAAATTGAGAGTGGTAATACTCTTCTCATCAAAAATTCTGCAAGAAAGCAAAGAACTGCATTTCCCCAAAAGTAAAACTATTCATTTAAAGGATGTGTTCACCTTAATAAAATCTTTACTTTAATAAAAGTTTTTTTACTTTCCTCTTGTAGTGTCTAGTGACGCAGACAGTTTTGGTTATAACTGTTAAAGTTTTAAGATATCTGGGCATTTTCTGCCTCCCAAATAAAAGTGTATAGAATTTGATTTGTGGTGATTTGGATGAACTGACTATCTAAAGTGTAGTGAAAACCAATAGCCGGTGTATAAAAAGTACATTTCCACCATGCACACTTAAACAAGGGCCTGATAAAAATCTTGAACTGACTCTGGAGATCTACTGGACTTAAGATGCAGCTTTTCACCCTTCTTCTTCATGCTGAAACCAATGACACAGATTTGACACAAATGTGAGCCACAGCTAATCTGTTAAACAGTGCAAGAAGTAATTTCTGATTCCCACCCACTGAATAACTTCTTCTCTGCTCTGTGCTGCGGTTTCTCTTTTCCAGAAGATGACCACATCTTTGGCAGGGCAACATTGTTTTCCCTGATTTTTCAAAACACAGTACTGAAGAATTAATTATTCATTTCACCACACAAATGTTATTGATGACTTACTAAAGATAACAAGCTACGTGTTAACCTGATTATTCAAACATAAGACAATTATGAAGGCTTATTAAATTCTTCTACTGCAGCACACCCCGGGGTTTCAAAATTTATAGGTTACAAAGGTGTGTTTTAAAGCCGAGACACCTTTACAAGGAAGCATCTATATTTAATGTCAGATAACGTTTCATCTTCTTTGCCTACGTTTCGGGTGAGACAGGACATTTCTTCATCATCTCTTGCTACCTCGGCTTCTCTACCTTGACTAAAGCTGCATTTGCTTTTTCCATCTTAACACTACTTTGTACTCACTTTGAACAGACCTCATCACATCTCAATCCTATACATCAAAGAGCGAGCTCCCCCCCACCACCCCCCAACATTTCCTCGGCTTTCTTGATGTTATTCAAACCAGCGCAGGTTTACTAAAGTCACACTTTGTAAATGCCCAGAAAGTTCCTGTCAGTTCTGAGATATTAGCTAACTTTTACCGTGAATCTTATCTATCTGTGCCTCAGAGGTGCGAACCGTCCACTGTGTGATTCCTTGTCACCCATGAGTATTTGAGGATATTTGGATAGATCTCATGTACCAAGGAGAACAGCTGTGTGTATTTCTTCTAAACAAGTATCTCAGTTTGGCTGCATCAAAAGCGCCAAGGTTTAAATATTACATTGAGATAAATTGCGTAATGTTGCTGCTTAGCTTTTTTGAAACCTAAAAGAGCTACAGTATCTACATGACATGCTGGGTTGAAAACAAAATAAATGAAAAGTTTGCACCTTGCATTTGAGTAAAACAAAGTAGGACATTGTTCTGCTAATGATGCAGAAATGGATCAGATAAGCAAATGTTTTATTCCCCTGAAATTGCATCAAAGCACTCAATCACAAATAATGAATCCTAACGTCCTTGAAAGAAATTTAAAATTCAATTGTATTGTAAAATAGACTCCATAGTCTGTTTTCAATAATATATGTTTTGTTTATCTTTAAAATAGCAACTTCACAAACATAAAAAAGTGATGCACTGACCTTTTACTGCATTCAGTACAAGCAGGAAAGCAGAGGTGGAAGTAAGTCACTCATGTTCAACTCACTTAACGTTCAAGTTTCAAGCAAGTCAAGTTGAGTCACTGCTGTAAGTCAATGTCATTGCTCAGGTCAAGCAAGTCTCAAGTCAAGTCATATTAAATTCTGATTATCTGGTCAAATGATACCTTTCAAGCCAATGTCTAACCCCAAAAGTAACCTCCAGGACAATAAAATGAAGCCAACACTGAAGTGCCAAAAACTGCAGTTCTTCTAATGACCATGTGAGGCTGGCTCCAATGAAGAAGAAATAAACATGTTTATGTTCTGGTATCTATAGATAATTTTAACTTTCGTGAGCACTGGGGAATTATTGTTTTTAATAACTCATCTGTTTCCATTTCATTAAGGTTCAAATTTACATATATTTATGGGCGGGGCTGCTTTGAGTGACAGGCTGTTGGCAACATGTCCCTACAGTCTATTAGCCAGATCGACCTCTTGCTCCTCCACAGCTCCACTCTCTCGCCCAAATATGGTCACATCTGGCCAAAAAAAACAACACTGTAGTCAAGCTGAGTCTTTGAGCAATGTTAGTCAAAGACGTCCTCAAAATTTTGACTTGACTTGACTTGACTCAAATCAAGTTATGGGACTCCAGTCCCCCACTTCTATGTGACAGTATCTGAACTCCTGTTTGCTGAAGACCCTCTGCCGGAGCCAAAAGACAAGATCTGTGGTAGGGTGAAAGTTAAGGAAGACTGCGTGAATAAATTATATATCAAAATTGCAACTGAAAAGAGTGTGATTTTCAATTACGCAAGTGCCACAATCTTAATCCCAACACCCTGCTGTAACTTACTGTCTTAAAAGCTTTAGCAAGTTAGAGTTAAACTTTGAAATGTTTCCTGCGCTAATTTGATTAACATTACCAGCGAAACAACCAAAGTAACTGTAGAAACTGTGGTCGCTGTTGGGCTCTGAAGAAAGCAGAAATATATCTAGTTGTCTTTGCAAGAGTGGCGCCCACAATAATATCACCAAGAAACACTGGTTCCACTTTAATGTAGACACAATATTAATGTGTTATGAATCATATTTTGTCATGATTATCACTTTGCAATATTGGTTGAGAAAATCACAATTAGATGTTGTCCTAAAATGGCTCAGTTGCTGTATCTACTGCTGCAGATCTGGAGCCCAAAACACGACACATGGGGGTTGAGCATTACCATTTATCCATACTGACCCCCAGCGATTACAGCGTGTAGCAGATCAGAGGATGGGTCAGAACTCCCATCTCTGTGCTTCTGTTTGGGAAATCACTGCCATTTGATCCAGGCCAGCCCCAGAGGAATGCTGCTCCTGCAGATATATTACAGGCAAGGAGGCTGCCAAACTGGCCTCTGGCAGGGGAGCGCGGCTTGGACATGGGCAAGCAGAGCGAGGAAGGGGTCAGTGAGTGGCTCACACCGGGGGTTTGCTAAATGATCGTGGGTAATGTCTGCTGTTTGGGGTGGGGAGGAATAATGGTCGACTGGGAATACAGAGGCAGCGCGGTTCATACAATATTGATTTCTCCGTATCAAAAGAAAGCCAAGCAGAGTTTGCTCTTCTCGGTGAGAAACTTACATATTGTACATGTTTGCTTCTTGAGATAAAAAGGGCTGGAATTCTTTTTGAGATAGGTATTTCTTTCATTTTCAAAGAGCAGCAGATGACTCGTATTACATCTCTAAATACCACTTTGAAATCCCTTGAAAATCAGAATGCTCCACAGAAACAACATAAAAGAGCTGCTAAAAGGGATTTTTAGTGGAATAAATTAGAGATGTATCGATTTACTTCCCAAATCACGTGCTGCAATCACCTGACTTCTCCCAGACCACGGAGAACCACTTGGGCTTTGTTTATTCAGATGGGGGGAGCAGAGGCACCAAAAGGCATGGATTATAAGGAAAAATCATCAGCAGGGGCCTTTGATGTCTAAATGAGGCATGTGCAACCCAGACCCCTCTCTTTACCTCACAACCGCCTCTTCTCTTTCTCTCTTTCTCACACACACACACACACACACACACACACACACACACACACACACATGCGTGAGCACTCAAACATTATTCTTCAGTTGCAAACAAAGACTCTGAACAGATATCTGAAGTTGAAGAGGATTTCCAGAACTTTTCAGGGCTCCTGAGATTTATTACCGCCCTCGTCATTTTGGACATCATACTTAAATAGCAACTCATGTGCTTCGAATTATAACACAAACTGGTCAAGTCCTGCAGATAATGCAGAAAAAAAGAGTAGTTCCTGCATCTGTTTTCACTAATGCAAGCAGAGGATGTTGTTACTTACAACCAATTTTTCACACTGAAATCAATCATTTCCCCTGACAGCAGATTTGGAACTTTGACTCCTAAAGAAATGTTTGCGTGGAGGGGAAAATCTCTGAACTTTGTGGAAGTCAATCATTTGTCACAGACATAATACATGTATTTATAACTGTGACCTAGCAGGATGAGTAAAAAGTAAGCAGTGAGGAGAGAGACATGAATGACAAGGAAACCAGGCCAAAAATAGATAAAATATGCAAATGAGCAGCATTAAGCATTTTCACTCCTGATCAGTTTCATCCCTTGTAGTTTTATTAGATAAACATGTAACTATATAAAACTATATTTTGTCAATAACAATACTAAACTAATAAGGTTTTGTGTTTGGAAAAACTTTGTTAAACTAAATCAAATGAGTCAATCCACATGTGCAAAATTACAGAGAACTTGGGAGTATCATTTTCCACCTAGATTTTACGTCTGAGGAGATTATTCTGTTGGAATTGTGATGATGAGTAGTTTGGAAGTACATCCTGTTAACTACTCCCACTGACATTAAGAGGATTACGTAGGTAGCGTCAGACAGAGGCAACTCCTTCCGTTAAGTTGAGTCTTTCCTATCCCTTCCAAATCTCTGCTGCCGCTACTTCGAGCCTGTAATTTGCCTAAAACTGAAGGCATCCGGTTGAGACGCTGCGATATGTGGAGACAGACAGATCAATCAAGAGGCTGAGAGACAGCGAGAGGGTGGGAGCGTATTTGTCTAGAGAACATGGAGAGGGTGGATCATTTGTCTGGCAGATGCATGTTGATATGGTGATGCTGCTGCGGCTTTGAAGGTGGTGGTGGTGGTGGTGGTGGTGGTGGGTTGCGGAGCAGCACCTGGTGGCTGCAAACATTGTGGGAGGACATGTGGGAAGACGTTTAAGAGCTGAGGGAGGGAGCGAGAAGAGAGGAAAGTGAGATGTACTGGTGAGTGTGGGTTTGACCTCAGTGTGGGTAAAAAAGCATTTCCAATGAGCTCTCCCAGCTGTGGCTATAAAGCCCAGAGAGAGCTCAGGGCTACAAACAAAATCAATTCTTATTGACTGTACCATGTTATGCACTGAGGCGACATAACTATAACCAATAAGTCAACGTGAACTTTTCTTTGCACCCTTTTTCATTTCTCTCTCTTCTCAACCCTTCAAAGGAACAGGTTAACTATCTTCCAAGGCGCAGAGGTAATTGGTCTCTGTGTTGTGGCTCCACTTTATCGCTGTCTCTCTCTTGACATGTATGTTTACCACAACTATAATCTTCAAAAAGCCTGTTAACATAAGTAGCTCAGCTTTCATAAACCATAAAGTCAGCTCTGACTGATCCTCAGCACCATCCTGTTTACCACGCTGAGTAGCATAAGCAGCACTCTGATCATATCTGCTGCTTGCAAGCAAAGGCTTTCTTTCTGCACACGCCTCTGTGACTCATTTCCAAACATGTTGCATTAATATTCAGGTTCGGCAGACAGGTGACGAGAGGTGACATCGTCTTGAGTGCGCAGCTTACATGACTTCACTGTGTATGTGTAACTTTTTCACTGACAAAACACGGAAAAATCAAGGGTTAGCGCTGCAGACATCTAAGAGTGCCTGTAGTACAAAGTGCTTTAATGCTCTCTTCCCACCATAAAATGCAACACTGCGGGTATTTTTGCTAAAGAGTGAGAACGGTTTCCTAGCCTGGTGTCAAATATACACTGCAACAGACATATATCCAAATCTTCTCGCTCCCTAATCTGCTTTGTTTCACACATGAAAGAAAAAACTGGGCTCAGCTCAACACAAGGCTTTGTTAAATCACTTAGAAAAGACCCAACGTCCGTCAAACACGTTGAGAGGTTCCAGGTCACGCCCCGGTGTTTTGGCATTAATGGGAGCAGAGTGTGTGCGAGTGTGCGTGTGTCTGGAGGGGTGGGGTAATTTGATTTCCATGGCTAATTTTCTGTTTTTCTCCACTGGTGTCCTGAAACACTCCAGGTCAAGCTCCAGCCCGAGAGAACCAACGCGATCACCAGAGGCGACAGCAGGATGAGACACAGGAAGGAGCCTGGTCTCCAAACATCTGGCGGGGCAAGGCTTCCATGACTCGCTCAATCTCGGGATGAAAAAAAAAGAAAGACCCTCAGATCTACAGGGATCAAAGTGTGCCCTGGGTGCCTGAGCCACCGTGGCCTCCCTCAACATATTCAAATGGGGTTTCCTGAAAGAAGTCGGAGCCACAAGCAGACGTTGGAACATAAACGAGGCAGGAAAAGGGGCGATGATGAATACCTGAAAATCTGTGTGCTCTCCACACAAAATAAGCCCATGGCAGGAGAGGAAGAGGATTTTCTTTTTGTCAGGACATTTAAATAGAATATAACTGAACTGTCAGATATGAAACGTTATTCATATGCCCAAGGCTCAGTTACTCAGTGCAGAGACCCTTCAATTTAACTAATAACAAAAAGAAGTCTGGAAGTGTTTGACTTACTGCAATGAATGATGGCAATGAGAATAAACTAGAAAAGTCTTAGATTGCATTAAACTTGTGGTTCTCAACATGGAGGTCAGGACCCCCAAATGGGTCTCCAAACCTACCAACACCCACTAACATCTCGCTTTTTTATGTAATAGGTTACAATCGACATTCACTCATGGGTCAAATTACTCTGCAGTAGTCACAGGTATTTATTGGCTCCAGCTCTGATCATCAGTAATGGAAATGCGACATTTGAGTGGATGCGCTACTTTAGCCCCTTTGCCGACGGGATGCAATGACATGCTGCTGTGGAATATAATCCTATTCCATCTAAAACAGCCCTCAAACATTGTTCAACATTTTGAGAGACTAGATAACACCCTTTTCTCACCAAAATTAGTAAGACTACATGTTTTTTAAATATGGGAAAACCTGCTAAAATTAGGCAGTAGACTCCTTTCCCATTGCCAGTAGACCAGAGCTGTGTACACAGCTCTGCATTATAAATGACTATGCCTTGATGTGTGTTTTTATTTTATTGGTATGTCACATTCAACGTCACAGACGCGCCAGAAAACAGGTTAGTAAACAGTAGAAAGCACCATGGAGGCCAGCGGCTACTTCTTTTTTATATGTCTCACTCATTTAATCTCTTTTTCAAACTCAGTGTCGACTAAAGTGATGTTCGAGCGCTACATGGGCAGAGATGGACAGTATTTACTAGCGGCCCATCATTGCATTGTGCTGGCAAAGAGGCCAAAACACGAAACCCTTTACAAGAAAATTCTTGCAAAAACAAGTTTACCTCTCTTGGAAAAAGGTTGAAATTCTCTTAAAGTCTAGACTGAAATTACTTCGGGAAGGAGATTTTTACTAGATAGATCAAGGGGATACAGAAGAAAAACACAAAATTAGGTTTATATTTCACATTTTTGCTTCTCTGTGGATAATTTCACCACTCAGTGCCTCTAAAAATCCTTCAAATTTAACAATCTGAGCAGCTCAAAAGTCATTTGAGGCCACAGTGTAAAGATGTCACAAGAGGACATTGCTTCATGTTACGGGGTTTCAAATAGTTTAAAAGGTTTTGGGATCAACGTATTAGGTGATAGGGAGCACAGCAGAGCACTGTCCTTCTCTTATAATTCTAATGTCATTCAGCAATGAAATCATCTAAGTACTGTATATTTGAGCTAAGTTTACGCTGAGAGGGATCCTAAGTGCAAAGGAATGTGACTTTTACACATCAAATGAAACATCCACATCTTAGGTAACCGGGTGTCAAACTACAAAGAAATACAAAAAAAAAAGTAATTTAGCTGTTTTTTTTTTCAAAACTCCGGGTTAGAAAATGACTTCAGGCTCCGGTGACACGGGACAAAACACACTTTTGAGCAAAATGCCCTCATACTGGCATTTACTGCAACATTTCCCTCCATAATCACTCTGACATTATAAATTCATCAAACACTGCCTCCCTTCAGCAGCAGTGATGCCTGGGAGCGGGGGTCACCTGTACGCAGCATTACCGAATTAGCCGCTATCTAACCCAGACCTGCTGTGGCGTGCTGACACTAATCCCGGGTCTGCTGGAGAGCCCTGTCTGTGTTACATTATCATGTCTAATCCCCGTAATCTCTCAGCCGCGCCGCTAAACGCTATTTCACCTCCGTCTCTTACCTCATACTGCTCTAATAACATTAATGAAGGGCCAGGCCCCCATTACCCAGGTTTCCCCAGTGGTGGGCTGGGTGACGGCCATAATCGGAGGCCCCCTGCACAGCCACCCACTCAGCCTTCCAGGCAGCAGGAATTAATGTAATTCATTGCCTGGGGCAAAAAGCAAACCAAACATATGTTCAACAAATCAGGGTTTGTGTATTTTCTTGTCACCGTTACTGTGCAGGTCTATTAGAGTCATTGATGAGATCCTTAGTGAAGGGCTCGCCGTGCGGGAGAACGAAAGCTTTGAAGTGCTCATGCCACTTCGAAAGACCCCCCTCCACTTGCCATGAGACGTTTATGATGAGCTGACCTGGGTTATTAAAATACCGCAGAAATGATCACCCATAATGCTTCTCTCTTTTTGCTGTCAACAAAGAATGGCAGCGGAGGATTGGCTGGGATGAAAGGTTGAAAGGGGCCCCGTATTAAAAATGGCACTTTATCCATTAAGGCGGGATTTCTGCTGTCTCTTTGTGTAATTACCTGCACCCGCCAGCTCTGTGCTCTGGCTTACCTTGTTTACACTGCATGTCTCGCAGTCTCGCTGTCTCCCTGCAAGGCTTCGTTACACTGTCTTCGGCTCTGCCTTTGTCTCTCTTGATGTCTTTCACTTGTCTGTCTCGGCTGTCGAGGCCAACCTTGAAAGAGGAGGCGTAAACACACCCAGAAGAGCAATGTCAATGAAAGCAGAGGAAAAATAGACACAAGTTAAAGCAAGCTCCCAGTAATGTGTTTTTTTTTTCTTTCAATTTAGTCATGTAGACGCTGTATTCATTTATTTACAATTTACAATTTGGCACTCATATAACTCAAACCCATTAATGTGCTTTGCAATGTTAATCAAATGCTAATGCAATTGCATATCCCCCTTTACTAGCCCTACCTCCTAGCAAACAGCACCACACTGACTTAATTGTGAGGGTAAAAAACAGCTCTTACAGACTTCCTCTCATATTTAATTTTATCTTTGAATAAAAGAGCTATAGGAAAGTATTAATCTGCTTAACATTTCTAAGTACATCCTCCAAAGGATTTTGCTTTTTTAATCTTACATATGCTCAGCAGAGTTACTGGCAAAAACTGTACATTTTCCTCATTTCATCCTTTCAACATCAAATGGTGAGCAGCAAAAATTGGATCAGACTTCAAAGACTGTGATGTGCTCCAAGTCACGGAGTGGCTCTTCTATTTCACATATTGAATCCGAGCAGGATATCAAAGTGCTACCAAAGAACCTCAGGTCTTTACTAAAAAAGGGGTCTAACATCTGTAGAAAGAGGAGCGCAAAGACAAATCACCTCAGGGAAGAGCGAGCATTTATTCTCAGCCGTGAATTTCCAGCCTTTTGATTCTCTCGTTCCCGTACCACCCTGTCTTCTCCGCTGAGATGAAGGTTGGAGCAAGAGAACTCTTTTGTCTCAAGGACTCAAAAAATTCCCAAAGAATAATCTGGGTTAAAGCTGCTTTGTAGAGGAGCTGCATTTTACATACACGGCTATGGTCGGGCGTAAGAAAATGCTCATTGATATTCTGTGACTTACATTTCCTCTATGTATGTGATCCGTATGTGCCTCTTTGCACTCTCTGCCGTTAGACCTGTGAAAGACAGAGGCATTTTAAACTGAAATGAACAAAAACTCTCACAACAACACACATATGGCACAGTAATGAAGAGCTGACGAGGAATTGTACTTGTCTCCTTTTCTAATGGCAAAAACAGCTCCTGTTTATGATCATGCAATTTGCAGAGACAGAGATGTGTTTCTGTGTGTGATCACTTACTGTTGCATTATTTAAAAAAAACAAACACCAAATGAGACAACATTTGCAAACACAATGCTGCACACCAGTCGCAGTCACGCTTCCAGTCTAGAAAAACAAAATCTCGTCCAGTTTGGGCTTGGTGATGCAACTGGAGGCTCTGTTATTTGGATGCAAACACCGAATTCATGCGTGGCAGAGAGGAGGGATATCAAAAGGGAAAAGAACAGCATGTAGGTGAGAACATAGATCTTACAGGAGGAAAATGGGCCAGATCATGTCAAAATAAATCTATATGGAGAGATTCCAACACTGATTAAACAGAATTGTTAAGTGGAGGTTTGAAGTTTTTCTCACCAAGGAATATGATTGTAAACACGGAGAGAAAAATCCCAGATGAGGCTCCACTCGGTTCGAGTATACAACAAGCATAACATTTTCAGATGTGTAAATCTAGTATTTTGGAGTCTGAGTCTAGAGAGAGATGCACAGCGTTGACCAAAAGTCACCCAAGATTTGAACGCGATTTCTCCTACGCATGACTTGGTTTAAGATGAGCAGTGATAGGCAATGCAGCTTCACACACGTATTTACGTTCTTTTCTTATGCTCCTGTACATCTTCTATTTTTTCCTATTAGATACATTTTTAGAATGGGACATCAAACCAAACATTGGCGAATTTCTAACAACTTGTATGTGAGTTGCGGTTCAGAGAAAAGCTAAACACAGAGCCAAAAGCCGCCATCGACTCCACGTGTGCTGCTGTTCAGTCGGTGGCTGCTCTCCTGCTTAGCACATACTTTCTTAATGACTGGCCTGCCCATATGCTGAATAAACACAAAGTCTTCAACTCATACATCTGGAGACCAGTGCAGCACCCAACCCCATTTGTGGTCAGACAAGTGTGCTATCTTGGTGGAAAGATATTTATTACGTTTATAAAAACTGAAAGAGGTGGTGCTCAGGGAGGAGCTTTCTCCTCTGCTTAAAACAACAGTGCATTACAGTGCGAGTGAAGCCTGTCCAGCAGGGCTAAATATGAGTGACAGGTATGTGAGACCTCTTGCTCAATGAGCTGTCTCTAATGGTGGTCTCGTTTGAGGTCATATGTGAAGCCTAGTGTCTGCGCTGTAGGAAGAAACAATGAAGCCGTAACAAAAAACAAACTGCAGGAAAACATTCTCTCAAAGAGAACAGAAGGACAAGAGATGTCAAGGCTCACCCCGTGTGCTCCTCCTTGGTGGTCTTTCCTCCAGCCTCAGGGTGACTTATGTGCCCCTGGGGTCCACGGTCCCGACGCACCCGATGGCCCCTGTAAGCTGCATAGGATATGAATGTCAGACATGCTTTCACATGGTCAGAAGAATACCAAAAACAAAAGCATGAACTGACATAGTGATGACAATTAGGGACAATTTTTCCCAAATATAGACAGCATGATTTTTGATGTTATGACTTTTATATACAATATGGTTAGAACATATTAGGCATGGGGAAATAATCAATACAGCACAGTATCACACTATCTTGCTTGGCAATATTGTATCAAGTTATGTACCCCAAGGGTTTTTTCATAGAAATGATTTATATTACAAATACATATTAAACTCTTGGTAATCAGCTGCTTTTTCAGTCCACTAGATGTATATTTCTGAAATAAAAATGGCTGTCCAGGGAACACTGACAGTTAGCTAGAAGACAGTGGATGCTCGATTATGAGCGTCGCGACCAAAAACAAAAATGAGTGTTGTTGGTTCCGCTATCATGATCTGTGTGATGTTAATGCCAGAGCTATTCAGTAATTTACTTTTAAAAAGTAAATGCTACCAATTGTTGAGATTTTACAATGCAACATGAAAAAACAATTAATAAAATCCTAATTTCCACGTTTTAAAAGATTCTTTGAAGACATCTTAAGACATTTTAATACTAATTATTATTTTTAGATGAATGAATCCAATGCATTTTAAGACTTATTCAGAATCCGCAGCCGTCTGAGGCAGTTATCGAATGTAATGGTTTCAATTGACACAATTCACATCAATCTACTGAAGCACTAAAACAGCATGTGAAATGTGTTTGTCGTCCTCATGAGGAGTGCAGTGCAGCAGAGGGAAAACGATGTGTGATTATTGAGACATACTAGGCTCAGATGGATGGTAAACGGAGCCGGCTGACTTGCTCCGTCAACGGGCTTTGTGTTTTTCTTGTAAAATTATATGCGCAGGAAAATAAAGCTCAAGTACATTGTTGAGCCATGGTTCTATTTTGCATGGTCTAATCTGATCGATGGTGAGCAAGTCCCCCAGGCCCCGCTGAGATCTGAGAAGCCACCAGGCTCATACATTTGAAAGGCATCTGTTTATTTTCAGAATGCAAATGCAGCCCACCTCAAAGGCTATAAGCTGCAGAGAACACACAATGTGAATGTGCTGGAGTGCTCCGCCGGGGGGCTGAGGCCCCACTTATGTCAGGTTCAGGTTCCCCCCCTCTGAACCCCAGCGGCCACACACAAACACACTTCTCTGAAGAGAAAGCAGCGGCAACAGAGAGGCTTTTCTCACACCAAAACCATGTTTAGCCATTCTGCGGCGTTATTTACAAGGGTTTTAATGGAGGACATTTACACAAGGTGTGCAGGCGACTGAGATGCTCCATGTGCCAGATGAGGGCAGCCCTTAGGAGAGCCGGGGGAAACAATGCCAAATCTCCTCCCCCTGCCCTCCTCTCTCCTGCCCCTTTTGGCACCCTCCCTTGTCCTCCAGTGAGAGGCTCCAAGGAGGGGGGGTGGGACCCAGGAAGGTTAATGTGCCCACTTTGATCTTCGTCAAGGCACACTGAGTAAGAATTAATTTACATTTCAGATGAAAAGGTTGACAGTATAAAAAGGCATCTTGTTTCTGGTATGTGAGAGCTGTGTAATAGGCCAGGAATTTGAGAGAGGAAGTCGTGAGGAAACAGAAGGGATAAGCCCCTCTCTTGCCTTTACTGGGAAAGAGATGAAAGGAAAAAAAGGATCTCAGTATGCACTGTTCTTCTGAAACATGGGGACCAAATGCTGCCCAAACTTTCAAAAGCTTTTCTTTATGCATTATTAATTAATTATTACTGTTTCGTGGGCCACTCATTGAGATCAAAAAGGTGTTTCACAAAGACGTACGGTTTTCAGGCCTTTATCCCCTTTTTCCTTTTGAAAATGTATGAAAAAGTGGCCTGTATTTTCCACCGGACACATGAGAAATTCCAGAGCTTTGCACTTTAATGCATGAAGAACTTCAGTAGAAAAATGTAAACATTTCTTTACCTGACTGAATGCGGATAGCGGCCTCTTCCCGCTCCTTTTTTATTTGCTTGTGGTTCTGCCGAGCAACATAGCCTCTCCAGGCTGAGAAAGAGAAAGAGAGACAGTGTGTATGTGTGTATGTGTGTGTGTGTGTGTGTGTGTGTGTGCAAGAGATTGCTGACCTGCCTCTGTGAAACAAAATAGACTGCACATACTACACAAGATCCCACTTCAAAACACTGCTAAACCAGGTGGCAGAGGGATGGATCCCTTTGAACTCTCTGAGGTCTTATTGTCTGCTCTGAAGCATTGCTCTTAACCCTTGTAGGTCAAGCTGTGGTTATCAAACTCATCTCTTTTATGAAGACTCACCAGCAGATAATAGACTAGAGTTCACTGAGAAACCAGCGGTCATATTCACATCAAATTTGCACCCGTTTCATCGTTACCTGATAAAAGAAGACATCTTTTTTTGACATACATTTTGCACTTTTTTGACCTAAGTTTGAATAATTTTCCTTTACTTTTAATACTTTTCCTCTGTTTACTGTTCAGTTATTACTCGTGTACCTGACTGGATAATGGTGGCCCCGCGGTTCCTCTTCTGCCTCTCTTTTCGATAACGTCGGGCGCCCAGCCAGCCTTTGGTGTAAGCTTGCATCACCACCACCCGAGCTATCACCTCCCTCAGCAGCAGGTTCAGCTGCTCCACATGGTAGTACTTCAGAAAAACCTGACGGGATGTTTCGCTCAGGTTAGTATAGCAAAGTATTTCTATCTGTTCTGCCATTTCTATACAGAGTTTTATAGGTAAAATTTATTATACAAACTAGAGATGTCCTGATCCTGATCCTGATTTGCCCCTGATTCCAATCTGAGTCATTTGATATTAAGTACATGCCAACACCTAGTCCCATATTCATGCTTGTATTTACCTGCATAATACCCCTATGTAACGCACACTTAGTACACACTAGTACACACAGTACTTTAAAGTTATTAAAATCAATTCAGTGTATGTGCTTGATAGTTAAACAGCTCTGCAATTCAATACAAAAAAGTCTACATCCAAACAGTTCCTAAGTGTTTTTTTTACAAAATAACAAAGTAAACAAACAAAATATATTTTTATACGGCTCTCATCACAATTCCTCTTAGTGCAGTGTTTTTAATAAATTAACCAAACAAACAAACAAAAATGTCTTTAGAAATTGCTCTCAATTCCACTAAGTGCAACATTTGTTTTTTCAACAACATAACAAAGTAAACAAACTAAAATGTGTCTTTAGAAATTGCTCTCAAACACACTAAGTGTAGCTTTGTACAGCTTTGTACAGTACAGAACACATCACAACTCCACTTTAAAGTCGTGTTATAGCTGAACTTCAACATTCCCAATCACAACAAAAAAAATATCGGTCACAAATGCACATATTACAGCGTTATAGTAAAACTAATTCACAAAAAATTAACGACAAAATTTAAATTCCACATTAATTTTTTACTTATTGGAGTAGCAGCATTACAATAAAACCTGAATATTTGCCGCAAATCATGGATTGGGCGGGCCACGTGTTCAAAATAACCGTTCCCAATCAATTAGAAAAATGCATTAATCGAGTCTGATGCCCATCCTTCAGATCTGATCAGGACATTCCTAACTGAACACAGATTTTTTAAATTGTTTTGTTTTCTTTGGTGTAGTTATCACATTACCTTTGTCTTCCCCAGCACCCAGGCCTCCAGTTTGGCCCGCTCCAGTATGGCAACAACGTTCTCTTTACTGGTCTCAGGCATCTGGTGAGCCCGAAACGCAAGGTAGTAATATCTATGAGAGAAGAGAAACATTAATCTAATGTAGTTATAGCATTTCAAGAGCAGAGTTGAGTCAAATAGTTTTAAAAAAATGTATCCTCAAAGATTATATTTGGAAAAAATGTTCCCTGATCACTGCTTAAGGTCCATTGTGCAGATATTGTAAATGATATTCATAACTATGTTTTGATTAGTGCATAATCGCCTGAAAATAATAATTGTTGATTTCTTGTTACCTTAGAATAAGCCGTTTAAATCTATATACAGGGCTGGTCTTCTTCTATGGAGTCTGCCATGTTCTTTCTACGGTAGCCCAGAATGGACAAATCAGACCATCGCATCATCTGCTGTGGTTCTCCTACACACTTTGCACATGCTGGAAATTTCAGTTGTCAGCGATCTGCAATCTCACTGCTAGATGACACTGAATCCTACACACGAGACCTTTAAGGATTATTTTTTGAGTGTTGATGTAATATTTTTTATCTTCTCCTTTTTGGACTTTTCAACAGGAAATTGATCCCTTAAACATAAAAGTCACAGTGTTGGAAAAAAGCACCACATTTTGAAAAGGAAAAGCTAAACTTTAAGTAGCAGTAATGAATTCCTGCTTATTTCTGGGAAAATACCATTTTTGCAGTTGAGTGGGAGTTCAATACAGCAAAGATTGCCTCTGCACAGACTCTGGCTAGAAATAACGTCACCAGTGCAAGATGGCTGCTGTTGTATCCTGGATATTTGGATTAATTTTTGTACAGTGGGAGGAAGTCGCAACACGTTATCTATCTTAATATACAGTCTACGGTTCTCACTTATTTGAAATACTCTATTTGTTTTAGACCAGGAGTAAGTTGTGGTTGTAGTTCAGTATTTTTAAAATTTTCCTTAGAAGTAAAACAGCTTTTATTTAATAAGAAATCACAAGCCATGACTGACAGCTGTGTGAGCCAATCCGTGCACTTGCGTTTGATAGCACTGCTTGTGATTGGTTGGACTGCCAGTTTAATGGGAAATCCCCCACTGTGGAGATCACTACTGCACAGAATCTGGCTCCAAATGACATCACCGGTGCGAGAAGGCAGCGGCCGTAACTGGGATATTTTGGCTTCACTTAAGCATAGTGGGGGTAAGTAGGGACGCATTGTCCATCTTTATATACAATCAATAGGTAAATGTAGTGACTGAAGACGACAAAGGAGTTGACTGATGGAAGTTAAAGACAGATTTAATTACATGTTCTGCTTTTCAACAGTTGTGTGATAAATTGCTATAAAATGCATTTGGAGCAGATTTGAACAGCTATTTTAACTCTCAGTTCTTATCATTTCGGCACTGATCATTTTCCTTTGGTGCTGGTTAAACCCTTTTGGTGGGCACGAAAAATGTCTCTATGCAGGAAAACCCCGACTGCATGACTGATTACAAACATGGAGGTCTCATTCAGTAACTGATTACATTTTGAAGTAATTCATCCCAACATTGGTCAAGAGAAGAGACTAGAATTCTTTGCGTCTTTTTCCACATAACTACTAGATGCATCATCATAGCTGTAAAAACGGCCTGCTCAGTCAGAGCAGAAAAATTAGCCTGACTGAGACATGAGTCTTCAACAGAGGCTCTTTGTTGGGCCTCTTTTGAATGGATCGTCGTCTCTTATTTCAGTGGCCACAGAAGATGCCCATCAGCCCGGGCCTATCAGTGTTCATCAGCTCTACTGCATGTTTATCGCTCGCATTGTCTGGATCCGTCCACTGATCCTCTTGTTGTAGTTTACAAAATACCAGCATAGGACAAAGTGGCTCTAACTGTTTGCTCAGGGACATCAAGGCTCCAAAACGACTGGTTCATCTCTTGTGTTCTGGCGTTGGTCAAAAAGAAGAACAACAAGAAGAAAAACTTCTTTGAACTCCCCTCCCCGCCTCAGTCTACAGCCTTTCATTCTAATTCCTGTTGATACCTGTTATTTCTTTGATGGTAAATACAAAGCACTGCTTGGCAACATCAGACGAGCCTTTGATATGAGAGCACAAATTTAAATCAGTTTTCACTAAAGGTGCAGTTTAGCCGTTCGGTTCAGTCTGTATGACTTCTGCCTGGCTCAGGTAGGATCATATGGATTCAATAGCGAGGTTAAAATATAGTCTGAAGTGGTAATCCACCCTCTCATTCACACACACTTCATGCACAGGTGCTTTTGAGAAAACAGTGACATCATTGGTCCATTTTTTGACGATTTTCCAATAATCAAACACTTTTGAATTTGGGACATGAAGGAAAAACATGGACATTCAAAGTTTTAGGTCACCAAAATTAAGCAGTTTTTAAAGCTTCCCTAAAGCAGTGAGACTAAGCAGCCATCTCAAAGTTTTTTCCCTACAGGCCACAAGCCCAAGTTAATTAAATTTTATATCATGTTAAAGTCTCCACATTAGAGGTGGCTAGAATATTTTTCAAAGGAAAATTGATCAAACAGTTTCCTCACATTTTCCCACAGACTCGTATTAACTCTTGTATGTGTATTTTCTTTCTTAACAGGGCCAGGAGGTGTACCCCTTTTTAAATTTGGGGTTGGACATTTGAACAGGAGCGTGTAACGCTTATTAACAGTTACCATATCCTGTCCCACATTTTTAAAAACAAAAACAACACCCTTACATAAAGCCGTCCTAATGATGAAATCTTGTTTTAATTGTGTTCTAATGTAATACCAATGGGACACAGAGACTACATTTGAGCTTTTCCAGGTCACCAAGCTAAAGAACAAACTCTTTATGAATAGTAAAAGGAAATCCATTAAAATGCATCACCCCTTATAATCACAGTTCCTCCCTGTTTGAGTTTTATCCATATTTTCAGACTGGAGTATCCACCCAGTTAAAAGAGCTGTTGGATTTTGTCTTGCACTATCACTAATGACTGCCAATTAGTCAGCCCCTTGCTCTGCTCAACTTGTACCCCTATCTAATTAAAGAACCCGTGTTTTTGTGTGATGCAGAGCGCGGCTCGCTTGTTCTGCACTATCTCTGGGGTTGTGTCGGCGCCCCACATGTGTGCGTGCTGCAGAGTAGAGGTGCTGCCTGTCTCTACACCGCTGTTACCTGTTGACAAACTCTTCAAACAGGATGCGGTGGGAGTAGCCCTGTCGACGAATGTTCACTGTCTCCAGGATCCCTGTGTAGCGCAGCTGAACCATCACCCTCTCCTTGCAGAAGCGCAGCGCCTGCCTGTCGTCATTGGGTTTGATGCAGCGTACAAAGTGCGGCTGACCCACCACCATCTTAGACAGCAAGTCCATCAGGGAGTACTGCACACACACACAAAGAGACAATGATAAACAGCGAGCAGAAACAAGGCAAGAAAAAAAGAGCAATTATCACATAAATTTACATTATTACAGTTTTCTGGTATATAATAAGTTCAGCTATAAAGATTCACACTGGGGCACCTGCGCCCCATGTGTAGAGGTTGTGTCCTTGTCACAGCGGCCGCGGGTTCGATTCCAGCCTCGACCCTTTGCTGCATGTCACCCCCCTCTCTCTACCCCTTTCAAGCTTTAACTGTCCTGTCCATTAAAGGCAATAAAAGCCCCAAAAAATAATCTTAAAACAAAAAAAAGATTCACTCTTCACACTTCTAGAATCCATTTTTTTTCTAAACATACATTCTTTTTTTTTTTAGTAACAGAGCAAGCTAAAAAATAATTGACAACATTTATCAGTCCTAACAGGATCTGACTGACTTTTTTCATTCTCATATTCACAACATTCACAACAAACACATAACAATTAGCAGAAGATTTAAAAATAAAGTTGCATTTGCTTTTTATAGTACCATTGCCAATTGTGGTAAAATATAAAAAATGCCCCCCCATTAAAATATCGTATCAGTGGTTTGCAAAAACATACAACACCAACATTTATTTTGGTGATCTGGTTGGCTAAATGCTCCAGGATGTTCACCTGCTAGTCGTTAACTCAGTTTGTCTGCCGTTTGGTGCTGATGTGTTTACAGGCCGCAAAAAACAAAACAATGAGAAAGATGCTAAAATGCTAAATTCTGACCTAAATTCATATCAGGCTGTCATGCTTTTGATAGCCTGATACGTAAACATTAATGGCATCCGACTCAGTTGTGCTGTAATGATAGCTGGCTCAGTGCTGCTATAGGTGCACTACCTGTAAATGCACGCTTCCTTCTGTCATTCATCTCCCCAAGTGATACACAAATTAAAAGATATAAGCAGATTCTAATTTAAACAGACTGAAATTTGCCTTAAAGTTTCAAATAACACCATCAATGGTTGCATGCCACTGTAATTTAATAATGTCATTTCATTGAAATTTGTTCTGTGCCCTTTTCTGCTTTAATTTCAAGTCCAATAGTTATTTCTGAAAAACTGTGGAAAAGATTGTGTCAACAAGATTATGATTTTAAAATTCAACAAAAGCATTCATAACGTGTTACAAAGTGTTGGTTGTTTCCAGACAGTTAAAAGGGAAAAAAGGGGGAAAACACCTACACGGAAATAGGAGGCCACAGTCTGTCTCCTCATGTTGGTGGTTTCTTCTGGGTGACGCATCATCTCCATGGTGTCCACCTGAACACAAACATTCAAATTGAACACGCTGCATTGACAAACAGGCCAAGAGCATCACTGCAGAAGCAGCAGATTCAAATGAGATTCAGTTTGTTTGCAACCTGGCATCCGTGGTGGGCTCTGTGGAGATAAAGGTATTATTACAGCAGGTCTCCTTTCTCTAAATGGGCCAGTTGGGAATACACAGCTGTACTAACTGTGCCGTCTGTATAACATAGCCCCATAAACACTTAAAGCTAACAATCTAGAGAATAATTCTGCACTGCTGTGGGGCATGGGAAAATTGCAGAGCATTCTGAGTAATGAGACCAGCCGTCACCAAGCAGACAGTCATCCCGACGACGACGACGGATTAACGAGGACACAATATAAGCTTTCTAATGGCCTTCGCAGTTCATGGCTTCATCAAAATTAATGATGCAATTGATGTCTACGTAGCAAAGTGCATATCTTAATTCTTTATTCGAACCTAGCATAGAGAAAGAAAGGTACGTCAAACACTCTCTGAGTTACATGAAGAGAGGAATCGGATGCTTTGACACTTTGCTATTTTGAAAGCAGATCACACAGAAGTAGAAACGGTTATCTAGGACTCATTTCCACTATTCTAACAACCGTCTCTTTAATCTGGTCATGCTGGTAACTTTTTGTACGTGTCAGTTTCTGTCAACTTTTCCCCAACTCTGATTGAGAACATGACGGCATACATATTACATCAATCACACTGAGTTGTTACTAAGAAGCCCTTTCTTGTTCAGGAATAACTGAGTAGGTGCTTAGGGAAAGTTCAACAAAGTTCCTCTGCAGTTATTTTGGCCTGTGTTTGTGTCCCACATTAAGCATTTCTATAATCTAAAAGGATACATCACAGAGCATTTGTTTACATTAATGAGCAAAATTGTGGCGGGGAGAAAAAAAATACTTCAAAAGAAATGATTTACATTTTCCAAAGACAGACTGTGATTGATGTCAGAGGAGTGAAGCCACACACAATTATAAGTTACTGAAACAGGTAAAGTTTCAATTTGGATTACAATGATGATTTCAGTAAATTATGTATTTTCAAAGACTCATTGGATTTGAAACTGGTCTACGCTTTAGAAAGGATTTAGACCTATTAACTGTTTACTCAACATAAGTCTTACCTTCAGTAGGTATTTGGGAGACTTGATGGCGAATAACATGGAAATAAAGGAAGAGAGAAGTGGAAAGACAAGAAGCTGAAATTCACCTTCAAGGGATTTTCTACTTTATATCATAATGTGAATTCTGTTTTTATTTTTATTTTTTAACAAACATCAATTTTAAATAACTCCAAAAATAGTTCAAACTATTTTCAGTTTCACATCTTTTAGACATAATGATTTGACCGATACAGTTGCTTTCCCTTAAAGTAAAGTCAAACAGACATAGTGAAATGAAACTGTTGAAGTAAGCCCAAGAGGGAGAAAGTGAAAGTCCTGCTTTCAAGAATCTTGTTAGCTAACTGTCTTGTGCTAAAACATAGCATGTTGCCTCATAAAAAGGCACTCAAAGAAACTCTGCATGAAGAATCTCAGTATGAACATGATTAATAAACAACAGTGGACCAGTGCACTTCTGTGGCCCTGTCTACATGTAGCCTATACAAATGTTTTTGAAAACAGATATTTTCCTTTACATTTTCATCTCTTGTCCAAACGGACAGACTTTTAGGTCACTAAAACGCTGATTTTTGAAACATCTGCTAAGGTGCAGAAATTCTGGTTACTGTGTGTACTCTATGGACCAAGCGTCAACCTCTTAAAAATGAAGCCATTTAGGAACTGTAAAGAATTGTAGCTCCTTGAATGGCCACTTGAGGCTGGCTCCAAAACAAAGTAAATCGCCAAAATGTCCAACATAACAGTTAAAATTAACATGTTTACAGCCTGGTACAAAAAACAGTTTTGTTTCATTTTATCAAGGCTTAAAGCTATGCATAATTAAGGGTCGTCTGCTTAGAATGAAAGTTAGTCTGCCGATCGTGTCCTCGGCTTCCACTCAGATCCACCTCTTGCTCCTCCAACAGCACCAGGCTCTCATTTAAAAATGGTCAGTTCTGGCTAAAAAAAACAAAGATGGTGACGGACGAAACTCTGAACTCAAGGCTTCAAAATGTCAGTCCACAAAACAACAAATGACGTCATGGTAGCTATGTCCATTATTTTTACCATTTATGGTATGGACATGAAGGAGTGTTTGGAAATTGATGGCACAATCTCAATTAATGCGTGCCAATAATTGCTTTGTGTAATGAGTTTATGCTAAGGACAACAAAAATCGTGGACTACCAGTTTGCTAACATTTTGGTAGCACTGCTTGGTATAATAACTATAACACATAAAATAACTATTGCACCACTTCACGGACGAATGGAGGCATCTGCTGCAACTCAATTTCAGAAGTTTAAAGTGTGCCTGAAACTACAGATTTGGTTTGGGCCTGGTTGAATAGGCACCTTGTTGGCATCCAGTATCTAGTTATAATTATACATTAAGGTTTCTAGAGTGGACGGAGATATTTTGTAAAAAGGAAAGCAATGTGGACAGAAATACTTTTTAAAACGGAGGGGGAAAATATCTGTTAGTAAAGATATCTATATCTGTGCAGACAGGGCCTTAGTAAGTCCTTTCAATGTTGCTTCATGTAGAATTGTTGTGCAATATTAGACTCATGAAACTATCCCTCTTATTAAAGTTTGTTGATGGAAGTTATTTGAGCTTATTTTAGAATACCTACACTTTTTCCCCCAATACTTTAGTGCCCATTAACAACAAAACAACAGTTAGTAAGTCTGAAAACTACTTTTATGCCGTAGACACCAAATGCCAGATGGCGATGCTGCATCACCACAAGCAAGACAGCAAACATAACAGGGTAGTCAATTAATGTGGCTATGCTTCACAGCACAAGTTTTTATTGGGTTTCTTATGGTGTTGTGCCTGTGAGCAACAAATAAAAAAAACATTATGTTCTCAGATGTGATGATTTGTGCTACAGGAGCCTCACCTTGGTGCGTCCTGAACCGAGCTGTGGTGGTAGAGATCTGGAGGCAGCAGTGACCCGGGCTCTGGACGTTGCCAGATTTCCTGTGCAAAGTATAAAAACAGTCATGAGTACTTGTGTCAGGTCTTCTTTAAAGAAGCAGCTCACTGCTGAAAAGATTGTCCTTTTTTGAACTGCCTATGTAAGAGAAATATGCAAATACTTTAAAGTTAGTACTATGTGACAAAGAAAATGAAGATAAAAAAAGGCTGGGACATTTGTTTTTGCTCAAGAGTAGGGATGTCAGTTTCAGTTAATTTTGCATTTGATTGCCCAACTCATTAACTGGTAAGTAAGTGGTCAATTTATAAAAGAGCAAGTTCGCGAGAAATACAAGAGGCCCTTCCTTTTGGTCTGAAACCCAGATGACTCAGTGAACATAAGCGCCTAATTTCTGGGAGAGTGGAGGTTGAGCAAAATGTTTCCATAGCAACGCTTATGGATTGGGATGATGTTACTAGTAGTAACTGCTAAATGAGCGGTGCTGCTAGCTAGCCTCTACATGACCTGGCTGTTATGCAGTGCAAACAAAGAGCTTTAAATAGAGTGGCCAAGGCTAGCTAACCAGTAAAGACAGGATGGTGGGGCAGTGGGCACTATGTTTCCACATATTAACATGTCTAGCCTAAGTTCTCTTTCTCACCAGATCCCAGTCCAGTAAACTGAAGAGAAGCAAAAATCAACCTATAGACCAAAATGCCTATCAGGTCAAAATTATTCTTTGTGGTTAACAGATTAACAGTTGACCACTGACATCCAAACTCAAAAGGTAGAAAATATATAATTGCCAGAATGCACTGCCTTGGACCGGACCAATAAATACTCCCACTGGTGCGTGACACAATGCGAGCTTGTCTTCTTCCACACAGAAAACAATATGTCAGTCAGTTAAACAGTAAGCTAAAATATGTTTCTAAAAACATTTGAGGTGAGGAATAGTCGGTGCAGTAAGTGAATCTTGGTTCGTATTTTATCAGCACTGTATTTGTTTTAGCGTTTCATCTCAGAATTTTTTTTACATTTCTATAGTCGTGACAATATAAGAAAACAGTATGGCACCCACTTCCTGTTCAGAAATGTTCCTATTATAGCCAAACAGTGCAAAAAATTATGTTTCAGAAGACATTTCGATCAAGACGTAGGAAAAACAGTAACAGAATCTTGGTTCATAGAGAGAGAAGGGTAGCTCTTTCTCTTGATCCACTTTCATACTCTATCTGTCCGTGGTGGCAGGTCAAAGTACAATCTGTAGCTCAAACAATAGCCCTATAGCTAGTGAAAATCCAAAAAATTAGAGTTGAGAGACGTGCAAGGGGATCTGGGTGCTGGTAAGATGGAGAGAAGTTTACCGCAGTTCATCTACACATGCTACAAACATTGTTTTGATAGAAAGCTGGTTGAAAATTGTTAAAGTATTTCTTTGAAGTTTTAAAAGGTTTGAACAGCTGTTTCAAATAAAGGAAGGAAATTATTTTTGAGAGCTAACTAGCAAACATGCAGACACAATAAACACTTTTATATTCTTTTTCAAATACAAGATATAAGTTAAACCAAGTGAACACTTACACTATTATGTGTAGTGTTCTTAGTGCAACAGTATAAAAGACAGTTCAGAGGGAGCCTAAATCTGAGCTGAATCCCATGGACTCAGGAGTGCAGCTGCGTGCACAGCAGTCCAACAGCCCCACACACAGCGGAAAGGATATGAACATAGCATATGCAAGACAGTCTGAACATTTCAAAGTTTCTGCACAAGATGTCCAAATGTTTTCTCTGGCTATATCTTCAGAGGCTAAACTGTGATTAATAGCAGTGAAAGAAGCCTTTGAAGCAGGATTGGTGACATCAAAGTCCTAATCCATGGGTGGCAGGATTTTTATAATGAGTGGGAAGTATCTTAACACATTTCAAAGGGTTTACTCCATGAATAAACAATAGCTGCACAGATGTGCCACACACACCTTTAGAAAAATACGTCTGCAGACACAGGAGGCAGCATTACCCAAGCAGCCGTGTATGGCAAGGAGGAAAACCTTTGTACGTTTTTTAAGATAAAGCCGAAGTGACAGGCCAACAATTGTTCTAGATTTTCTGCCGCACACAGTCGAACTTCGAAAATGCAAATATGTAGTCGGCTTCTGCTATATGATTTCGAGACTCACGTCAGTTGTTAAGGACGTGGTCTGACGACGAGCCAAAAACTTAAACGCTGGATCAGCGCCTGCGTTTCTCAGAGGACTCTGCGCTATCAAGTGTGCATTAGAAGCATCAATCAAACACTGCAGAGATCAAAATCAATTTATGATGGATTAATTAAGAGCCAGACCACTTCTAACTTTAGACAAAGAACGTCCTACTTGTGCCAAAGGTTTTAAAGTGAGCCAAAGCAATGTGGTGTCTCATGGGACAAACACACACAAAAATTTGTGCACAAACACACACACACACTGCTGTAGTCAAAACAAGCCAAAACATATGATGTGAGAGAACTTCAAAAGGACTCAAATAGTCTTTTAAGCTAGTGATGATACTGCTTTTTGCATTTGACAGTTATCTGTTAATTTTATTTATTTATCTACTCATTTATTCTGCCATTAATACATATTGCATTTTGGTAAACAAACTAAATTCAAGATATTCTGTCACACTAAAATATGCACTTTTATATTTGTTAATAATGTGCTTGAAAGAGTATCCACAGGTTCTGGATCTCCACCCTAAAAATAGAAGAAAGGAAAGTGTAAAATATGATAACATGGAAATGTGAGCAGTTAATTGCTCATTATGAACACATGTTTGTGAGAGGGCCTTGTGTTTAGGATCACAGGGACAGATTTTACATCCTCATATGCCCCTTTGGCACAATCAACACAAAAACACACACACACACACAAAATAAAGTATGATCTTTGAGAACAGGAGCCGTTAAACTGTGTCGGGTATATTACCAGCACACAGGCAGGGAGGGCCCCGCTCCAATTAGCCCAGAGTAAAGCTGGATGGATTAATTGGAGTGGGTCTTGTGCAAATGAAGTGCGCTCTCTCCTCTCCCCATTAGTGCTGCTGGGCCAGATCATCTGAGCACATTTGTCATGATGAATTAGCGGCTGCGAGTGGAACGGGCTCATGGAGTGTCACTGTGCTTTCACGCCTCTCACTTCCATGACACCATCAAGGGGAGATGAAGGGGCTGCGCCGCGATGAGAGAAACTATGACAGTTGTACCTAAGCCTCGCAAATGGACACTCGCTGCTTTCTTCGCGTATTCCTTGGCGGCGGGTCGTATTAATTCATTCTTCTGGCGGGTTTCATACCCCCTCCTGACTAGATGATTAGAGCATGGGTTAATAGTCAGTATCCTCAAAGATTTCCGTCTCCTGAGACATGAAACCAAGGGAACACCTGTGATGTCCGGCCTGAAAGAAGACCTTCTAATTTAGATACAGAGGGGGAACTTGTCTAATGATGTGGATTATAATTATTCAAACACAGAGACGAGCGAGAAAAACACGCTCTTTGACAGCGGATTCAGTTACACGAAAGGGCTACATACAGTTCTATAAAAAAAAATTCAAAATAAAAAAACTTCAACAGGCTAAAGTTGCATGTGTGATTTCCCTTTCCACATGTTTTAAACTCTCTTGGGTAGACAGTATGAGATTTACAATAATAATGTTCTGCTATATTTACACCAGGTTTCATTCAAGACATGTTCAAAGCTCAATATTTATTGTATGAGCTAGCTTTTGTTATAGTTTTACGAGTCCATGTTTCACACTTCATATTGACTTCAGTGTTAAGTAGCCAATTTGTTCCGACTTTGTTGGTGTTTTAATGCATTGTACATGTTCTCTTGAATCTTAACAAAGAGACTGAGAAATAATCATTACAACTTTGCTAAAACAACAAATCTATGGTGGACTAAGAGTTTTGCACAGTACTGTATGTATTTAGGAAGAGGCAGATTTTAGTTTTGTCGTTATGAAAATAACATAATAGAAAACAGCCATTTTAATATAGTGGTCAGATAATTAAAAGAGGAGCAGGTGAGGGGAATATGTCCCATCAGGTCACTCAGTCCCCAGAAACAGGCGGTGGAGGAGCGTCCCACTGATTGTTTCTGCTTCACGCATGTTGCTCTTGGCATGGACTTCCAGGACAAACAGAGTGAGGCAGAGCAGTGTGTGGGGAGGGTGGAAAGAGAAAAAGCCTTCCTTGGCATCTGTGCGTTCACTTTGAAAATTAAGCCCAGCAAGAATCCTGTAGGAAAAAAAAAGCTCAAGCTGGCAGTTGTATTGGGGTTCTATTGACAAGAATAGTCAATGTGCTTGGGATTAAAAAGCAATCCCGCGTTCAATATGACACCTCCCTACACGCTTTTATGAGTGCCAGTGTGTGCCTTGTACTTCAGAAGCTGTGGATCGAGCTGTCGACACGGGGGACAATCAAAGTTGTAAGAGAGAGCAGCCTTCCCGAGCTGAGTGAGCAGAGGCTTGCTGGATATCTCCGCCGCTCTCCCGCTCTCTTTTTGAAAACATGTGATCTAGAAACTCAACTCAGCAACCAAGCAAATGAGATTAAAGCACCCATAACCCCCCGCCACCCTCCCCACCCTCCATAACCACCACCGTTTATGCCTAGAGATGGCTCCGGGGGCTGTTGATTTAAATGCCATCCACTACTGTCAGAGCAGATCAATCATAAAAAGCATGGTGTAATTGGCTTTTAGTGACACAACACAGTGTTGCATTTATCAAAGGATGTTGTACCATGTGACTTAGGAGAGCTGGCTCCTCACTATTGATGTGCGGGGCCGTCAAAAATCCCACTGCTGACTCAAAACATTCTCCAATACCACGATTAGGGGAGAAATTGAACAAAAGTATTACTTGGTGAGTGTCTCTTTTGGTAGCGAGAGTGTGTGGAAGTCGAGTGAAAGAATGTGGCGTCTGCCCACTGGGATGAAAAAGGCTTCTACTGGGAGAGAACAAAGAGCCAAATGTGTCATATCGCTGGGAGAAGCCTGTCATTTCTACACAGGAGGATCTCCTAACATGAAGGGAGACGGAGGGAGATGCAGAGGACGGCAGAGCTGCTGCTGTGGCTTCATGTGAAGATGTAAAAGCAATGTAAATTGTTTAATATGCACGATGGACTTGAACTTATAACCCCTGATATCTCACAGGAGAACAGCGTGCTAGGAGCTTGTTCTGATAACTCCTAACTAGTGTTACAATTGTAAAATACAAAGAAATATTGTCACAAGAAATGTGAGGCCTGATATTGTGGATGCTCAGGGGATTTTATAGTTTAGTACTATAAGTCAAGTCAATTTATTAGTATAGTGCCATATAATAATGAAAGTTATCTCAGGACACTTTATACAGAGCAGGTTTAGACCACACTCTTTAATTTACAGCAACAATTCCCCCATTAGCAAACACTATTAGAAGCATTAAAGTAAAATTAAAACCTGCTTTGGATTGAAAAGTACTAAGATTCTTTTACTTAGTAAAAGTAGCAATACCACAATATAAAAATAAGCTGTTTTAAGAGTCCTGCATCTAAAATCTAAATGTAAGTGTTATATCCTTATATATGTTAACTACCATAACTGATGCATGGCTGTGTAAATTAAGGGTATAGCAGATCACCATGAACCTGATTTAACTACTTTATGTGCTGTTTGGTGGTGCATCATATCTTTAACTAATTATGTTTTATTTATGTAAAATCTCAGAAGAAATCCCTTTTAACCAACACTTATGATCCACTAGCAGTATGTGGTGGTACATTTATCTGCAGAGACTCTGCCTTCTATCTTTACTTTATCATTTTCTTCTTATTTTGCTGTGTTCGGGACATTTTTGGGTACAGTGCAAAGATGAGGTCTGGACTTTATAAAAAGGAAGCAACCCAGTAGCAGCAGCATGCGTCCAAGACAAAGCTACAAAAACTGCACACACAGCGCCGAAAAAAACGCAAATATAGCGAGGAGAATAACCAGGCAGATAGGAGTCGTTCAAAAATGAGAGTGAATCTGGGGGTTGGCTTTCACTTTCATTTTTGCTGCCAAAACACGTTTACACACATTAACCATCAGTTCCTGATTAGTGTACCTTTAATCTGCAAAATAACAAGTACCCAGGTTTTTGAAGATTACTTTTAAAATGTCCAATTACAAATTAATAATTAGCTTGGTAAAAATGTAATGAGTAATGTAATGATTTTAGGTAATATTACATATTGATATTACATTTGATTACTTTTTATAACAAATGTTTAAAACTGGGAAATGAAGCTGAAAAAATGTTTGGAGAAAGGCTATGCCAAAAGAAGACATTCCTGTATGGTAAAAACATGCAAAGCAGCACAATAAATATTATATAGAATTCTTTGATAAAAGGATTTATATTGGGATGTGATCTATTTGTAATCAGCAACACTGTCAAAAGTATAATTTATTTACATATTTTTTCCTTGTAACTATACAGTCGCATTTCTCTTATGTAACTAAAAGCAAGCACATCAGAAAGTGCAGTACTTGAGTAAATGTACCACTGCAAACAAATATACAGTAACGCCATCCATCGATTCACAACATTAATTTTTCCTCCTCAATGAGACATGTTTTTTTTAAAATACAGATTAACTATCACAACAACAGCAAAAATACATGAAATCTCAGAAAAGTCATCTTTTTACTAAAATTTGAAGAAATACAATGCTCCACGTGTAAAACCATTTTTGCTGCATACATACGACAGTAAATAAGATTTAAGTAATAATATATCTGCATCTACAGCTCGATGTATGTTCTTCCACCGCTTAAGTTTAATCACATGAATATTTCAACTGTTCAGATAGCCTGCAAACTAATAATTCATAATAACAACAAATTGCACCAGTGCACTGAAGCTCTTGCTCAGACTGTACCAGTGACTGCTGAGATATAGCATCCTTTATAAAGTGTTGAAACCCTGGTAGAGATAAATTACGTCTTTACAATCTGCTGTATGTGAGCTTTAACTCTTCACAGGACATCACTCTGCACAGCCTCCAGTTTCATTGTGCTCTGCAAAAGACTGGCAGTCTGGAGGTGTTGTGTGAGTGTGTGAGTGTGTGCATGTGTGCGCACAGATGTGCTGTGCTACAAGCAGCATGGCCAGGCAGCCCTGCAGCTACACACACACACCCACCCACAGAGACCCATACTGTGACCGCAGGCTGGCCAGGCCCTGGTAGGCCCTACTGAGCCTCGCCAATTCAAACACTGTGATCCTCCTGATCTGGGAAAGGCCCTGGCTCTGATGAATTTGTCCATGCAAATACATCCCATTTCCTCTGACAAAACACCACCACATGTCCAAGCCTCAAGGACCCACATTCTGCAGGGCTCAAGTGGCCTCGCTATTCACCGCCTGGGAGCTTTTTACTTTCTGGGGCCCTCCTAGTTTCCTACTGTTCTCCAAACATGAACTGCATCAATACTCAGACCATCACGTTCTCAATCTGCTGTGTGAAATGAAAGGGTAGTCCAATACAATAATGTGCGCAGTGTGTCTGTTTTAAACAAAATATACCATAGAGGAGCATTATCTGATTTAGAGAGATCAAACTGCACTGTTTGATGTGAGTAGAAACATTAACGTTCACTACATAAGTGTGTAGTTTGACATCCCAAATCCATTATTTCACTTCCATCACAGTGTCAGGCTGCAGGTCTACGAGGGTGTCCCCTAGTGGTGACACTGCGAGGAGACGACCCAGAGTGTGTGAAACCACCCTGGTGTAAAACAGATTTCCATCAGATCCCCCCAGATAATGGTAATTTCACAGATAACAGTGAATCTATAATGTGAACTAAAATGCAAATTAAATCCCCCCACAAATTCTACCCCGAAGAATAGATTTATAATTTTCTTATGCTATGCTGTATCTCACTTTAAACGGAGCTCCATCTTTTCTAGAATGATAAGCCGGAGCAGATCGTTTCATAGCTTTTATCTGAAGAGATGATCTGCAAGTTTCATAAACTGCAATGAGAAAATTGGACCTCCAACTCCAAAGAAATAACAGAGTTAACTGTGAGCATGTTGCAGTCACACTGTCTTTAATTTAAATGCAAAACAATTTATATAATTACTGTGAGCTTTGGTAGAGCTTTTTAGGATAAAAAGGCTCAAACTGCACTATAACACTATAGCAGTTTATATCTGTGATAAATCATAACTGTTGCAGGAATAAGATCTGAAAAGTCTGCCTGAAAATCTGAAGGACTCCACCTCAGCAGACATTAAAAATAAAAATAAATACAAAACAAAAAAATAATAATAAATAAAAGAAGACATATCATTTTAGCTTGTATTTTTTTTTACTAAAGGTGCCTCCTCATTTATTGTCTGTTTTTTAAGTCCATCTTTGTTCTTTTAAGTTTTTTTAATCCCTTCCATTTTATCCCCATTTATGTGGTTTTTTTTTACTTTTACTTTTTATCATTTTGTCATTTATTGCTTTAATATTTTTTTTGTTTTGTTTTCTTGTTAGTATCTCCTATGCTGTTTTAATTGTGCAATGTTTAGATTAGATTAGACAAAGTTAAGATTGACTGATTTGAAAAAGAGTGTCTGTTGGTCAAATAACATCCAGTCTCACTCGCACTTTATTTTGAAGAATATCACACAGAAGATTTTGAGTCCTGCAGACTTTTAATAGGTTGAGAGACTCTTTTGTTTCTCAGTTTGACAACCTGTGAAATCACAGTTTGGCTCTTAACGCACTAACTGACATGCCACCACTAAACATCGTCCAACTCAATCTAAGCAGCACCCAAACATAGATCCAAATTCTTGTTCTGTGAATTTTGTAGCATTTTATAGTTTGGGGCGGCTGTGGCTCAGAGATACAGCGGGTCGTCCACTGATCGGAAGGTTGGAGGTTTGATCCCTGGCTCAGTCAACATGTCGAAGTATCCTTGGGCAAGATAGTGAACCCCATATTGCTCCCAATGGCTGTTCCACCGATGTATGAGCGTGTGTGATCGGTTACTGACTAGCAAATGGCACCTTGCACAGTAGCCTCAGCCACCAGTGTGTGAATGAGTAAATGTGATAGTTTTGAGTGGTCAGAGGACTAGAAAAGCGCTGTACAACAGCAAACCATTTTTTTTTTACCATTTACCAAAGGACTACAGCTGGCTAACATGCACATTTACAGAAATGTTGATTAATGTGTGCTGTCCTTATAAATAAAATGAAACTGAAAGAAATTAGCCTGCACTGAGTTTGAAAGAATAAGTAACAGATATACAAAAATTAGTAACCTCCGGAAAGTTTTCACAGGCCTCCATGCTGCTCCCTACTGTTTACTAAACCGTTTTCAGACCTGTCCATGACGCCAAATGTCAAACAAAAAAAAAAAAAACACAGACAAGGATACTCATCTGCTGCAGAGCAGTGTACACAGCTCATGTCTACTGGCAATGGGAAAGGACCATAGAGGACAAATTTGGCTGGTTCACCCGCATTTATAAAGCATGCTACACGTGCCGATTTTGGTGGGAAAGGGGTTTAAGTAGCCTCAGTGCACCAAGGTTTAAAAGTGACTCTAACAGGAATGATTTAGGGATAGTTCAGGATTTAAATATTAATATTGGGGGGGGTTTTTTGTATATATGTGTATTTATGTGAAACACTTGATGTGCTGGGATGCAAGACAAATTTCAAAGTTTTCCTGACAAGAGTGAAATCAAGTCACATGAACTTGACCCACCGGTCTGAGTGGCAGGACACACAAAAGTGCAGTGGACCAAACAGGAAATAAAGAAGCTTTCAGATCTGACACTATGTCAGCAGCAGTAAACATTACAGCACATCTTAGTACCTACTCAGTGCCTCTGTGCACTGAAATGAAGTGTTCACTGAATTTGTTTTTATAGAGTGTACTCCTCTGAAGCCGTTAATTGCCAAAAGGAAGTGGCTGAAGACTCCCTTGTGCACAACCTGCAATTGAAGTTTACAGACACGTTGCACAGATTTCTGCTGGAGTCTCAGTTAAGGTGCCTTTTGTGAATTGAAGCTCCTTTTAATGCCACTGGGACTGAAAGCAGGCATTTACAGGCCCCTAAAAAGGAAGTGAATCACATAATGTGGCTTAGCTGAAATAAAGTAGGAAGTGGGAATCTGATAATTTAACACATCTATTAGCATTTCGGCTAAGTCAAGTGACCAGGAGGCCTCAGCTGCAGCTAATGACGAGCACATTACTCTACCTTCATTTAACCAACAGAAAAGAGGTGGGAAGAGTTGCTTTTGTGTTCTCTAAATACTGTTTCTTCATCCCCTGGGTATTTAGAAACCTTATCATAAAAATATCCCACTGCACCCACAATCTGTAGATAGCATTCAGCAGTGGGAAACCAAGAGGGACAGCTTAGTGAAAATAAAAACAGAGCGCCGTGCAGAGAGCTGAGCCTCTCAAGAGATAATGGAGACTGCAGATTTATCCGAGCACGGCACACAGAGGCTTGAAATGAAGGGGGACCAGGAGATGCCTGGGAGCCGCGTCTTTAAGAAACCCACTTACCTGAACATTTATGGAAGCAGGAGACACCGGCACAATTCACAGAGTAATACAGTCGGAACCCGGCATTGTTAACAATAGTTTGTCTCAAAGAAAAGTTTCCATTACCATTTCCATTGTGGTTAGCGGTAGAATAATGCTCCTGTTAGTGGCTGAGATGTTGCTATATTTTTCTCTCAGGCCTATATCATGGCATACCTGTTTTAGTTAAGGGGCTGGAGAACAGCTGCTGCAAAAGTTTGTTCTCTGATGTTCTCAAAACGACGACGATGTCCGCAGGAAGAGTGTCTCTGTTCTTCTCCAAAAATCCATTCACGTTGTACATTACCTGTCGAGACACAAACATTAACTCTGAATGTCACATTTTAAGGAGTCAATCTGATTTGTAATTACCTCTTGTATAGAGCCTGGAAATGTGGTCAAAATAAGTATTATTATATTTTTCTGATATAGATGAAATCAGAGACATCTGTGATAGGCATATTAAAAATTGAAAACTTTGCGAAGATGATGCAGAATCTCTTATCAAACCAACAAACAAGGCAGAATGTTATTTGTTGCACAGTAGGGCTGCAAGAAACATTTGCTTTCATTGTGGATTACTTGCTCAGTTGTTCGTTGTAAAAACACATAAGAAAATAGTGTTTCCCAAAGCTCAAGATAACATCCTCAGATGTCTTGTTTTGTCTAAAACCAAAAGATATTCAATTAAATGAAAACATTTACATTTAAGAAGCTGGAATCAGATTTTGACTTATTTTCCATTTAAAGATGACTTAATCAATTATCAAATTAGAACTAATTGATTAATTGTTGCAACTCTATTGCACCATCCATAGCTATATTTCATACCTTTCCTGCATAATGCTGAATCCCAAAACAAAGCTCCATGCGTTTTGGTATCCAGAAGTACTTGCAGCGCAGATTGTCCTCAAATTTATCTGTTTGCAAGAAATGAGAAAGATAAAACAAAGTAAAAGGATACAAAAATATGCTTTAAGCAGCACACAGGTAGGAGCAATTAAAACTACATAAGCCAAGGGGGCCAAACATGTGGCCAACAGGCCAGAATCAGCCTGTCAAAGGGTCCTGTATGGCCAGCTGGATGACTTCGCACAACTAATATTGATACACTTATGAAGGCTTAGAGGCAGGACTGGGTACCATTTAAAAAGTTACAATACTCTCAAATGATAAGACCATCAAAGTACTTCTTTTAATATCCATCACGTGAATTGAAGCATTCAGTTGCATAAAATGTCGGCATACATGCAAACACTTTGGTAGCATCTCAGCACGCTGAACCACCAACGCTGTCAAATACACCACAGCCTATAAGAGTTGTAGCTACTGTGGTAGCCAATCATATGTATTGAATTAAATAATGCTTGCTGTGATTGGTTGCAAGCAAAACCATACAAATAGTTTATTTTCTGCATCTGGGAACAAGAAGGATCAAATGCAGGTATTGTTTGATTTGATGAATTCTGATACTACTTGGTACTGGTTGGTCGGTTGCTACCTTAAAGGTATTTAGTACTGATACCCAACCCGACTAAGAGATGTCAGATTTTGAAGAAAGTTAAATAGTGAGTAGATACTTCATGTAAAATGCTGTTTTAGAGGCTTTTCCACCCTGACCAGCTTACAGCTCTCTGGAAAAAAACTGTGGTCATATTTGAAGATATTGAACATTGTGCAAAATATTGTCAATCAGCAGCTACAGTGCAGAAGAATCTGTAAAAGTGTTGGTGGAGCCATATTGCTAAGTCACTGCCAAAAGTTGATTTGTAACTGGTTTGTAAGGCAGTGGATCACTTAACCTGCTGGTCTAATAGCTTCCACTTTTAGTTTGGTGATGTCAGCATCACTAAACAGGAGTGGAAATGTATGAACAAATGCACACGTAATGACACTGAGTAGTAAACTGACCCAACATGAACTAAAATGAAGTTTGTCACCCCCAATATAAGTTTTGTGGCAAGAGCTGCAGCTTCATTCAAAGAAGCAGTGACCTCTAACCTCTGATGTTCATGTTTCATGATTTTTGACTTCTGAGCATGCTTTGCGCCAGTCTTACCCACTAAGGTCTGGTCGGTGGCCTGTGGGAAGCGGCTCTCCTCGTCCATCAGGGACAGCAGACCCATGGGCTTCTGCAGGAACATGTCCAGAATAGGCCTGTTGTCCTCGTACTCCACCAGGCTGGCATCCACACCCTCGCTCTGGTATTCCATCTAATTAGAACCAGTGAATGTAGAACAATCTAGTTAATGATTTCCCTAAATGACCCAATTAAACAATCTGGGCTAAATATGATTTCTGGATGTGTGTGTGTCTGTGTGTGTGTGTGTGTGTGTGTGTGTGTGTGTGTGTGTGAGTGTGTGTGTGTGTGTGTGTGTGTGTGAGTGTGTGAGTGTATGGGGAAAAAAAGAGTTTCTAATCAACAAAACCAAACAGCTGCAGCCGGCTGTGTGTGTGTGTGTGTATTGCTGAAGTTTACAGCATAATAGAGTCTTTTACTGAATGCATAAAACAGAACAGCTCTGAACTAACAAATAGAGCCGCTTACTTATTCATAATTTATTTCACTTTGCAAATAACCCAGAGTCATATCATATTATTGCATCTATTTAATTTCAGATCAAAAAGTTGTTTTAAATATATATTTTACTAATAAAGCGGAACCAATGGATCTAAACCGTCCTCATGTTTAAGTCATTAACTCAGAATAATCAGTTTCTGTGTACAGCAGCGAGACTGAAGACACCAAATAAAAATCCCTTTTCCACAGAGCAGCAGCCCTTCATCAGGGGCAGCACACACTTGTTTGTAGAAGAGAAACTTTTCCAAATGCTTAAAGGCCTTAATTCAATGATCAGTGCTGTAATTAATGTGTAAATGGTTAATGTCGCTTCCACTTCTTGTTCTGGAGAGTGCTGGAAAATATAAATTAATCAGGTTTTACATGTGAAATCCTGCTTCAATAAATTATCTTAGTGGTATTTTATTTTGGACATTCTTCAGTACATGTGTTGCTGGGTGCATTTAAACATAAAGCAGACTGAGTTTTAACTGTAATAACGTGCTATATGAGGAAAAGTGCCCTCCCTTTTCCTTTTAGCAGCAATGTTGCAAAGTTAACACAGACTAAAATGCATGATGGCAAAATGGTTCTTGATTAATGTCGATTCATTTCCATCAACAAAAATAAAGACTTCTCGCACTTCAGGGTAAACAACTTCATTAAATCAATTAAGAATGTAATTTGGTGGTGCGTAACGGTATAAACAATCCTTTACACATCACAGCCTGGCTAAAAGCAAAATGTTCATGTTGAGAGCATCTCTGCCCTGATGGATGTGAAAACATACAAATAACAATAAAATGCCTGATTCCCAGAAGTGTTTTAAAAGGAATTTTTAAATGCAGTATTATTGCAGAGTAGTGTTGTGTGTGTGCGCTCACTCCACATTATATGCAGGCTGTTCTCATGTGCTGTTTGTATGTATACCTATGAAAGGTAATGCACCAGATTTCGTACATAATCCATGTAATCAGGAGAGCTGCGATCACGTGACCAATGCTCTTATTGCAGTTAAAAAAAGGAAGTAGTATAAGGAGAGAAACTCTGCAAAAGGAGGCAGGTAGAGGCAATGGAGGGGTCAAACAAACACATGACTTTCCCCCAAGAAACTGGTCATTGTGTCCTGTGTGAGATGAAGTAAACTTTGAGATATTTTAAGGTACATCGTCACCATGTTTCTTTACCAACACCTAACTTGACTTGACTAAACCCAACCTATGTAGTTTTATGTTAAGTATGTAGCTTTGGGTTAAGTACGTAACTTTGTTAAGTATGTAACTTTAAGTAGGTCACATGACAACCCCCAACCTAAACCTAACCTACATAACTTTGCATTACGTATGTGACTTAAATATGTAAAGCTACAGTTTGTAACTTTTATGAAAATAGCTCATATTTGCTGTAACTGTCTCTATATACGCACAGCATTATATGAGACAGTCTGTGAATAAAATCATGCTCGTCTTTCTTCTCGTATTGCCTCTAATGGAATTTACCAGAAATGACTGCATGGGAACGGAAACAACAAATCAGAGTCGAGGCGTCTCTCACGCAGCTTTCAGTCACGGCTCATGAACTGCAGTCAAACTGTCAAAGCAGGCAGCGCTGATAAAATATGAAAAAAGGTTCTGTGCCTATTTCTCACCTAAAATAATTTCAGAAACATATTTGAGTGTACTGTTTAGTTGTAAAATGAGAACATTTATGACCCAGACACCGTGTTGGAAGCAATTATGCCAAGCAATGGCCACCGGCTGGGCCCACTTTCTTATTTTACAATTAAACAGTACACTCAAATATGTTTCTGAAAACACAGAATCTTGATTCATATTTGATCAGCGCTGCCTTGTTTGACAGTTTGATTGACAGCTGCATTAGAGACTTCTCGACTCTAATTGGTTATTTTTGTTCTTGTGCAGTAAGGCCATTAGAGGCAATGAGACTGTGTCTCATGTGCCTCTGTGCTGTTGTAGGGACAGTTTCAACTATGGCAAAAAGTTGCTTTTATCAAAGTTACCAACTGTATTTTTAACGTTAAGATGCCATTCGTGTGGTGCTAATTTGTTAGACAGACAAACCATTGTATATGTTGTTACATAATATGAATTAGCACTGTGTATTTGCACAGACAAACTTGATCAGTAACCTCTTACCGCATGCAAAACTCACCTGTTCAAGGGCGAATATGTGCTGGTTGAAGTAGAACTGGATCTGCTCGTTTGCGATGTTGATACACAATTGTTCAAACGAGTTCTTCTTGAAGTTTTCAAATCCAAAGATGTCCAGGATTCCCACATTCATCCCGCTCTCTGCGGCACTTCAAAGAAGGAAAAGGGGACAAACAAACGTATTATTCTGTGTTATGGAATGAGCAAATCCCCAGCAGGCATATTAATTGATAAAACTTTAATGATAATCCAAGTTCAACCCAAATACAGAGTCTGGTCTGGACGGCCTCGTAGTCTGATGAGAAATCATAAACATGAGCTTTCAAAAAGTCAGAGTCTCTTAAATGGTTTTATTTCAGCTTCTATTGATTTAACCTCGAGTCATTTTCAATATCTGCACAAACAATACTTATTTCTACAACACAGCATGAAGACTTAACACCCTGCATTTCATATTCAGCGCTTGGAGCTGCTACTTTTCATGATCAGTCATTACCCGCTGTATGTAGAGGTCACCTTTAGCCTGTGCTATCGGGTTGTTAATGGCAATAAGGAAACGGCAAAGATGACTGGGATGCAGACAGGAACTCTGGCTTTTGTACATCTCTGAGAGACGACTCCTTGACAGTCGACGCTCATATTTATGAAGGAATTCTTTTGGATCAATGAACAGCCTCTTTGCAGTCTCTCTGAAGTCTTTTTAATCATCTGAACATTATTTTCTCTGCACGCAACACATATCAAAAATTTATTAAAACTTTTTTTTGCTCTCCTTTTACTTGTCTTGTGCTTGCCCATTGATATTCTTCTGTGCATGTTTGCATCTACCTCTGCAGACTTCCATAAAGGTCATCAGGGCTTTGCAGAAACTCTGCGTGACCGCCCAAGATAATCGAAGAGGAGAGAGTAACAGTGGACGTCCACACAGATGTTCATCACCGGCACACACTCACCAGATATTCATGTCAGGCTGCAGCAGGGTGTTGATGCGGTTAACAATCCAGCTGAAGAGGCGCCCGTACAGCGCCTTGGACATGGCGTCTCGGACGTCGGCTGCTTTGTCCACAGTGTTGGTGCGGATGATTGTCTCGCCCCTGGTGACCACACACTGGGAGGTCAGTGCCTCCTGGAGTTCCTCAGGACCGATGCTGAGGAGCGACGCAGCTGAGGGAAAAGACGAGAGTGTTAATCAGTCTGATAATCAGGAGCTCGTCTGCTTTATCATTAGCATAAAAATAAGCCCCGGCAATCTCTTATTGTGGATGTCTTAGCTTCTTTACATTTTTTATGTAAATGAAAATGGTTCTGTGCTTTTGTATATATTATGGTTACAACTGCTTACAGAAAAAAAATTCCTCTTTTTCTGGGTAGCAAAATATGGTTGATTTATTGTTTATTTTGTGAAATGCACATAAAAGTGCCCACAAAGGGTTTTATGGCATCCAATATACTGTTGCCACAGTGAAACATGTTACAAAAAACTATTACAAAAAACATAAATCATTACACAAAATAAAAAAATATAACAGAGACCTGTAAAGACATTTCTCAAAAAAGATTCCCTTCATAATTATAGATAAAATAGCCTCCTTTTTTAAAAATCTCATCTAAATAACATTTCCTACTCAGGGAGACCATTAAACCTACCTGCTTTCTTTTGCTTAAAAGAAGAGTATCGCTGACTATTGCACCGCACATTGTATCATATCTCACCGTTCTCTAAGGCCTCTGAGTTAGGCACTTCACTCTTATCGGTCTGGTGTTGGGATGTGATGGAGGCAAATTCAATATTGCCGGTGTTTAAAATGCCTGAGAGGATTCTGTAAACAGAGTTGACCTCCTAAAAAAACAAAGAAAAGATAAAACTTTCTAGCAATTAACTGATATTTGATCAAGTTCTCTAGATTTGATCGAGTATTAAAGGAATACTACAACAATCAATTACTCATCCTGTGTTACCTTGAGCTTGTCAGGAAACTGTTTTCCTGGCTTTCCTCAACGCTGAACAAAGAGTCCAAAATTGGAGAAATTTTTGATAAATTTAAGTCATTAACGACAGCAAAACTGCATTAAAGCATCTGTTTACAAACTCATACAGCTCAAGCAGTACAATACAAGTCTCATTTATCTTGTTGCTCAGTACTTCTCAAACAAATGCATCTAAAAATTTACTATTTAAAAAAACTTCTGTGTACAAGTGACAGCAAGTGCGTAAGTTTGAAGTCTGCTTGTGAATTCCACTGAGCAGAGTTCAAACTCATGTATTTGCCCAGGCATGCTACTCATCCACGCTTGAGGATGTTTATGCAGATGTGTTTTAAATAAAGTTCTAGCGATAGTGATTGGGAGGTACTGAAAATACAACTTTAAAAATGCCACTTGGATTATACTGTATGAGTTATATGAGAGTTTGTAAACAAATGTTTTGATATAGTTTGACTGTTGTTACACTTGGACCCCCTTTACTTCCATTTCATCAAGAATTTCTGTTGTTTCTGGATTCTTTGTTCACCGTTGAGGCATGCAAAAAAAGGTTTTCTTCATGATGTAACATTGGTTGAGTAATTGATATACAAATGGTCATTTTGTAGGTGAAGTATTCCTTAAAAGTACCTCTTCAGTGAAGCCGATGTTTCTGAAGCACTCCTGAATTGCGTCAAACTGTTCCGTGTACAGTTTGCTGGAGACGATGTCTTGCATGACTTTGCAGTGCTGGCTGTCAATGTACCTGCAGATGCACATTATGACCATCAGTGTTTGCGCTCCAACATGATAGGAAGGGACAGATGACAGGAAAATTATGAGCAAAGTCAAACTGCTGTGTTAACCTGGGAGGTGTCCTGTCTGGCAGCCTGTAAGTCTTCAGCTTGTCTTGGTGGTAAAGTCCAGCGTATATATAATAAAATATGTGGAAGTTCTTCTCCCCGCTGAAAGAAAGCAAATGGTCATAAGTGTGAAAAGGGGAACTATAGTCAGACCAAGCTTGAGCAGTTTACATACGTAGCCTGTTTGATGACCCTCGATTTCTCCAGCAGGTACTCTGATATCTTGGCCCCGATGACCGCTCCAGTGGGGGTGAATTTCATCTCCAGGTATTTGCCGAAGCGGCTGGAGTTGTCATTGATGGCTGTGCATGCGTTTCCAAAGGCCTCTACAAGAGGGTTCACCTGCAAGATCTTCTCACGCAGTGATCGATTGTTTGCCTGAGAGCAACGACATGTTTCTTTGATGAACTAGAACTATTATGTAACTTTGTATTATATGAATTGAGATTCTTGCAGCATTTAGCACAAGTAGGAACAAATTTTAAAAAAGAAAGGATTGCCACACTGTCACTATACCTTTCCCAAGAAGGTAAGATGCTGAACAATCAAATGAGCACTCTCTGTTTTCCCGGCACCGCTCTCCCCGCTGATTATGATACACTAAAACAAAAGGAATATCTAGTGACTAAATCTCAAGCTAGGAATATTTACATTATATTATAGTCTTTTCCCCTTATCACAGCAGGTATGAGTCTTGCAGAGAATGAAATCTCCTTTTCATGACAGACATAATTACTTCAAACTTTTGTCCAAAGGACAAATGCTAGATGAAACCGTAAATTTCTACAATATGCCTTCCATGCATTTTAAAACACTGTTTCATATAATTTTCATATAACTTCTTTCTTTGCAGATTTTCATCATCATTTCAAATGTTTTTTTCCTTAAGTGTACCTGGTCTTTGCAGAATGTCACCATGCCTCTGTATGCTGCATCTGCAGTGGCAAAGATGTGTGGAGGGTTGTCAGCCCGCTTCACACCGTGGTACAGCTTAGAGAACTAAGAGAAGGCACATGCAGACACAAGGAACAGTTATTTCATTTTTAAAGACTTTTACAAAAAGGAAAAAAAAATTGGTGATAGTCAAAGTCAAATCGAAGTCTACTTTATTGTCACTTCTGCCATATGTACAGGACACAGACGGGATTGAAATGCCATCTCTCCCGGACCCCTGGTGTAAACATGCAAGTACACAAACCAAAGAATAGAATTGTCGATGCATATGCTGATCAGATTTTAGAGGGTTAAAGATTCCAGATTTTTTTCTCTTATTATTGTTCAATTAAAAATGCGCCTTTTTTGAAATAAGTACATTCAACTGAAAACTAAAGAGTCAACAGCCATGCTGGCAGCTGTGTGAGACTGTGTTGTTTTCAGCCTAATGCTAAAGTCAGCAGGCTAACATGCCCACAACATGCTAACACGTTGATGTTTTGCAGGTATAATGTTTGTATTTTAGAAAAACTTTATTCCTGACCTTCTTCAGGGTCAACTTGAAACACTTCACAAACAGCACTTAAATACAGTAGGAAAAAAAGCAGGAGAGAACAGCCAATGGTGTATCAACAAAGGCAGAATCACTAAAGTCAGAGGAATTGATCCTCTTGGGACCATAAATATTTGTACAAAATGTCATCATAATCTATTAAATAGTTGCTGAGATATTTGAGTTTGGACCAAAGTTGTGGACCAGCTGACAGACTGACATCGGCATCCCTACAGACATGCCACTAACATGGCTAAATAAAATATAAAACTAGAGTGGTTGTGCTGAAATTTCAAATCATTCATCATTTCCATTTTGGTTGGGAAACCACTGGGAACATTTGCACGACTGATCCATAACCAACCTGAGGAGAGTAGATACTGAGATTCTGGAAAGGATTGAGAGCGATGAGGATGTCACCAACGTACGTGTACACCTGCAGCTCATCATACCGCTTCTGAAGATGGCTGATTATTGTCTCCTGAGGAGAAAAAAAACACACACACAGCATCAAGAACAATGTGCACTGGATGGATCAATACATGATGAGATAAACATATTAAATCTTACCTCATCTAAGAACTCCAGGTTTACCAGATCATCATCGGGACAGCTCTCTATTATGAGGGTTTTACGAGTATTGATCCGCTCATGCCTGTATGAAGCCAAGGACATGATAATGCCTCAGAAAGCTGTAAAGTGACCACCAAATGAGAAACAGTAGTTTGAATGGCTGGATGTAAGACCCAGGCACTTCTAAGGTTTGTGTGAAGCCCTTAAAGCTCTCCCAGGGGACACATCTCCCATTATCACAGGCTGTGATTGCACTTCATCTGTGTTTTGACCTATCACTCTCCAATGAGCCCCAGTGGGCAGAGGTCAACACAGAGCCAGCTGCCTCCAGGGGACTGTGGAAATCCTCAGGGGACACCAGAGGATGTGTGAAAGAGAGCTGCGTCTGTGAGTGCCAACTGCTTTATGTGTCTGCATAAGTGGGTATACACAGAGGATGCACAGTAGACTCCAATGTACAGCTGAGAAGCAACCATTTCTATGACATTTAAAGGATATCATTGATGATATAAACACCAAAACCAACACTGCATTGATAATGTTTAATCAAAGAGCTCTATTGTTGTCAAAAACACACTAATGAGTCACACAGTTACAGCCTTAACGATGAACACTGTGGTGTATTTTAAGTCAGTACTGCATAAATCGTCCTGCTAGTGTCAATACCCACCAGGAATGGGCTCATATATTAATAACTATTAACTGGTTTAAACTAGTGATTTACTTCATCTGGTTGCACCAATAAGGGCTGGTGATGGGAATCATCAGAAGCGCCCTGATATGACTTTATCACGATACTTAGCTCACAATACAATATTAATCCACTTTTAAATGTTTTGCGATATGTTGAGCGTTGAGATAACCTACATTTTGCAATACAGTATTTTTTTCCAAGCTGCAAATCAAGATAGAACTTTGCTAACATCAACGTTTTCAGTCTGTTCATGTCATTCCCAATTATTTTGTATCGCTGCAACATGTTTCAAATGGACTGAAAAAGCAAATAATTTTGTTATTTTCATAGGCTACCAAAAGTTTTATTTGTAGCTTATTTGCAATTTTTATAATTAAAAAAAATCAATACTTGGCATCTACGTATCTATACAATATTGTCACACAAACTGTTGTGTGTATAGTATATTCACTGTGTTTTCAGTGCTTTTATTTAAGTGAGGAGCTGAATACTTCCTTCACCACTGCTGTTTTGTCACTTTTGTTAGTGTATGTTTTAAAGATGTATGTCTTCAGTAGGAACAGATGGGCTTGGGTCTGAATTTCATAGAGTAGGGAGGTCAGAAAGTGATGAAAGCTGGACTAACAAATTGTTAATGTTTGTCTTTTCATTGAATTTGTTGACAATTAAGAAAACAAAAAAACCCCCAGAAAAACAAGTCTTCTTTTAATGAATGCTATGAAAACGCATCTGTTACTTCTCAGTCCTCAAAACTAAAAAACAATTGAAAAAATATAATTCACAAGATGTATCAATATTCTATTACAATAAATAATCAATCATAGCATGAATAAAAATATCCAGGCCCCAGGTTAGTAACTGTTTCCTCCTCTGCCTTTGTATTCATTTTCTATTCTGAATATAATGTAAATTCAACAGCACAGAAACGGAGTCACATGCTCGATATGTGGTCCCTCTAAAATGAAAACTCGTCATCGTGTCCCTTTGGAGAAGGACTTGAGACCTCTAGCCCTTACCTCTCTCCTGCTTTGAAGTAAATCACACGATTCCACCTACGGCAGCTACTTTTAAGTTCTCTATGTCTTTATTCTTATCTGGAGTCATTGTGTGCTGATCTGTGGCATGAGAGACTAAACCAGGCGAGCCCGGTTCTCGCCCTACAAGCTCCTAATCCCATTATCCACTTTCACTGTGGACAGGAATTCGGGATCAGGCTCAGGCACCGACTCTGCACACTCTCGGGAGTAAACAGAGCTGGCACAACATCAAGACTCTCAGTCAAGGGCAGGTTCAGCGAACTCCTTTATAATGAAGATTAAGCATTGCCAAAGTCAGTATTTCTCCAGTTAATAACGGGAGGCTTTCCGCACTGTCATTCGCTGCCATGAGAGTGTCTGGGCGAACTATTCATCATCACACATTTTAAGATAAAAGCTCTCCCTGTCTGTATACATTTATTCATTAAGGACCTTGTATAATAGCTGCTAATATGATCTGTAAAGAAAATGACCAGAATTATGTCATTTAAAAATGAGCAAAAAGAAGGCAGCACGGCTGAAATGTCACTTATTTTCTGAAGTAAATCAGTTTTAAACAGAATATTTACTCCATCGATGGTTTAATCACACGGGTGGGGAAGTACTTTGTACTAAGGACTCCCCATCAGATGGTTGCTACATCCAGCGGCCTAAATGGCATTTATTAATCTAAGGTTAGTCAGCACAATCACTCCCTCTGAATTAGTCACACTCCCCTAACTTCTCTTTAATCACACACTGTAATGTCCATTACTGGGGCTCATCATCATCGCTGAGTGTAAGAAGATGAGATCCTGCCCCCTGCTGGACACAAAGAGTATCACTGCCACTCAGTCTGCCGCAAAAAGCTTTGTCAGTGCAGTATATTATCTCTTCTGCAGTAACTGTTGTAGAAAATAAAACATATGAAAGTATGTAAATGTCATCATGAATAATTGTATGAATTATGATTCGTCCATGGTCATGTTTAGGTACTTTTGGAGGCCTTATGCAGGCATGTGAGGAGGCTCCAGGGTGTCTGAAGGTTAAAAAACTGAAAGACCTTGTAGATGTTTAGACTCCAGTATTAGACACTGTTTCTTTAAGGTGTTGGTGTGTCTTTGTCCATGTTCATTCTTTACCAAGAGCTTCTCAGATCCAATTTATGTCATTACTAAACTCATATTTCTATATAAGATTAACCGTGGGTCATCAAATGTATTTTGTTATTCATAAAGATTAAGATTGACTAAGAGTACGAGTTTGTTAAGAATGTAAAATCAAAGGGACTTACTTGGTTTTAGTTTTGCAGCCCAGTTCTTGCTGCTCCTGGATGAGAGCTGATAACTGATTTTGGAGTGCCACGTCTTTGCCGTGGACCTGCTTGATGAAGGGATGCTCCAGGAGGTGGGTCACAGATGGACGTGCTTCAAAATCCTTTATCAGGCACCTGACAAATAACAAAAATAAAGGAAGCTCTTAATACTTTAAGACAGATGAAGCCTCCGATGTTATCTTTTTTACTATTTTTTCTTAAACGGCTATAGAGAAGCTGTGCCATCACCTGAACATTGTAGAAAGCTGGTTTGACACTGAGGACACTCACACCCAGCAGGGAGCTCCTCGCGTTTTTAAATCTGGGGTCACTAATCGGTCGTTCTCTGTTTGAGCACCACATGGTCACTGTCACCATGGCCCCCGAGTCCAAACAAGCCCTGCTATGGCACAGCAGCAAGTCCTATCTGTTATGTGCAGTGTTTGCCAATAGTTGAAGTCACTTTGTGAGAGCGGCCTCTGGCCACAATTCAGCATCAGTTAGCTGCTGATTCAAATGGTTGCAAAATATTGACTCTTTCAGGCACCACGCACCCAGGGACACAAAACTGGCTTTAATTTCTGACAGTTTTGATGTATTGTGAGGCGAAAACTAAAATTAAAAAGGCTGGAAATCTCCACCTGAACACAATAATGCATCCATCAACAAATCCACATTTGTACTCTTCAATCAGCTGAAGACTTGAAACGTGTGTGTGTGTGTGTGTGTGTGTGTGTGTGTGTGTGTGTGTGAAGAGGCAGAGGCGAGATAGGAGAAAAACACCAATCTAATTCCTTCCGCCTAATCTACACTGGAATTCTGTTTCTTTTATCAGTTTGTTCGGCTCTGAAAGTTAATGCCATGAATTCATTAGCGTCAGGACATTAAGCAGAGGTTGCTGCTATTAGCAGAGCTGTGCTGCCGGGATGCTGAGCGGCAGGCCACTTTGTCACAGAAGTCAGCTCTGTGGCTGCACAAGTGCAGACACTGGTGATGGATTTATTATCCCAAAAAACACCCCCGCCCACCTTGGTTTCCCGCGCGCACACACACGGGCGCGTGCGCGACAAGGCTGAAAAGGCTTCACAAACAGCCTGCAAAGCTTGATAACATTGTCCAGCCTCCCCACACTGAACTCTGCTGGGCTTTGTTCAGGGAGATTATTTCTGATATGATATCACACAATCCATTAGCACAGATTACAGAGCTGCAATCCAAAAAGTATCCAATGAAAAATTGCAATTACACTTGTAAAAAATATAAAAACTAATATCATTACAATGTGTGTTGGCTGGTTTAAGGAGCAATAGGCCTTGACTCTGTCCCGACCAATCAATAACTCAGCTGACACAAAAAGAGCCAACAGGCCGTCGAGGCAGGTGGTCTGTTTGTTTTTTCAATTACTCCTTTTCAGCTAATGCATTTCAATGCAAGTCTACAACATAAATGTTAGCTGCAAACCACCCACACAAATAATTCTCCACACAAATTGAATTTTATTTTCTCATTATGGTTCACACTCACACACCTCTGCACTGTGGATATTAGGGTTGTATATTCTGAACGACCGTTACGAGCCACCCCTGACGTTATTAGCTTTGCACAGTGGAGGAAATGATAAGTTATCTGGGCCTCAGATAGAACTGATAACTCAGGTGAATTAGTTTGTTCCTCTGCGGCAGATTTACACAAATGAAAGTCAATGAACAGAAGGACAAGAGGGTTGATGGAATCTGCCTATAAAATATCAATTTCAATTCCCTCCATGTTAACATGTACATTTCTGCCTGCTGACAATGTACTCCAGCTAATGTTCAGCTGCTCCTGATAAAAAGTAAAAATAATTATCTCCATGTACGTTTTATCATTTGTCATGTTATGCACAATTTAATTGGTTTATGGCATTTTCAGTACCTGGTCATATAAATCACACCAGGAAAGTGATTTGAAGGTTATCATTTTAAGTCCTGTTTACAGCAGTAACAGCAGATTCAAATGTCTTATAGACAGCTTGTAAACATAAACTACTAAATAATATTAGGGGTCAAGAAAACCAGGTTGGCTGACAGCGTTGTCAATATTAGAGGTGAAAATCACTAGTTTGATATGATACGATATTATATCCATTATTTGGACTACATAACGATATTTGCTGATGTCACTGAGTCTGCCACGATCAGATCTGAGTACAATTAAATTCAGGGGCCTGCAATCGATATGAGCTGATATCAACAAATGTCCTCATTGTCTTTTTCTTGATTGCTTGTCATTATCTGCCTGGTGCTATGCCGCTAGCTCTGTTTGAATATTTAGGAAGGAGGTGAACTGAGACAGAAATGGTAACAGAAATGGTGTGGGAATCACCAGATATGACATTATCATGATTCTTAAGTCACGAGACAATATCATTGTGAGTTTAAATGTGTTGTGATGTGCTGAGTATTGTGATAACCTATATCGAAATATACTGAGATTTATTACTTTTTTTTTTCAACTGCAAACGATATCCCCAAAGTTAAACTTCTTCAATACCTGTTTTATCAAATAAAATAATTTTTTTTGTCTGTTCATCTCAATTAACTCATCTCGTGGGCAGAAAAGCCAATGTAGCGATGTTTTCACTTTGCTCCAGTAATATTGCATCACTGATCACTGAAAGAACATGTTGATCTGGATCGATGTATCGTTACACCCTCAGTCAATATTGTATCAAACGCATTTTTATTTAACATATTTTGTGAAACCACATCACACATAATTGGCCGTGGTAATACTGGCATGTTTGTGTTAATTATAGGGACCAGGGGTGGAATGGAACTAAGTATATTTACTCATGTACTGTACTTATGTATATACTTCATATTCTTCAAGCACTTTACTTTTTACTCCACTACACCTCAGAGGAAAATATTGTACTTTTTACTTCAGTACATTTATCTGAAAACTTATTACTTTACATGACTTTACATAAAAAAACATGAGTGTATAAAATATGATGTTTGTTATAAATTAAACTACACAGTTAATACAAGTACAACTGAAATGATAAGTTGATTAATCAATTAGCTGATTGAGGTTTCATGTTTTGTCTTTTATAAAAATCTTTTTTAATAGTTTATGGGGTGTTTTTTTATTTTTCTTGAATTGAGTAGTCTAGCAATTATTTGTTTTAAAAAAAAGTCATTTTCTTTTCTACTTTGTCCCTTCTTTTTTTTAATAGTTTTGAATTTTTCTGTCTTTTTTTTTGCCTTTTCTGAACTGGGTACTTTGAGAACTATTTTAAGAAACACTCTGTCATTTTATTGTGATTTTTCCATAAATATTTGGCAATTATTTTAATAGAATTTTATAGAATAGAATTTTCTGAACTGGGCACTTTTACTTTTCATTCTTAAAGTACATTTTCCTGATTATACATTTACTTAAGTATTATTTTGAATGCAGGACTTCACAGTGTAGTATCAGTACTTTAACTTAAGTAAAGAAACTGAATTCTTCCTCCACCACTGGTAGGAACATAATGTATGTCATTGCTTACATGTAGGTGGATACACAAAAATGAATTTAAATGCAGCACATAGAGACAGACATGCTCATATTCCCACCTACGGGCAATTTAGAGTCTCCAAATAACCAAACCTGCATGTCTTTGGACTGCGAGAAGAAGTCAGAGAAAACCCACACTGGCGTGTGAGAAACGTGCACACTTTACACAGAAAGGCCCCCGCCGGCGAGTTCGACCCCGAAACAGTCTTGCTGTTAGGCAAAAGAACTAACCACAGTACCAGCATGCCACCTCAAGTAGAAGTTAATTATACTTTCGATATCCTGCCCCTGACACGTTTTTTGTAATTCTTTTTACTTTGCTTTTATATTTACAGGCAGATAACTTAAAATTTCCTTCTGAACATACAGCGTTTTGAAAGATTGCATTACTGTTCATTAATAATTAATTAAATTTAAGGTAGTGGTTCCCCACTTGTCCAGCCATAGGGTCCAGACTTCTTCTTAGTCATTAGTTCAAGGGCCACACATTAAATCAATTAACACATATTCAATTTTGTTTCACAAAATGTAAACATGTTGGCTTAGTTCACAAAGAAATAAAACATACTGCAGGAAAGAACAGAAACAGAACTTGAAAATAAAAACTCTATGCCGCAAATTCACTGTATTTCAAAATTTGATTAGTAGGTCCGTTCAGAATGGACCTGCCACTGATTTAAGGGAATTTAAGGGAATCTTCCCATAAAAGGTCTACGAATAAATAAACAGATTGATATAAATATTCACATTCTTTATTCTAACAAAATCTCAGTTGTCAAGAATAGGTTGAGCTCTTTTTGGACATTTAGTGGTACTGTGCGCCTTTCCAGAAAAATCTGGAAAACAACTGAGGACATAGGATAACAGGTTGGTGTAAGGACACTTACTGGCCGATGAAATGGCAAAAACTTCTGCACCACTGCTCTGGATTTCGTAATGTAGGGGACGGATTTCTGAAACAAAATCACACAAACAAAAGTCAGAACAACACAACAACCTGTGACTTCATTAAATGCACTCAAAAGACATCATGATCATCGCTGAGAATTAAAGACTTTTTGAGCTCATCTCCAGAGCTGGCTGACAAATGATCGCTGGCAGGCAGAGTGTGACCGTCAGACTCCTGTGAGAGTTTCTGGTCTGAGGACGAGCTGGTCGGGGTCCAGGTCTGTGGCAGCCACAGAAAAAGTGACAAATGATAACAGCTCCTCCGCTGTCTGGCAGCAAGCATCTGCCATTGGGAGCCTAAAGTTATGGGAGCTAGTTATACCTCTGTCAGCAGCATTTACGGAGGCCATCTATAATGAGGCTAACACTTTTCAAGTGCGCACAATGACAGGAGGCAGGTCTGTATGAGGAGCCAAGGCTGGACGGGCCTGAGTACAGTCATCTTCACAGGGAGCTGCGAGTCTGACAGCTGGAGGCTGAGCCTTTGTCACTGTCAGGAAAAACAGTGACAGATCTGCTGGAGACGATTATTAACCGTGTTAATTAGTTCGCACATATTGTTTTACAAAGCTGACAGACAGGTAGAATACGAAATCTCAAGCCTAAAAGGAAAAACTGCACAAATTCGGTTCATTTTGTTTATCACAAACATTAAACGACAAACATACTTAACATCTTTTTTCCTCTTTTTCTGGAAGGGAGGAGAGGATGTTGGGGTACAAAATCTGTCATTTTCCGCAGCACTAAGTTAGTAGAGTCTTTGATAAGGATTCAGACAGGCAATCCTTTCCAAAGTGCAGATCAAAGCCAGTAACTGACTGCTTCAATGCAACCTCTAATATGAGCCTGAAGACACGTTCTCGCCTTGATGTGCTACCATACTGCTTATACATTAGAAAGTCAATATAGCAGCACACTGCTGATAACACTGTCAAGTGCGCTCATTGTGCTTAGCAAATTCAGGCAGTTTTTTCTTTCAGTATTTGTGAGAGTGCTGGCTCATATTGTAAACACAAGTGGCTTATTCAAATCTAGGTCCAGGCAGAGCGTGTACTGTCAGACGTTCCTCACAGTGGATTGAGGCAAAATCACAGGGGTGTCAACAGCGCTTGATGGCTGTAACTAAGCCATGAAGAAGACAAAAATCAGGCCAATGCAATATCTGAATACCTCATACAGCATTTACAATTCCTCTGTTTCCTATATGTAGTAAAATGTTGTTATTTTTCATTCAAGAAATTCTTAAGTTTGCCCTGTAAAGGTTTCGATTCATTACAATTATCATCAACGTATAAAAATCTGTGTCTTTGCCACTATACCTGACAACATGAAGGTGAAGGTGTTTAACCCTTTGTAAACTGAGTTACTTAGCTTGACTTCTTTCAAAAACAAGGGAGGAAGGCAATGAGTATCTTCACAAGAAATGACACCAAAAAATAGCAAGACTAACCATTTTGTTGGGGGGGTATTATATGTATATATATATATAATTTCCTGCAATTTTTGGGTCACTTGTTCCCATGTTTTTTTTCTTATTTTTTATGAAATCCAGCAAATTCACTCAGGTTTAAGGTTTAAGCAAAGTTAAGCGGGATCATTTTTAAAAGTAAGAGGCGTCCTTTCATAACCAGCTTGGTGGTGCACATAAGTTATACTTATGACATTTTGGGTGAGGCGAGCAGTGATGTACATAAAATCTTACCAATAACAAATTAATTTAAAACTGCACAAAAGATTAATTTACTAGTGGAAGATTCATGTATCCCCTTAGGTCCCTTTAAGTCTTTTTTTCAGTAAAATGAGGGCATTGGTGCCTTAAAGCAGAAACACAGTGGCCTTTATACATCCTTATCAGAGAATGACTACAAGGGTCCAAAATAAAGACTTATTCAGCAAATGGACCACCCGCTTAAAATTTCAGCTCATCCATCACCGGCGACAGAGCACCAGCACTTCTTTGTGCATATATGCATGAACACACAGAACTACGGCGACATTTATCATGTCTTTGGCTGCCACATTGCCAAATGCTTCAGTCTTGGACACCACACAGTGCAGTAAAATAACATAATCAGAGACAGTGATGTCAAAGCCTTAACTCATGATTAGAAAATCATCCAACCAGCCAATGATCTCTTGTCTGGGGTCAAGACGGCACCAGTGTCTGATGATGTGAAATCTGTGACATCAAAGGTAGACTGAGAGCTGCTGGCGTGGCTGTAGAGTGCTAGTATTGTTGATGAATATAATATTCATGAACAGCAGTTTTTTGCCAGGAGATGGTTTGTAAATACATGTCAAACAAATACAAACTAAATAAAGCAATTATTATATATCTACATAGTTTAATGATGTATGGATTTAACATAGTCAACACACAGACCAGACACAACTTCACTCAAAAGTTGTTTTTTTCACCTCTTGAAAAGATTTTTTTCTGTGTTAGAAGCACCAGAAACTGCACTCATACTGCTCACTCTTGGCTGTTCTGCTCCACAGATTTTAACTCGGACTTTTTCCAAGAGGAGCTGCCTCCAACCAGCTCACTGGCCCGGATTTCTCTGCCTGAGTCTCCTTATTTGATTAGCCGTCTTTGTTGCGTCTGACAAGCCATCATTTACTTCTGTCTCGTTCGTTCTGGTCTTCGCTCAGACAGCTACACCTACTGTTAAATATGAGGCTAATATCTACAGGGATCTGGACGAATAAACACAACCTTGGACGTCTTTGCCGATCGCCTTTAACCTTTACAACAACATTTTACACACTCTGGTTTGACTTTACATGGACACTCTCGGCCTGAACAGCATAGAGAGCACCGCTGCAAGCAATTAACCTTCCTGCATATTAAATATCACAAACCTTCTTTGTCTTGAGTATCTGTAATTAATTTTGCAGTTGATGATTTTACAACTTTGCCCTCTGACATGCTCCGTTACCTTCATTCATGGACATCACTTATCTGTCACTGTAACACACTCAGACACCTTTAGATATAACAGCAAACTCACAAAAGCCTTGGATTTAACCTAGAAATAAAACAACTGAAGCTATAAGAAATAGCAGAATCATCTACCTGAGATTTAAACATATGCATGGGTTGGCGGTATGTCACAGCTCATCAAGTATCTGATATTTCTGAAGCACAAACAGACCACGCACCAAGGTGACCCTAATTCATGGAGCTCATCAGCGTCCCCTCTGACAGATATCAGAGCTCCTCTTATCGTTTATAGCCTGCCGGAGCGAGAGGCATTTCCACCTGTGCAGGTTTCCCTTTGCACAAAATACATGGTGACATAATGGCTATCTGCTGCTAGCCCCTGCAGTCAAAGCGGTGATAGCACCGAGTGTTTAGCCATTAAATCTTTAGCCTGAAAGAGACTGTCCCATGAAGGTTTACAGAGGTTTTCTCATAAAAAAGAAAGACATGAGAGAAGAACAAACTGCATCATGGATAGGTCAAATCCTACCCCGCCACAGGGTTTTTCTTAGCAAGAATTAGAAAAATGAAACAAAAAAACTTGAAAATTACCCATAATCCATAATTATGTTAATTAAATCTAGTTTAGTCTTTGGAGATTTTTCACAAGCTTTTTTAAAGAAAATAATTTTCCATTAACATTTCTTACCAAGTTGCTCGCTGCCTCTTTCGCATGTTTATCCACGGAAGTTTAATGTAACAATTAATTTCAACCCACACACCAAAACTCCATGACTTTTTGGCAACTTTCAAAGATTCCATGACTTTCCTAGGCCTGGAAAATGAGACTGTGAAATTCCATGACTATTCCAGGTTTTCCATGGCTGTGACGCACCCTGTGTACTTTTGGACGCATTTGTAGGATGTATTGTCACATTATTCCTCTCTTAATTTAACTTTTATTCAATGAAAGATTATTGTAACAATTTCACTACACATCACAAAATTCTACGACTTTTCCAAAAACAATGTTTTTTTACTCGTTCCATGACTTTTCCAGGCCTGGAAAATGTGACTGTTAGATTCTGTGACTTTTTCCAGGGTTTTCAATAACCGTGGAGACTGCCACTGAGAATTAAATTAAAGAAGAATTTAATACTAACCAAATTATGCAGACCAGGTCCCTTACTCCCTCGCTGGGCTTGTATGACTGGGTGTGTTGTCAGTGTTCAGGCAGCAGAGTACCTCAGCTTTCTGTGTACACTTAAATGTTGTTTTGCTGGTGACCCTGGTGCTGGTATCAGAGATCAGGGCTTAACAGAAACAGGAAATGCCACAAAATCTTGATTAAATTGACTATTTTATTGAATTTTCACTTCCCTATGCCATCTAGAGTTACAGCGAGACCCAGCTAGCAGAGTGCATCCTGTGCTCCGAGCATCCAGAAACAAAATACATGAGTGTTGTTGATTCTGCTATCCTGATTTGAGTGATATTAATACAAGAGACATACAATATATATATTAATAGATCTTGGATTACCAATTATTTTGAAATTTTGCCATATTTTTTTAAACATAATTCCTCCTCACGTCTCAGCATTTTTAAGATTTTTTGGCAGATTGCTTTAAGATATTTTTATACCAATTAAGGCCTTATTTTTAGATTAACTACTTCAATGCCTTCAAATACTTTTTTTAAGATCTTTGGCAACGACAGAGGGCTGACCACACACTGCTTAAACAGAAGAAAATGCATCACATGAATCACGACTGGGGTTCATTTTTCTTCGATGTAATCTAGTATAATATATCTTGTACACTTCTTGTTTACTATCTAGATGTGTTTCGGAGAGGATGGGTGAGATTAACTACATGACAGTGAACCCTTTAGAGCCTGAAAACATATTACTGAGTGCAACTGTAAAATATCAGAATGATGAAAATGCTTATTGCATGTTTTAGTGCTTGCATGGTTTCATAAAACATGTACTACCCAAGGACAATACTTGAGAGAGGGCTCCTCTGGTAATGGTTTCATGACATATTAAAAAAGAACGAGAACTTTGCAATGATCAAAACCTGTGAAGATGAATCTCTCTGATTTCATCATGAATCACTCTCATCGCCGCTAAAAGCCCAAAGGTGAAACACATTTCCCAATTTAGAAAGTAATTCATACGGGAGTCATAATTTACCCCACATTTTCCTCATCATTTTGTCTGCAGTGATGGGAAAATATATTCCAGATAAATGACATGTTAACAGAATCATTTCATGGTTCAACACATTTAGTGTGATTTATTCCTCAACTGCCGAGCCTTTAAGGTCCCGATTCGTACCAAAAGGGCAAAATATCTATTTTGATTGGAACAGAGATGGAGGAATGTCAATTTAGGATATACTTCCAACTCTATCAACATCCTAGTTATCCCCAAAGTCAAACAAGCTCAGAGATCTGCAGTAATGAAATTGGATTGGACATGAGAAATGCATATGCCCCCTCTTATTTTGGCTGCTGTTTGATGAGGAAACATGCTTGCTACTTGACAGAAACCACTCATCCAGTTCCAGGTTGCTCTTTTTTTCCCCAAACATACAATCCCTTAGCTACTCCACCAAAAAAGTGTGACGTGTTATGAGGTGCACCTCTAAGAAAAAAACAAATTCTGAATTAGCAGCATTCATTTCACTGAGTCGTTCTCGTTCTTGTAATTATTTAAAATTCTGGTTTGAATTTGGTGCTGATGAAACTGCTGCGTTAGCTCCATAATTCCTGCCACACGAGCCATCCATGTTCCTCCTCTAGCTTGGCAGGGAGGAGATAACATTGTGACGGGGAGGAGGTGACAGCCTCATCTCAATGTGAATGGAGCTAATCACCAATGCAAATTGCAATCAGAAGGGCATATCTCTACCTAACTGAGAGATAATTGCACGATTGTGCTGATAACAAAAGGTCAACCGCGTGCAGCCACTAAGCTCTCAAATGATCATCAGACACACACCGTCTCCAGCAGTGAATATTTTTACAGATTGAATCACTGCATTAATTTTAAGGCCAAACACTGCCACATTTTTTGATGATGAAGATTTTAAACACTGATTATTCAGCAGATGCTCTCTTTCAGATAGCAAACATGAAAATGCAACGGCAACAAGGAACACGGATCAAACCGAAAATATCCAGTTTAACTCTTCAGTTTTTAAATTTCAATTGTCACGACGTTTTTTTTTTCTTTTCATCACCTCGACTGTTAAATTCAGTTTGCTATTGTCCTCGTGACATAATGGAGAGCTGTGTGTGAGCTTTGTGAGGGGCAGCCTCCAGCTGTGTGGTAGGAGCGCCCTCTAGTGGACTCACCGTGGGATCTTGAAGAGGGCTTTAACCGGATGCATCTCAGCCAGCGGGGGATCTCCATCTGCCAGTTCGATGGCCGTGATGCCAAGCGACCACACATCACAGCGGGCGTCGTAGGAGTAGTCGTACTGCTGCTCACAAGCTATGACCTGCAACACAACAGTGACCATCTGAGCAACTCATTTAGACTTTTAATGAGTCCTTAAAATCCGGCTTTTCCTCAAAACACATGAGGGAATCTGCCAGTGAGGTGAGGTTAATTCACTTTTTACCTGAACACTGTGTCAAATTCTTGAAATGAAGCACTTTATTATTATCACCTTGGAGAAATTGGGTAATAATTTAAAGAAAATGATGTTCAAAAGGATCATAAAGCTGAATCCTTGTTATAGCACTCTCTTACTTGCTGCCTAAAATCTGGCAGAGTTACAAAACATCTATATTTATGGACTATTTAAACACTGAAAGGTAGGTCAGTTCACTTGCCGATGGTATGAGCCTCTCTTTCACACAGTCAATAATTATAACTGACATTACATTTTACAGCTGAGTTTATTCTAATTGCCCCTGAGGTCCCTCCCTACCAGCCCAATCACCACACCTCATTTCTGCCAAAGAGTAAAGCCGAGGGGCCTCAGACTCCCAGCTATTAACCTTGAGGCGACCTCGAGAGCTGCGCCCGTGGAGGGGAATACACAATGACACAGGGGAGAGTCGCACAGAAATAACTGGGCCTTTCTCCCTCTCTCTGAGGCACATACAGGGGACTTTGCTCATTTAAAATAAGAGCCTTTTCAATATCAGTTTATTTCCTTCCCCATACCAATATTGGTTCCTAAAACTTTGCACCGATCTGATACCACTGCATTAAAAATAAATACAAAAACTAACAGCTGTGTACTACTAATCGTGTAGGGATGTGAAATGATTGCTACTGTTGTATAGCTTTATAAGATCGCTGGTGTGCCACGATGGTGCCACTTCTAAAAACTAGAGCCTTGCATACTGTACACATTGCCTATTTACCGGTGGGGCTTTCCAGTACAAAATATTGCCAGTTGCTGACATCTTTCTAGCCTTAAAACTTTTTTAATAGAGATGAATTATTTTTTGCCGCTCTAAAACGGTGGCTGCCAATAGCTGCACAGTGCAACTTGCTGTGTAGGCTTCTGTTTTAAAGCAGTGAAGAAAAATTGATTTCTGGGACAACTGCTGCTTTATCCTGGTGTGAAAGTACTTTGAAGTCATTAATAAATTACAAGGTATCAGATCAGTGCATAGACTTGCAGAATTTCCAAAAGCTGAAAAATGAAGTCAACACAGTAGTGCCAAAAACTGCAGTTCCTCAAATGGCCACTAGAGGTTGGCTCCAAAACACAGTAAATCCCCAGAGATCCCCATGTTAAAACTGTACAGCAGAAATAAACATGTTTACAGCCTTCCACAAAAATGGTTTTGGTCTCTGTAGCCAATTTCAGCATTCATGACGACTGCACAGGGGATACGTTTTTATGTAATTCATTTGTTTACATTTTATCACGGCTTAAATTTATGCGTATTTAAGGCTGGTACGCTTAAGTGACAGGCTGTCTGTGAGGCGTCGCTACAGTCTGATCCAGATCCACCCTCTCATCCTAATATGGTCATTTTTGGCTCCAAAAGAAAACAAATTCCAACACCCAGAATGTCGAACTCAAGGTTTCAAAACGGCGGTCCACAAATCAATCAATGGGTGACGTCACAGCAGCCAAATCTATTTAAAATGTTTGCTATTTAATTGCTGCATTATTATAGATTAAGATGTGTGTCAATTGTAGTGTAGACTCTGACCTCAGGAGCCATCCAAAACGGAGTCCCAACCGATGTATTCCTACGTAACCGTGCACTGGTCAGTTGAGCTGAAACACCTAAAAATAAATAAATAAATAACATTTAATCCATTTTTGTAGTAATTACATTTTTGATTCTAGTATGTTTATCAGTGTGGGTTTGCTAAGAATAAAAACAATTCATGGCAGAGACTATGTGTTTGAATTAATCAATAAATCCTGGCATATAATTTAGTGTGGCAACCTGCCAGGCAGTAATAATAATGGGCTATAATCATTTCAAATTATGTAGGACAGATTTTTATCAGCATGAGTCCACTTCATCTCCGTGACACAGAGGACATAAACATGCCTAGGGGTGACTCAAAGTCATTTGCCATAACAGCTTTCTTTTAATATGCAAAGGATCAAATAATGCAATTTAAATGAGCAATAATAGCCTTGGGTTAAGGCTACGGTCCATGAAATAAAAATATGTTATGGTGAGCAAGGGACTAAAGTGTGGCGCACATAAAATGATTTATCCCGTGCTTGTGCTCGCCTTTCACAAACAACGTTGCATGGATGTGCTGCTGACACTTCCCATAGATCAGTCAAACACCAAAAAATGCCTCATTTATCTGACAATGCAGAGAAAAGATAAAGCCGAGAGACATTTCTCAGACCTTGATGCATTTGTCTCTTTCTGGCAGTCCCTGAATTGGCTAAATTGCCTCTTTCAAAGACCATTACCAAAGTCAACCAGTTTGACTCCTCCCTCAGTTGTCAGGAGGATGTTGTTGCCTTTGACGTCACGATGGATAATCCGGTTGTTGTGCAAATGCTGCAGACCCTTTTAAGTTAGAGGACATAAAACACAAAGTGCTCAGCATGAATCATCATCACATTATTAGTCATTTGTCATTAGTATAAATTAGAATATGATGCATTCAAAGGTTATGCAGCACAAACTATATAAAAGAACTCCCACAGCTGTTCAGAGGGAGAGACATTCATTACCAGCTGCCACACTTCCCCAGCTGAAAATAAATCTTCAGCACACTCTCTGTATGTTTGGATCCCACCTCCTCCCTAACATTAGCAGCTTTGCAGAGGGCCATCTTACCAAGAGGGCACTGTATAAGATGTATGAGATAACGGGCTCCTGCAGACGCTGGCCTCGCATGAGCAGGCCTTTGATGAGTTCTGTGACAGAGCCGCCGTTGCACAGCTGGGAGGGAGACAGAGAAACTCCAGTGACTCGTCCATCACTCAACACTCTAGATTATGATTCATGGGGAGAGCTGGCCCACACACACAAGTCAGAGGAAGCAATGCAGCATCACATGGCAGCAGGATAGCATCAACATTCATGTAGGTGGGTTGTTGAGAAAAACCAAGGTCCATTTTAAAACTAAAAGGGTTTCAATCAAACAGCCACATTTTCAGAATATTTAGTATCTTTGGGCTCACAGACACAATGATGCAGTATTTGGACAAGCAAGAGTTAAAGGTGCTCTGTGGAGCTATCTTGTAAACAAAAATGGTTACATTCAGTGCTAATGCTGTTTCTTCCTCACAAGCCATTTGCAAATTGATGTTTTAAATATTTTTAACATTTAAATCCACATCCACCAGCTAGCAACCTTCTTCTTTCCTGCTATTTGTTAGCACATAACTAGCTATCTTGCTAAATTTCAAACAGCTCAAACCCCTTCAAGGCCCAGACACACCAAACCGACATCAAAGAATTAGTGGCGATGAAGGCGAACTGTTGTGTCGACTCATGTTGCCTGTGTCTCCGCCAAAAAAATTGATTATGAACACACCGCAATGACTACAGCAAACAGCCAACTAGCACAACTAGCATGTACGTGCTACACCTGTGTGAGAGGAAAAAAGCCTCCACACCAGCAGGTGGCAGTCAGAAAGTGTTAAAGGCACAAAAATATTTACTGTCTGGTAGTGAATAATAACACAAACAATTCAATTTCTGCTAAAGAGATCAATGACTTAAAAAAAAACCCTAGTCTTTCCTAATTTAACAAGTTTGTTTGGATCTCACGGCCTCTTGACTTCAGCTTTTTGTTTTCTGTCCTAACTTCCTCAAAAAATATCACAGACATTAGTTAATTTTTTTTTTGTTTTACCTGTTTATCTCCTTCTTGTTTGTTCCAACTTTCATGCACTACATATTTGCACTAATGGCTTCTGCAGTTGCTGAAATGTATGTACTACCCGAATATTCGTAGGGGTACTAGTGAAAAAAAAATCCTTATTAAAACACCGTGTTAATGTTTCTTGTTGGGAGGGGTTTATTTTTGGCTCTTTCAGGCCAAACCAATCAGCTGATAACATTTTCAGTAGGCACAGAAGCAACAGTAACTTAAGTGTTTTCTATGGGCAGTTAACTATAAATTAAATATTATATATAACATTATTATATAATATTTAACATTAAATATGCTTATTTACTATTCTTTTTTTAGGGCTTTTTACCTTTGATTTCAAATACTATTGTTTTAAAAGAGAGAGCTAGGACAGCTTAAAATACCATGTGCAGCTGCCTCCAACTCAACCAAGCATGTCACTATATTCCTGCCGATATTTTTTGGTTGAATTGTTTCTCTAACCATTGAAAACAGTCCTCAATGAGCACAAAACCAGATCTGTTTGATTAGCTGAACAAATCAAAGATATCTGGAGGTCTGACAACCATTGCGCATCAAGTTGTCTAAAACTCCACAGGGCACCTTTAAAGGAATAGTTTTTATTTTACGAAATACACTTAAATGCTTTCTTACCAAGAGTTAGCTACAGTAGATGAAAAGATCAATAGGTACTGGGAACCATGAGGCACCATTTTTAGAGCGTCTGTAACTGGTAGCTGTCACTACTGTTCACTGGTCTGGCTATGTCGTCTGTCAATCGTTCATTTTAAGAAATCTACAAGTATATGTGACAAAAGACAAGAAGCTCTATAAAGAGCAGCTCTCAGAAGAGGAGCTACATATCATCAAACTGAAGTTAGTTTATATTGATCCATACAAATGACCCCAAGGAGATGGAGAACGGTGGAAGGATCTTGACAGCTGGCCCCCCATTAATGTCACGGTCTCTGATGTCTATCTAATTGCGTGGCATTAGTGCCTAAAATTGTCAGCAATTCAAAAACTTAATCTCGATTGGAAAGACTGGGCACCATCTTGGCATCTTGTATCTATCTATCTATCTATCTATCTATCTATCTATCTATCTATCTATCTATCTATCTATCTATCTATCTATCTATCTATCTGTCTAGTAATTATTTGATATCTGTGACAAAGCCAGGCTAGCTCATGTTTCCAGTCTCTATGCTAAGCTAACAGTCTGCTGGTCATCGCTTCATATTTAGCGTGAGGGGTATTGATCTTCTCATCCATCTCTCAGCAACAAATCAAAGTGTGATCTCTAAAATGTGGAACTAAAAATGAAAAACAAAACTATACACACTGACACACTGTTAACATAAAAATGCTACAAGTCAGGCATTAAGAGGATCTCACCTCAAGGACAAGCCAAAGTTGTCCGCCTGATAAGTTGTCCGACTTGTAGAACATGCCGTAAAACTTCACCACATTCGGGTGGTTGGACAGTGACCTCAAGATGTTGTACTCTGCTTCAATCTCTTCATCCACATCCTGTTGAGAGCAACAGAAAACAGGCGACGTTGAAACACAGAACAGACACTGAAGTTATGTAAATAACATGATGAAATATATTAACAGGGTTCCCACACATTGTCATGGACAACATTTAAAAACATTTCCATGAATTTTAAGTGATTTAGATAAGTTTTAGATTTCTTTAAAAATCGCCAAAAAAATTAAAAAGAAAAAGTCTCCAAATTAAAAAAAAAAAAAAAAAACTTCTGAAGGAAAACATGCCTTCCAAACCTGTTTTCTTTTGGGGGAAAAATTACAGACAAAGAAGTCATAGAAAATGTTTGAGTTTTCTATAACAAAAGGTCAAAAAAGAAGAAAAGATCACCAAGGAATTTTAAAATTGGTGGTAAATAAAAACTAAATACAGCCATTTAAAGGGGTATGACCCTCCCCTAAAGTCAAAAGGGTTTAAAATTATTTGACATGCATACATAAAGGGAGAGAAAAAGGAGAAACTTTGATGACAAAAAATTAAACAAACAAAACGCTGGCACGCATCAACACATTAAAGCTGTGATATGTTGACAGCTACAGAAAATAAATTTACTGTTATGTTATATTAATGTAATTTAATTCATAACACAACACATTTCAACTTCCATTTTTCCAAAACTTTCAATGATTTTTACTAATTCCATGACTTTTCCAGGCCTGTAAAATGTGACTGTGAAATTCTGTGACTTTTCTAGGTTTTGCATGACCGTGGGAACCCTGTATTTAAAAAAAGATTTATGTCTGAAGGTGTGAGGTTGTGTTTCATCCTGCAACACCAGACCGAGTTATAGGTTGACTATAATTAGACTGCTAAAGATAGAGGGCTCTAAAGTCAGTAACTAAGAAAGGGACGGGGCCGGGTGCTAAACTATTTCTGGAACTGCTTTTCTATCAAAGTAAATCTCAGAGGAAGAGAAGAGCAGCAGTCAGAGAGGCAGGATTTCTCTTCCTGGATGTCTGAGTGATAGTGTCAGCACAGTCTAATCAGGGAGAGGGATGAGAGAGGAGGCAGCTTCATCTTCATGGCCATCAGGGAGGCATCGTGGTGGATAGCGCTGCCAGGACGGGGATTGTTCCATTGACACAATCACAGGCTCGCCTCAGACCAAGTTTCACAAGCACAATACGGTGCCAATGCAGAGGCTACAGCGGGCTTATCACACAGACAAATGAACGGGCATACAGAGAGGATGAAGCCAGCGCAGCAGCTACACTTTCTGGTGAGGGTGTGCTAGACTTAACATGACAGGAAATAAATGAAAAGGGGAAACGTTGATATATATCACTAGAGCAAGTACATGTACAACTGCATCAAGATGGAAAGGAGGAAAAAGAACTGGCAACTTACTCTGTTTGAGTGGCTCACATGCTGAGACAAGTCACATAGTTATAAAGAAAAACACACTGGTTTTAGTCTTTGCTTTTTTTCCCTCTGTCACAATATTATGAGTTCTTGCAGTCATAAAAAGAAAAAAACGAAAGAATAGATGGTTATGGAGTACGCTACAGCGGGGAGAGTGATGTCAGCTCAGTGCTATCTAATTTAAGCAGAAAATCAGCACGCAGTCAGCTGTCCATCAAGATTTTAATTAAATTCACCACAAAGGCAATGAGCAGTTTTATTATTATGTGTTATTTTATTTTCAGATGATTATTATCATAGGGTGAGTTGGCTGAGCGTACATGCTTAGTCATAAAGAGAACAGAATATTAGATACTAAACAAAGTATGGGCCCAATTAAAGCAGTTATAGGTAAGTGAGTCAGAACAGTCTTGAAATTACAGAGAGGCGTTAAGTGTTTGGATTTTTAGGATAAAAAGATGTCTTTCCCAAAACCGTGCCTTTCTTTGAGACATGATAACCAACGGCAGATCTAGTTTATTTTACATTTGAAGTTATGTCACGTGTAGCTAAAAATTAGTCGTAAAGCTAAATGAGTGCCTTAAAATAAATCAGTGGTTCCCAACCTGGGGGTTAGGATCCCCTAAGGGGTCACAAGCTAAATCCAATTGAGTACAAGATAATTAACAAGACAGAAAAGCAAGAGAGAAGAGTCTACTGCCATGCAAGCGGCTCTGTAAAGCTGATACACGGCACTTTAAAATAAATGCAAACGTCAGCATGCTGACACGTTTCCCATGACGATACTTTTAGGAGGTCTCATGTCCCAGCAAGCATTTGCATGTGGGGCACATGTGGGCAGTAAATGGGCTGATAGCTGGGGCCCCACATGGGCTTGTTGCCTGCATCCCAAGTGGGTATGGGCCCAAATTTGACATCTTTGTGGGGCTCACTTAGATAAACTCACCCATGTGGGAAATGTGCATAAGGCCATTATGGACAATTCCATATAGGGTCTAATTTTCAGCTCATTTACCACCAACATGGGCCCCACATACAAATGTTGGCTGGGATTGACCGTTTTCATTGTTTTAGCCATGGATGTATAAAGAGAACTGGAAACAGTATTGTAGGTGGGCCCCCTTTTATTCCTATGAAAGTTGCCCAGCAGGGCATGAAGCCAAAATGGTTAATCTGCCGCCTTTAAAATTATCCAGATAATTGGCACTGCATCTGCATCATTTGGCCCACAGAACAAGCACACTAACAGCTTCGGCTGATCCAGCCTGCTGTCTCTGGTTTAGCGCTCCGCTATCTTTAATGGACATAAAATGTTTCAATTGTGCAGCTCTTCTGTAGTATCCAAATGTTATTGAACTGAATGATCAGATCCTGATGACGAGTCATTTTGGGATTGTGACACTCAAAAATATGTTTTTCTTTCTCTCTCTCTGTCTGACGTTCCTCTAATCTTTGCTTTTAGTCTTAAAAATGAATCAAATAAAACAGGGGGAAAGAAAATCTTTTTTGGTTTTATAAACTTAGTGATGGTCCAACAGGAAACTACTGTTAAATGACTAAGTGAACAAGTTTCTGGATACTCTGATGGAATATATAAGAACTACTTTTGATTGATATACAATATAATAGCTGGTTCTGCAGCATCCATAGAGTCAGCTCAGGTTAGTTTAAACAGCTTGTGAAGTTTGCATGATGATGGTTATTACGCTGTCAACACTTACGCTTGCAGGGAAGTGAAAATGAAAATAGACGGTAAGCAGTAGCCACGATGGCTTTGAATTCTGCAAAAGCTTCCACAGTAAACATGACTTACATTGATCGGGTCGAGCACTTTCACTGCTGCCTGACTCCCATCCTTCTTGTTGGTCACTCTGTAGACTTTCCCATATGTTCCTTTACCAATGGTCTCCACTATATCCCAGTTACCTGATGGATCGGCCAGGTTCTCCATGCCAATCATGCTGGACTTGTAAGGATACAGTCCATAAAGTGACCTCCTAGAGGATGAACACAGACGAAAAATCTTTACAAAACAGAATACTTTTAAATAATGATCAAGACAAAACGTAAAAATTCTTTCTTGAAATAACTCTGTAATGAAGCGTAAACTTAATAAAGGGTTACCACACATTTTCATGGACAAAATTTCAAAACCTTTCCAAGGACCCATAATACAATTTCCATGATCATCCACAAAATATAACATGAACAGAAAAGCATAGTTTACTTCTCTCCAGATGTTTATTATTTTCTTACAGGCGGTCAGTGGACACGGAGCAGTAGAGCTCACAGAGTAGGGGAATGAAAAGTGACAATTTGGTTGGTTAATTTGGTCGAAAAAAAAAGAATGCTCTGCATCTTCAAACTATCACAATCTGCTTTTAGAGCAGCTAACGGAAACATAAGTTTCGGCTTACGCTGCCCATGTCTATTACTCCACCTCAAAAATGTAGTGGGGCACATGGAAACATGTAAAATCAAACTGACACATCATTATTTTTCCTACTTGCTGGACGTTATTCAAACATGTCGATTCAAACACTATTCAAACATAAATCAGCAAAGTGGCGTAAATGATGAGAGAGAGGGAACGCATGAAGAAACATGCGTGACGGTAAACAACACGTTGTAACACAGACGCATGTTAGAGCTACGTTACATCAACAGCTGAAGAAATAAATCTGTCATGATATACTTGGAAGGTTATCGGAACCTTATATATGTAAGATTAGCGTAAAAATGTCATTACACATAACCAAATTTCATGACTTTTTCAAAGATTTTACTAATTCCATGACTTTTCCAGGTCTGGAAAATGAGACTGTGGAATTCTATGACTTTTCTTGGTTTCCCTCAAACATGTGAACACTGTTAATAGCAGCTAAAAGAAACATTAATACCTTTCTAAAACCTCACGTCTTTTTCTTGTGAATAATTTAAAGTTTGAGCCTCACAATAGACTAGACAGACTTTTGCATTGTCACATCAAGACAGAAAAACACACCGGCACCCATTCAGCATCACACAGAAGCAAGTAATTAAAATTTTAAAAAGTACAAACTGTGCAGAGCTGTGTATGTGTAGCACAGAGCATCACATTTACTCCCAAAGGCTGTCTCATACAGCTCAGTGAAACGACTGTCTCCACCGAGGGAGCCACTTAACGGGTTTAAAGCAGCGAAATCAAAGCAAAAACAAAGCTGTAGGTGGAGATGACAGTACTCTACTTACATGGCAAGTGTTATTTTCTTCTGACTCATCGGGGCTGAGAAAAATTACAACTAAAGAGTCTCTTGTGATCATAATATAACAGCACCGGTAGCAACGGCAAGTGCTTCCTCAAGAGGACGGGCAACAAGTGTCATCTCACAGAGACACTGAATTAGCCCTCTCCACGGGGGCCTCGTCACTGCCCACTAAGAAGTGCAATCTCCTCAAGATCAATTGGATTGGACAGAGATTAACTTGACCAGTGCGTCCTGAATGAGCAGTGAACCGGCACCACTCACATGATCATCAAAGTGTTTTATAAAGTGATTATTATAAGGGACTAATGATCAACAGTGATGCAAACGCCTGATATAAATCATCTTTTAGGTCTACAAGTGATGTTTCCGTGATCACATACAACATGTGAAGACCAACGATGCAAAGCATTAAGTGTCAAAACAGCCGAGACGGAACAAACATGATGGATTAGGAAATGATATCGCCATGTTGGGATGCATGCATCCTATTTTTTCAAAATGACACATATTCCAGATTAGCATGATGGAGAGGAATGTTTGTGTACTATCTCACGACTGCTCCACTTGTCATAAACGTGTTATGCATCACTGTTTGACCCTGAGGGAGCAAAGTCAGATCAGCAGATTGATGTGGAAAACGTGAATGATGTTTAACCCTCAGGAGCCGCGGCGGCTCACACGAGAGGACAGATTTATGAATTGTTGTGCATGCAGGTTGAGCAATGGCATCCGCGTAGATATTAGATGGATAATCCGTGGTGACGGTCAAATGTTATGCAGCACTGATATCCTTCACCACGTCCTTCAGGGAGCACTAGACAAAGTATCTTTTGTAATTGTGCGTTTTTGCACGATTTGGGATTTTTTGACGATAACTGATGCAGATGTCTTATATCCACCATCCACATTAACATCATATTATGCATACTCTTGTAGTGATGGCCCAACAGCAGATGGAGACATGAAATGCAATTCTTTACGATTTATGTAACATTTATTTATTGTGCAAAATAAGATGTTAATGTTTTGTATATGTTCTCTTTATCAATGAATTCAAAAAATATATATTGGTTTATGATATCAATATCTGCTGATAACAATGATGTGCCAATATTATATTACAGCTGTAATTTTTGTGATGCACCTTTAAAAAATATTTTCACGAGACAACGACTGAATCACTAAGCTACAAGTTTGGTTTCATCCACAGTCTAATAATCCATCACTGATTGTTTTGAAGCTAATCGGCCATCTTTAACTGTCTGTGAATAATGCATCACGTCTGCCTCATTAATCAGCAAGATCCAAACCTGTTTACTTGCCGTTTATAACTGTCGCTTTGTTTTGTACCATGTGTCTGCATCTATAGCATGCTTTGAACACAACTCCAGTCACCTGTTGCCAGGACACCTTCACCAACAGACGGCTCGTACTCCTGTGAGGCAGTTTTTTGTCTCTCTATCTCTATCTTTTTTTTTTTTTATGTGAATTACTAAAAGTGTCTTTTTCCTGCAAGTTTTCAAATATTTAAGAAGTACAAGCTATAAAAGCAAAACACAAAAACTAGACTTTAACATTGTGCATCAGTGAAGCAGAATTTTAGGCTACACAGCACACATAATTTCCCCAAATGCTTGAACATCGATCATAAAAAAAGACTTCCAAGCAAGAGTCTGCAACCATCACACACAGAGAACCAATGCGGTCATCTACTCTTCTGTATCTCTTCATCATTCAAAATACTTTCCAAAGATCAATAAAGCTCAGATCATAAAACCAAGAGTCACACATACCTGTCTCTGTGAAAGTGTTTGTCTCTCCCTCACACCGCAACGCTCCCCCTCTAATTCATGCTAATCTACAGGGATTAATAATTCACCAGTAATCTGCAACTTGATCTGCAGCACTGTTAAATATTCAGGTGGCAGATGTATCCACTCATAAAGGCGGCTGTTATGAAGCATCTCAGGTTGCACACAGGTTACCAGGAAGTTCATGATAGTTGCCATGTCACATGACTGCTGTCTGTTTCCCCCGCTGTACATAATGTTCTTTACACATCCAGGTGTTTCTTCTTTGTCTCACTCAGTTGTGTTAGTTTCTTGTAAACCAGTGAGAATAAAATAAGCATCTCTGCAGATACTGTGTGCGGCTATAGCGGATGTGTTGTGGCAAACTTCCACTGAGCTAAAAACACTCTGTCCACAAAGTCAAATATAAATCCCAAAATCAAATGTTTAGACTCATAATAATCTGGCATCTTTAACAATAAAACAGAGCCTCTATGCAGAGACACAGTAACTCAAAACAAGACATTATTCTGCCTGAGAAAAACACAACACTAGATGCTACTGTTGCCATGTTTAAAGCCCTGGAGATCTTATGAAGTCACTCCACCTGCAAAGAGCTTTGATATCAGCTGAACTTTCTCCTCGCAAAGCTCAAATTTACAAACTTTTCTATCATGCCCACTATCGAGACCACAGACATCACGCTTCTTTTTATGCATAAGCGTTAGGGCTGCACAGTACGTCTTTTTATAATTTTTATCTTTATTTAATTGTCATTGTGATGTCAATTTGTACAAAAAACACATAGCAAATGACTGATATTGTACTCAGGGTTTTTTTTAAGTGAGCCAAAAGAGAGTATCAGTAGAAAACTGCACTTTAAAATGTTTCTATCACTCTTTATTTGAGTCTTTTGTGATCAGTTCAATGTTCATTTTTTTCAGTATTAATGTGTTGATAAAATAATAACAAAATTAAAATATTTTTTTCTTTTTTTTATTTAATTCAACAACTAATTTGTTGCATTTTAGCAGGATAATAAAAGCAGAGTACACTTTACTGTTTATTTATTGTAAGTAATTCATTCAACATTATTGCATATTTTTCTCATATTGTGCAGCGCTAATTACTGTCTGTTAAAAGTTATGTTTTCAAAATTGTATTTATTCCTTTTTGATTACTGGACAATTTTACACTTCTATACCTTTACATTATTAACATTATTTACATGATTAATTCTCTTTGGTCAGCCTGGTGAGAACATAGAGACATAAGCTACCTGTGAAGATCTGGAGCTCAGAAACACAGAATCAGTTTACGGGGTCACAACATAAAACATTTGGGAACCGCTGAACTATAAAGCAAAACAGTGTTTGCTAACCTGAGTTTTGACAGCAATGCTATTGTCAGAGCACTCTTGTTTATGGTTCCCAAATTAATCAGATTCACTTAAGTTCCCAACCACAAAGATATTTGTCTTATTGTCACAAAGCAAAGAGAAAACCCAAATGCTGTTCTTTTAAATGCATCACTGCCACTTTAGAACAGGACACCACTGGTCCTAGATGGCAGCGCTCAGGTTACCTTCTGTTTACCGTACTGTCAGCGGACCTGAAAAAAATGGTGTTCAAGAGCTTCTCTGTGACACAGAGAGACAGTTTTTTAAAAATCCAGCATCATCAAACTTCATTTAAAAACATTGGGATTTGTGTAAAAACTATATGTACGGACAAGTGTTAATTTAAGATTCATTTATTAAGAAATGCAAATGTGTCTGAATAATATATGCCCCCCCCCCTAAAATTTGCATTTACAGTGCATCTGCATACATTTCCGTGATGGTTGGAGGTGGTAACAGCTTCAGAGGATGTGAACAGCTGCAGCACAGGCACAGTCTTTGTCACCAGAAACAGTGCAAAGTAAAAGTGAGTAATCTAATTTTCTGCTTCCATCAAACACGCACAATCCCACCCTCTCTGGTAAAGCCTTGCGGGAACTCCAGTTGGTAAACCCTTTGGTAAGTCCATGGAGAGAAAAAAAAACTCTGGACTATAATCCCTTTTAAGGGGATATGAAGAGGCTTTGCAGTAAACCTCCAGTAGCCACGAGCCAGGCAGAAAGCACGGCGCCCTTGTTCTCACCCTGGATGACCAAAGTCTCACACGACCAACAACAAACACACTTTCTTTTTTTAGTTTAAGCCCCCTTAGATCAGCTGTCATGATTAAAATCCCAGAGTGACAATTTTGGAAACACAAAACATGGACCAAATTAGCAAGAAGCCAACATCCTCATTAAAATAATCAACCTAAAAACCCGAACCACTGTCAGAAATTAATCTCTTCATCATCACAGCTGTTTCAGCGGCGACTGGTATGATGTAGTGCGACACTGTACAGTGCAATAACGTTTGTGTAAATGCAAAAACCTGAGTGTGATACGCATACTGATAAACTTCACACTGATATACTAATTCATTAAAGGAGCTGTATGCAATATTCAGACCATATCTACAGCCCCCTTTACACTGCCTGTTAAAAGCAGAAATATTGCACTTTAACGCCGCCTCGCTGTTCTGTATAAAAGGTTTTATCACGGGATGGGGGGAAAATGTTGTCTCGTCTTTAACCGGGCAAGAGACGTAGTGACAGCGTAATCATTCTCTGTGTAAAAGTGACAGCCGGCAAGATGGGACGATGGGCTGGACCGGTGTGACGTTTTGACAACATGTTAAGTGTGTGACCCACCGCGGGAGATTTAAGTTTAGTAAACTCAAAGAAGAAGAACAGCGGCCGAAAATGTCCGCAGCCCAAATTACTTCTTATTCTCACCTCTACATACATAATTCTAAAGTCTGATGTCTTAAAAAAGAATTAACTCTTGTTTATATCAAACACAACAGTTAAACTAATACAGTGCAACACAAAACAGTCCTCATTTTGCCTTTACAATTGTGGGATTTTCTGTAAAATCATACTGTAGACTACATAATCTATATTTACACCAATACAGCTCACTCAATAAGCAGATTAAAATATAAAAATATCTAAAAGGTTGATCGTACTCGACACATTCTGAAATACTAGCTTTTTGATCATTCACTTTAATTTTCTCTCTGCTGGTCGTCTTGACAGCATGACTATTGCAAACTTTTTTTGATAAGAATTATTTATTGTTTGACAGCATTGTTTGATAATGGGAATATTATTTTGAAATGCAATAATTATCAAACTTACAAACACACACTCTGTTTTGATGCATCATTAAACTCACTCTGTCATGTGTTATTATATTTGAAACAGAGGTATTCATTTTGTTAGCTGCCTGAGATTTTGAGCCTAATATTTTTAGCTATATCTAGAGTTTTGTAAATAAAACGAAATTCTGTGGTGAAAACTCAGAGAAATAATTGTATAATACAGTCTGTGACACTCTAGGCTGGACATGTCCAAAGTCCAGTCCAGGGGACAATTGCAGCCCTCAGCTTGACTTTAAAAACACATTATATGAGGCCCATCACACAAAACTGCTTAATCATGCATTACCACTTTGCATATTGTTCCTTCACCGGGCAATGGCAGGAAATAGAGTGGTTATCTATTGACAGACACTTCCTGCTAGGTAGCAGAGACGGCCAAAGCAAAGGGTCAACAGTGAAGACCGCCGCTTTCAGGAGCGGTGTAAAGTTAAAAACCTCTCTCTAAACAAAACTGTTGCATTAGTCTCATGTATATGGGAGATATATAGGTCTCTAAATATATATACATAATCTCATTTGATGCTAGAAGCAGCTGGACCCCCAAGTTTTTTTTTCACATTATCCAATCTGGCCACCATTAAAAAAAAAAAGTTTGCACACCCCTGCTCTAGGCTAACTGTACTTTTTCACATTTGTATGATTTGGCGATGTTTTTATAGTTTGATTTCCAATACAAAGCAGTTTACTGTAAACATTCAATGAACACCACTGTGTGCACAAGCATTTCACAAGCCTTTAAGTTTAGTACCAACAGATTTAAAATAATCCAGACAAGCTGACAGTGTGACTTTTCTGCAGGCCAACTGAAGAGGAAATATGAGTCCTACCTTGAGTTTGCAGCCTCCATATTTCCATCTCTAAAATCTGCAAAACAGGGGAAAGTGTTTCAGATATCAGCTGGTTACTGCTTAGCAGTGTATCCATCTCTGTGCATGTGGCTCAAAACAGCCAACACTGCAGATAGTTTTACACAAACCTCACTGTTTAAGGATTTAACTCACTATTCTAGGTGCAGCTTACCGTCCATAGCAACATATCCGAACTGATTTCCCTCTTTACTCAGTGAAGGGTTTGAATTATTAACAGTACAGACATCTGAGCATGTTGTCCTGCAGACCGGAAGCTCTTAGCTGACCAATATCACGTTCAGTGTTGCATTCATGCTCTGTGAGGAGGCGGAGGACCCACCTGGACAGGGAGGACATGAGGAAATGTCCAGCGATGCTCGCCGCAGCACCGCCTCCAACACCAACATCTTCACATGTGAAACTTGTCGCACATTCTCGGTGCTTTAACCCGGATAAAATTCCTCCGCTGGGCCATGCTGGAGTTTTTTTTTTTCTTTTTTTCTTTTTGCCTAATTGGCAGAAAACAGAGGCTTTGTGCGGCCACTGGTCATTACCCAGAGGGCCTCCCTTGTTTATGAAACCTCGACCCAGTTACCCTCAAAATGCTCGGTCACATGGCAGTGACATTTCTCTGTGGTAACTCTGAAAAGGGCAGCGGACTAGAGGGATAAACCCACCGAATTAACCAATAAGGTTACAGCACACCGGTTTGAATTGAAGTCATTAACCCTTTGAAACCTGGAGCGACGTCACGTTTCTCGTGCTGTCTCTGTGAAGTATTTCAGTCTTTAATTAACCTCATTTTAGTTCTTGCAAAATTTTACATCCACAAGTGCAAATTTGCCAAAGTAAAGCCCATTTTTGTTTGTGTATTTATGAAAGAACTGGAGTTATATTTCAAATCCATATCCTCTGCTAAAAACAAGAAAGCTATTAAAACTATGAATCTCTGCTCCCACTTCAATATCTTTAATCCAAATTAACTTATTTGCATGTGTCCCCTGGCGTACCTCAATTACTTAATACTACTGTCATTATATTATAATCTATTTTTCTATTTTATGTATTTATTTTTTTTAATCTTTTTATTTATTAATTGATTTTTGTCTCTATTCTTAATCTCTGTTAATGTATTTATTTTCTGTTACTTCTATTTGTCTTTCAGTTGTTAATGTAATCTTTAAGCCGTTAATTGCACTAACTCTGTATTTCATGAATTGTTAATAAAGTTTGAAAAAAGTATTTCAGTCTTTGAACCCTGTGGAAATTTCTTTCACAAACGTGGGAAAAGAGGCTTTTAGAAACTTCATAAGAAATGTTCCACAGCTTGCAAGAAATGTGTAGAAAATTATTTTTTTATGTATGATTATCATAATTACATAGGACCTATTTAAAAATGTTACAAAATTGTTTTTATAAAAAAATAATTAAAAAAAAAACAGGATTTTGACGTCATTTCCTTGTTTTTCTTTTTTTAAAAAAAATAAATATTTCTCAAGTAATTTTCATTTACTTTTTACTTATTTCTTAATAATTTTGAGGTCGTTTCTTCTAAAGGTAAAAATGTCCAGGGGGGAGCTGGGGGAAAACTATATGTATGATTATCATAATTACATATTTAAAAATGTTACAAAATTGTTAAAAAAAAAAAAAAATCAATTAAAAAAGCACTCTTTTGAGGTAATTCCCTTGTTTTCCTTTCTTCTTAAAGAATATATTTTTTTAGGTAATTTTCATATATATATATATATATATATATATATATATATATATATATATATATATATATATATATATATATATATATTCTTTACTTATTTCTTGATAACTTTCGTTTCTCCTTTCCTTGCTTATTGCCTTCTTGCCATGTATTTGAAATAAATCAAGCTTTTTCTGCAGGGCATCTACAGGTATAAGACACTTAAATTTAAAGTTCTTTAAGACATTTGTGAGGTTATTTTTAAGAAACTTTTTTGGACAAGTCACTTTTCTATTCAAGACTTGCAGGTAAGTATAGGTATGCAGGTAGGTATAAAGCATGTAACCATTATTCCTGTGCAGATGTGGGTTTTATATTGATATAGTGTTTAGAGTGAGTTAGGTTAATCTACATTTTGCCTACAGATAAGTGCATTTCTAAAGTAAAAAGACAGTATTATGTTGTGCACATTTAAATATGGTGTTTGTTATGGTATATTTTCATTACCTTAAAACAGTGTTTCCCAAAGCTCTCCTTTAGTAGGCCTTTTACTTGTTCTGCATGTTTTGGATTTCTATAGCTGAAGTGAATGATTGGCCCGTCATCAGGCAGTTTCAGGTATTCATGATGAGTTGATCATTTAAATCTGCTGTGTTGCTGCAGGGACAGATCAAAAACCTGCAGGACGCCATGCTGTTTCTATAGTGGCCCAGAAGGCCAACGCTTTAGACTTGGCCAGTCCCTTTTTCGTGACAGCCACCATAGTTTTCCTACACACTTGGCACACCTTTGCAGGTAAGCATAAATATACGTGGTTCCATTCTGAGGTACAAAAGTCCAGGAATATGGATATTATTTTGCCAACAGTGATGTGCAAGTAGGGTAAAATCTGATCATTTTTGACATGTCGGTATATTACCTACGAAAGACTACCTTAAGTGTTACTTTTAAAACTTGTAATGCATCTCTGCTATATTTCTATAAACAAAGTATGCTGCAAAGTAAAATACTTGACAAACTTTTATCATATCAAGAACCTCTACCTCACTCCAATGACCCGTTCAGGTAAAATGAGAGTCATGTTTGTGTTTCTAAATGGTTAAATCCATTTATCAGGTCAGTCATTAACGCACTCAGTCATTCATGTGAACTAACTATTGATTAAAAAAAAGAAATTCTTGTTCTTTCACGCCTGTTTGCTGACATGGACTCACGGCATTATCTTTAATATTTAAAGTGACAAAAAATACTATAAAGTGTCAGTAATATTATTAGGTAGCCCACAATAGCATAAGTCAAGACTTTAAGGCACCTGGTAGCCTAAAACATGCTGGTGGCTTCACTTCAGAAAAGTAAAGTCCCTAAATTTATCCTATAAATTTAAAAAGGTGTTTTTTTTAGTGGTAGATTTAAATATTTGTAACAACAGAAATGTGGAATTTTACACAAAGTGCTGGACTCATTTTGACAAAAACAAATGAAAAGATGGAACACCTTACAAATTCAAATTTAAGACTATTCATCAATAACTTTTGGGGCAAAATATTTATTAAAAGTGTATTTAAGATATTTCAAGACTTTTTGATGGCCTGCTTAAACCGTGTTTTTGCTCTAAAAAGGCTTAAAACCAACCTGCCTACAGCTGGCACACACTGATCTTAGTGGTTTCTGATGAGCTGTGTTTTGAAAATATTTATCCTGTTTTTACACAGCTGTATTCTGGTACATCATCACATTATCCATTCAAAAAGGTCACAGGATTTGTCTGTGGAGGTGATCTGATGAGCTCCAGTGAACTGAGACCCCTGGTGGACACAGTTTAGAGGTGGATGTCTGTATCACTACAGCTCACATCAGTGGATTTAGAGCGCAGAAAGGTCACTACAGAGAGTAATATTTGAGCTTTATGGGCTGAGAAGATAGCATGAAGTCCTCTTTTTTCTCTCTTGTTCCTTTAACACTCATGTCAGTCAGATTTCTTGGAAATTACTTCAGTTTTACCAGCTAGAAATAATTCCTAATGGTCATGTAGATACAAAATGACAGGAAGATTAAGGGTTTTGCAATGTTGTATTACCAAAAGGAGTTATTTTGTGAAGTGGGGAGGACAATAAAAGAGGGTTCAGGATATTCTTCCGCATAAAGTAAAATTTCCTGCGTTATACATACATCTGGGAACTAAGGTAACCAAAACATAACCTGGGAAATAATTACATTGGCCATGATGATAAATTCTGCCAGCATAGTACTACTAATTATGCTCCTCTTTGGCCTTTTTTTAGGTAAGAGCAAAATCCACAGCTAAATTCACATTCTCAGCCAGACAGCTAGCCTCACAGTAATGTATTTAGTATGATTTTTGTGGTTTAGAAAAAAATTGAGAGAGCAGGGTGACAGACACAGGATTTTGAAAAGGGGATTAAACCTCAGTGTAGTAACTTTCTATGCAAAATGAAAAAATAAAGTTGATGTCAGCTCCTTAACGTTTGTATTTTTTTGCTTCATACCAAACCAAGGAAAATTCCTGCATATAAAATTCACCTCTGCAATGTTTTTGATAACTTTATGAGGACATTTTTCATGGCACACTTATACATTCACACATATATACATACTGACACATACTGGAAATAAACAAGGTTTCCAAGCATTTTTACCAATACATTTTCAAAACTTTTCCATTATATTTTACCAAAGATCCTGTAGATGTCGTTTTAATTTCACGTGTTTGGGCTACAATTTTGAATAGTTTGTTTGCATTTATTTCTTGTTAATTTAAACAAGCAATTGTTTCATAGAAATGTTTAAGCAGCCAAAACAATGTATAATCAAAACTTTTTCAAAACATTGTTAATTCCAAACCAATTACAGGCCTGGGACACAGTTTGATCTTGGTTTAGGGGCTCTTTCCTACAGCACTGCGGTTTCAGGACTTTGACGGAAGCAGTGAAGTCTCACTGCTCTCCTACGGTGTACATGAGGAGCAGTTACAGTGAAGTGCCCACTAGTAGTAAAACAAGCAAAAGGACACAAATCAGTGTGTTTATATTTTATTCACATATGTTACATTTTGCATTAAATGTCCAAGTCACACTTTCTGGTCAAACTCAGAAAGTTTGAGTCAGCACCTACAGTAATGTACTGTATTCTCTCTTCATTTCATACAGGAGAACACACAAGAGCTTTCAGTTACAATTTACACCCATTACTCATTGGCTATTTGGTTGCGGTCATTTACAAAGTGGGTACTGCAAAATAAAGAAGAGAGGAGAAACTCAGTAAACAGAAAAGCAACATGCATGAATTCAAGAGGAAGGTTTTTCAAGTGTTAACTTGTTCCTTTAGAGATTCCTCGATGCAGCACGATGTGGCCCAGCATTTCAAAACCAGACGTCGGGTATATCAGCAGTGCGCTGTTTATCACTCGAAAAGAAAAAAAAGAAAAATCTTGCAGGCACGACTGGATAAATTTCCTCTCTTCCAGACAAAAAAAAAAAGATGTTAATCAGAAAATGAAGTAGCTAAGACACTTAAATAATGGTGGCTTAAAGGATGTCATGCACAGTGTATAACGGATACTCAAGTCTGATAATCGTGTAAATGTTGGAATGCAACTATAAATCACAACTATATGATGCATGAGTAAGTAAGGGATAGTCATCACAATAAATGCTCTGTACTGCAGTTAGGACTCGACAATCAAAAGCAGAAAGGGAAAAACTTTTTTTGAGAGCACAGACGGATGAAGAGTATCGACATTTCTTCTCAAAAGCAACCCCACATTTAATTGAATTTCATAACTTGAGAGACGACTTTGACAGAACCAATATAGTATTTCTGCTTTCATATGGTGTTCAGGTTTGCAAGTGCAGCGGGACACCATATCTGTGCAGTTTCTTTAAAAATGTATGGTACTTTAAATTTTAAGTGTTTTGATGAATGTTTTTGTGGAGAAATGATAATTAATCTTATGATTCATTGATCGGTGGTAGCTTTAGCTGTGTTAGAGTTGGCAATAAAGTTTTTTCTTCAGAACCAACCAGAAATGAAAAGCTCTATGCAATAGGGCAGGACTACAAGATCTGTAGTGAGCGTAATGAGATGACCGCATACCACCTCAAACATTAAAGTGAGTTTTGAGTCAACATTCCCAGCCATCTACCATAAACTCAAAGCACAACCTTAGAAAAAAAATCTTCACAAAAGTTAAAATTACTTGAACAATGAGCAGCAGCATTTATTTAAATATCTAAAACTTATTTTAAACAGCAAAAAAACAAAACAAAACAAAAAAAAAAGAAATTCCTGAGGATGGATTGCAACTAGACCCATAAAAAGAGCCTTTGCTTGTTTGCAAAAAAACTCTAGTGTGTTGATGGGTGGACTCGTCCTGCCTCCCCTCACATGTCAGCAGACAATGAGTGCACATTGCAATAACATCGCTACACTCATCAGGAGCTTGAAACTCATGCCAGCACAGCAGAGCATATTTCGATAAATAAAAGGGATATGCATTAACATCATCAGAAATGGTGCAAAAAGTAATCAAACTTTGCAGGGACATTCAGCACTTGATATATATATGGTTTTTTTTTTTAAACCCAAATAAATACAACAGACTTCAGAAGCCTGTTTCACACCAATTGAATTTCTGGGCAAAGTTGTGCTTTTGACTTTGATCTTACCAAATTCTGTTTTTCCCTGTTGAAAACCACACAATAAATCACTTAAACACACACACGTGTTAATCTTTAGGCATGATTGTACACCAAACTTCACATAAACCAAGGCTGTGGCAGCAATACCCTCACTGGGATGTTTGTGTTTATCACGTTAAGAGTTCCCAAATATTTTGATCGAGGCAGACACATAAGCTAGAAAAAAAAATCTTCTCAGTCACGGGTTGCTGTTTTCAGTGGACTTTGGAAGATCTTAGAGTCCATTATAGTGAGGCCCCCAACGCTTATTGATGTGATCAAAGGTGTGTGAAACCCACTGTTGCTCCAACACTCGATACCTCTCTTCACATAAGAAGAGCGGCTTGCCACGGCTGGAAAAAAGGCCAGAGGGGAAAACAAGAGTGAGAGCTGTGTTTGTGTTCTCTGCAGCAACAAGTATTTTAAAAAGAGCTGTCTCAATTTTATGCTAGATCACAATTGTAAGAAGGGTTTTCGTATGTTGCGTTTGTACTTGAGAGCTTAAATGTACTTAGAACATACAATGTGTTATCAAAAAATCATCATAACGTTTTTTTATGCATTCAGACTTTTTAAGTGTGCTGTTGAGTTGCAGCATTGTCCTACAGTGCAATTCACAAAGACACTAAAGGAGCTGTTCACAATGAGAAAAGTTAGACAAAAAGTTGATTTTGAAATTTGGTCTTCGTGACATTTAGATAACGGTGGCGTTCTAAAAGACCCTTTTTGAAATCTGTCTGCACAAACCGAATCTACGTGACAGCACACTATCGAAAAAAATCACTTTCAGCTAAACACCTTGTAATTGGAGTCAATTGCAGGAATACGTGAAATAGTCAAAAACATATTTATTTCTGACATTTTCAGCTGTAACTGACGTTACTGATGTGCTTATTTTATGTACTTTGTTTCTATGCTAGCATCTTTGAGTGCTGTGGACGGGGAACGCAGCAAAACATATTTAAGTCACCTAAAATAAATGTATGTAAGTGTGTGCTACATTTGGAATTTTTCTCTGATTATCCTTACACACTAGTCAATCAAAGTCGCTGTAGACCTGTAACTCCCGTGTTTTGCAAAGTAAAATTACTGGGGGTTTTTGGGGGATTTTTCCACAGATAATGGCTTCAGTTCCCTGTCCTAAAGGGCTGTCTGACGGCAAGGTAAAGTGGTAAGAGTCTTGTAAATTTAGCACAAACTTACACACTTGTTGGGCCTTTTAAAGAGGCTAAAAAAGAGCCAATTGAGGAAGAATTTGCTAAGCGCTGTTTAATTTTATGTTAAAGACACAGGGTTTTCTACATCAAAGTTTATGTAAGCAAACATCGTAATTCAGTCTATACTAACATTTTGCATCAGTAAAAAATGGCAGAAGCACAGACATTTCTTGTACACTACCTGCTAAAATAGTATACTTTGACAATAATTACATAATTTATATAATAAACAAGTATAGTGGAACTGGGACACAACACAGGAACGTTAAAATGTTTTAACTGCATTAGGTTCACTATATATAATACTGTGTGGCCTTTGTGACTGTGTGTGTTTGATGTGTCGTACCGTAAATCTCGGTCTTCCTCTCCGTGGGCATCAAGGTAAACAGAACCCCACAGGCAGAAACGATGTCCACGGATGATGATGATGACTGAGGCATTTATCAGTAGAAAGATGCCTGTAGCTGCACCACAATGTTGGGAGTGCTGCAAATTAAAAAAAAAAATAAATTCTGTCAAACAGCCATGGAAATACAGCTTGTAATTAGGTATAATAAGGTCGTGCTGAACTTCACATGGAGAAACGAGAAAAACAAACAAAAAACAAAGAAAAAGATAACAATATTCCCCTGAAGCACAAATCAACTTACCAAAACACATTCACAGATACCCTGCTGTTTGCAGCAGACGCCCTTGAGACAGACGAAGGCGCCGCAAACGAGGCAGAGTGCGGGGTCTTTTGGCACCTTTTTGCAGGCAGTGCAGGCCTTCCTGTGATAGTACTGGAAGATGATATTGTAGTTGTCAGGTAGCTGGAGAAGGCGGGGAGCTGCCCACTGGGGATCCTGGATAAGCAAGGTCTTCAGAGGGAGACAGAAGTATGTAAAATTCACTGAAATCAGGCTATAAATTTACTGTGGACTAGAGTCATTAATACACTTTGTCCTCAAAGTCTTCCAAAAACTCACAGTAAAAAGACATTTCTAAATGTTAAATTCACCAGGTCTCAACTTTTCTAGTTTTTATGACATCCTTCAGCTCAAAGATATAACAATAAATAACGCTTTTTTCAAAATATTAGCGCCTAAATTGACATGCAAGACACTCCACGTTTTCACCAAATGCTGTACAACACTCAAGGTTACTGCAACTGACTGACGAGGGCATACGACACATGGCTAGTTATGCAGTCACTCTCCTCAGAGACTTTAACAGCTACGGACCTTGTCAACCAAGGTTGAAACTAATTTCAAGTGTCAACAGCACTTGAGTTACATGAATGATTTACAGGACATCAAGTTGAAAATACATGGTTTGAATATTTGATTGGAGAGAGTGAATTCAAACTCCAAAGCCAATAAAAGCTCAACTTTCCACTTGAAATATGCTCATATGTCCTCAATTCAAACCCACTGGGAATTAGCATTAGTTTGTTAAAGAGGCAAAAGTACTCATACTGGATTTATGACTGCTAAATAAGAGTTAACATATTTTTTATGGCTTCAAACGTTTTTGGACATCTCATCCACATGGGATTTTACTGGTAAATACTTGCTGTGTTTTTTTTATGAATCGTGGGTAATAAGGCTTAAAATATTGATAGGGCAACATAATAACCCTTTTCAAGGTACAATAATACATGAGTAAAATTATGTGCGCTAAACATATTTTGCATTAAGAGAACTGGCAATAATGAACAAAATCCAGATAGTTCTCTGTGATTTTCAAGAGAAGATTCTGGATAAATAGCACTGTCACAAGATATATGTCTATATATTCAAACACATACCAATGATTGCTCAGCCTGCATCTGAGAGAGCCCTGTGACCTCAGCACACCACTGCGTCACCAAGTCAAAGGCGCTGACCGCCCACGTCAGACATGAGGCACTGTGCACGATGTTAGAAGGCTGAGGGGCCGAGGGTATGAGCCCCAAACACACAGCCAAGGACGGGAACTCCTCCTCCTCCTGAGAACACACAAACAGAAGAAAACAGTGGGTGAGGTCCCTTTTTTTTTGGTTGTGTTGGAAACTGCATATGAACATACTCCATCCAACATACTCAATCATTATGTACCGCATATTTAATTATGAAATGAGTATGCCATTACTGACAGACTGTTCACTTTGAAGTATACCCCTGCACTTTACTTTTCCAAACTACTAAATTAAAATTATTATATATTTTATCATTTTTTTCTATAGTACATTACATTGGTGAGCTCCCGCATATTACCTCTTATCTGTACTTCAGAGTCACTCGCCATTACACATGATTATTTTGTCCGACAGTTATTTATTTAAAACATCTGCTTTGAAGTCAACTATTGAAAAGTCTGAAGATCTGCAATGCATTTTGGGGCAGTTGTCCAGTAAGCTCACAACACAGACTGAGAAATTCTTGCAAATCTGGTATACATCCAGACATGTCTTGCATACACAAAATCCACATACTATGCAGATGGAGCACATTGCATACCCAAGTTTTATGTCATACCTTTCATGAATAGCATGTGATTCAAAACAGACTCTTTGCTTTTACTAACACCTGTGATCAATGAGTTGTCAAAGGATCCGAATTCTAGTTGACCAATGTGCTGAAACGCCTTGTGTTTATCTTACTGAGACATAAATCATGTCAGTTTCATGTCTTCATCATGTGACAAACAACAACAATGCAGACACAACAAGCAGCAACATTCAACATTCTTGCTGCAAGGATACCAAGGTCGGGAAGCTTCAGCGGGTAGAACGACATTTATGATAAAACATACCAGGCAGCCAGTTAGGCTGTCTCCGTAGAGGTGATGCTGCAGGAGGCAGGAGAGACGCAGGAAGGGCAGGCAGAACTGCTGAAGGCTGAACTCGATAGACTGTGGGGACCACACACTGGAGATCAACTGAAGAGGAAAACAACAGTAACACTTGATCAATAACCAGCCAACCGCTTGCTGATAACACTGTGATGTATATCTCCCCTGGAGATTAGTGGAGATATTAGACCATGGTCTCTCAGGGTAATGGCCAATTCATTGTTTAAAAGAAGATGAAAAAGAGCAGCGCAAAGACAAGAGTGAGGGAGAGAGAGCACCATCCTGAAGGCAGTTATGTTCTGAAGTGCTAAACAGTCGTTTTAGTGCCTCACCATTGATGTTTCTTCAGCGTTCACCTTGTAGACACTCTTGTCCTTTGAGAGCTCACTGATAACTTGACTGAGCAGTGCTTCAAAAGATGTCTCGGCATTTGTAGCATTCTGTGGCAGAAAATCAAACCGTTGACATTAAGTAATCAAACATTAAAAAAGCCAAAATTTACACTTCAATGATGCTTATAATCTCCTCTGGCAGTCACCAGACACTCTGATTTATTTATTCCCTGTTTAAGCTGAATTAAGGTGAAAATGTTAAACCAAAGTATTATTTGTCAGCCAACGCGGAATTTAGGATTGCTCCGGTTCCCTTGACAAAAAGCCTAGATTTTTTTAAAATTTTATTTTTTATTGTTGCATAAAACATCTCTGTGGCAATAAAAAAGTTGATAATTATATTGTAAATCCAATTGCCAGAAGTAAAAACGCTAAAGTTGGGCTATAAACAACAATTAGGCTGTAAAGGTGGACTTCTCATTGAGAAACTTATTGGCAACCACCATTTTTCAAAACATGTAACAGCTTAAAACTTCATGAGTGGGGTATTTAATGGCATATCTTATGTTGCAGAGCAGAATGTTAAAGTCTTCAGATTGTGTTAACCACAGACCTTATTTCAGGCATTTCACAAAAAACCCATTCAAAAAAAATTGTTGACATTGAGACGAACCAGAATTGCAGATATGTTAACTAACTTTCCAGGTTTTGAAACTCATCACCAAACTCACTCTATAAAAAGTATTTTCAATGCTTATCTAAGGGCTCTGACACACCAAGCCTTTAGTTGGCCATCGCACTAGTGTTTGTAGTGTGTCCTTCGCCGTTTAGCTCAGTGTGTGAGACAAGAAATGGAAGTGAGGAAAGCAAACAAATGTCTTATGTCAAGAGGGCGTAAGATCAAACCAACTGAGCTCTTCAGCAGACGCTGATCATAATTGTGTTAATGTTTCGCTAGTGCACAGTAAATATCCTTTGTTCTTTTAACATTAGGTTGTGGTGTTAATGAGCTGACTAGCATCTCGAATCTGTCCTGTCACTTTTTGGGTTTCCCTTTTTTAATAAAAAAATACAGCCTACCGACACCTGCTGTTGGCTATAGTCTTTGCCATGTGTTCAAATGCAACTTTCTGGCCAAGACACAAGTGATGTCACCAAGGACAAAAAAACATAGAAATTAAAATTTCTCGTCCCTCAAAATGGTTTTTAAATGCCTGCAAAACATAGCACCAGGTTTTTTAATGCAAATGTATCAGCAGGCAAAATAGTGGTAGGAACACCGAGGGCACTGCAAGTGGCAGTTGTACAGTCGCACGTTGTAAGACCTCCTTGGGGCAGTCAGCTTTTTCCATAAACGGCTCTCGAATGATGAACACACTACCAACTGACATAAAATTAACATGAGATATTAGGATTTTTAACAAAAGTTTTAAAGGTTGGATAAAGCTGTAACTGTAACTGCAACTGTATGTAACTTTGATATCTTACTTTTGTGTCTTCTTTTTTTTACTGTAACTGTATGTTGTAGTACTATGTAACCTTAATGTAATTATTTACCCTTTGTCTTCTTTTTCACCATAACTGCTACTGTAGGCATATTATTGTATGCAATATTTTTATCTTCTTTTTCTAAATTCTTTTATGAAAGTCTAACTAGGGGCAGGAGAAGGAAACCAGCAATAGCTATAATCTCTGTGTGTGAATCATCAGTTACTACAGCTTATTTGTAGCAGGCTGATGTTGTACTACGCTAATTTGCTTTGTCCTTATCAAACTATACAAGTAAAATAAAATGTTCGAGGCATTATCGATCTATTGTCAAAGTTCAAGCATATGACTGTCACATATCAGAATATATAATGCAGATCAGAGGGCTTCGCTTCCTAGTCATCCTCCTTTTCCTCCTGGGTAGAAAATGTGCCGCACTGTAAAATATAATGACTTATGCAGAATAAGCAGAGGACAATAATTCTTTCCTTACAATGTAACATCTGATAAGTGGTGGAGACATTACTGAATGTGTGTTCTGATAAAAATTCAACTGGTCTGGCTAGTATTTTATATAGAGGAAAGGCTGCATGCATTTATCAAGCTGAAGGTGGTAGAATATAAAACAGCAGTCTTATCTCGTCTGCCGTCCTTTGTCATAGATTTATAGGGAAGGAATTCCAAGTCCCTTCCTCTAGGCTCTGATCTTTGTTCAGGCCGCATGTTTTTTAACAACTTTAATTTCATTACAATGGCGTTCGACCAAATATGGATGCCGTCCTCATTGTGGATTTGAAATCCATCTTAATGTCAGTTTGTGAACGACTGCACTGCTGTTCATGACAGTGTAGGAGGAAGGTACTAATCCAAACCTCTATTATGGATAGAAACACCCTAAAGGGGAGGGTTTCGGCTATTTGTCTTCAGTCCATTAAATCTGTATTAGTGAGTAGCTGGCTTGAATGTCAAAAGACAGATAGCCAATTAATGCAACACTCTTCAGCAATCACACTTTTCCAGATAATGAAGATCGACTGTGGAAATCACATAAATTAAACCGAAAGGGGCTCGATTCATCTCAATATTAAGTCATACGCAGTGATTTACTGTTGTTGCAAACTGCTTCTAGGGAACAATTGGAGGATACAACTGATTCAACAAGCAGGGGATACATGTCGACTCTTAACACCCTTTGAAAATGTCCCAGCTGGCTGAAACTGCACCGAGAGCAGAAAATACAGAGGGTTCTCTTTACGCGAGCATTTCAGCAGAACTTTAAGATTTTATGCTGCCGTAAGTGCTGGTCCATTATCTTTACAGTACAACCTTCTTTTTTAACCAATCTCTTTATGAAATTTAACAGACTGTTAAGGGATATGCAGACATTTACTGACTTCAGAGGCTCATGATGGCAAACGACACAAGAACTAAATGAAAACCAACAAATCAGCAACATCACAAAATTAATACAAGCCCAGAAATAAGCACAATACCAATGTAGTAATAATAATAATAATAACAATAATAACAACAACAATGGATGCACTTTTTTAGTAAAATGACATTCATTTAAGCTAATTTTGTTTTGGTTAGATGACAATGAAAAATGAGTGCTTCAGGAAGGAAACCATTTTTTATGGCAGATTTGAAATTATTTCAAACTTAGGCTATTTTAATGTGCAAGGCCATTCTCGTCAGGTCACCCATGTGCATATGCTCTTAATTTGCATTTGCACAAAATAGCTATAGTTTTGTCTGTATGCATTGCGCATTATCTCTATACAATGCATACATTGTTTTGATGTAGTTTTTAAATGATACCATTTATGACTTATTGTTTTGTATGTTATTGTATGGTAAATGGACTTGCACTTATATAGTGCCTTTCTAGTCTTCGGACCAAAGCCCTTTTACACTACATAACCACATTCACCCGTTCACAAAAGGGCTGCTTGATGCTCCACAGAAATAAGGGGTCCAGTATCTTTCCCAAGAATACTGCAACATGCAGACTGAAGATCGACCCACCAATCTTCGGGAAGAAGACGACCTGCTCTGCCTCTGCCATGCATGTAATCGACATGCACGCGATGTTACTTTGCTGCCTTCTTGAAATGAGATTTTATCTCAGTTGGTTTTATTTGGCTGAATAAAATAAATATGTTTGGAAAGCTTGCGGGAAAAGGGCAGAAAATGTTGTTTAAAACAGAGCTGAAATATAACCTGTTATTCTAGATGACACTTTTCATTGCTGCAACTGTACATTTAGTACTTTGTAAAGGGATGGGCACTTTGTGCACATCACACAAAAATAAAGAAAATCCCAAAAAGAAAAAAAAATACAAATGAAGTGATGGGCAGCTTATTACATAACTATTAGTGAGGTCATGACCTCCGGTGAACCTATCTGCTTGTCTATATCACTGAAGCCTCTGTGCTAAGTGATAAGAGAGAAGGAATAAAGACCTACTGTGTGTATGACACAAGGAAACACTTAAATTAAGTTTGCACCAGCATGTCAATATGAAGCAGGCTAATTCAACATGATTTCACTTTTACCTTCTTGAGCGCTCCAGATGTGCTCCAGGCCTGCCTTTCTTCTGGACTGAACTTGGTTGAGAGAGCAGCCAGAGCTTGAGTGTATTGCAGGTTGTACAACATCTTCACCACACAGGTAAAGTGCTCTACACAAAGAGAGACCGTGACACTGATTATACAAATATCATCTGGTATAAAACATCCAGTTCCTGAGGGCTGGCAGTTCTTCACAGGGGCCCTGTATATGATTTCTTAGTTGTGCACATAGTGCCTCACTGCACAGTGTGCACGATATTTAGCAGAGCGTTTCAGGTGGAAAATGTAACCTGCAGGATATTTAAGTTTGGTTTAAAAGAAAAACAAAGAGAGCCATTTGGTTTCTTCTTCAGCAAAAGGCTGCTGACAGCTCCTCTGTTCTGGTCACTGTGACAAGTGTGGGTACACACAATTAAAAAAGGAGACCACCTCTTTATAGCAGTCAAATGCAAGGTACCCCTCAGGGACCGATCATGCCTCAACCTTTCTATTTCTCTTTAAAAAAAACCAAACCTGTAACAATCATACTCTACATGCTGCGAAACATCACGACCCTGAAAATAACCCAAAGAAAAAAACAATCCTTAATAAAAATCTAAATCATGTTCACACTAAGTAGGCAAAAATCTAGAAATCTCAAGGCACCTAATTTAGAGAGCTAGGATGCAATCGTTTATGATTATTGATTAATCTACAGTTGCTCAAGCTCAGGTCTCCTCACTAAAACTCAAGAAGTAGCCTATCTTAGAACGAAAACACAACACACATGTTGACTTCCATTACGTATTACCACACAAGTGCTTTAGCTGGAACATACAGCCTGACCTTATAAAATTGTAACAGACTATCATAATGCAAGAAATCAGGTTATCAAATCCAAATTCTTGATTTTTATACAAACATAATCTCCGAGAGAATCGTAGTGCATCAAAGAATCAATTTTTTCCCCGCCCCTAGAACTAAGAAAATCTAACGATAATGTTGACTATTCAGAAGTTACATTTAACAATAAATCCACATTGGCCATGTTCCCAAAATCCTAATTGTCCCTACCAGCGGTCAACCTAATTCAGTCATCAATGAAATGATCTGCCTGCTGTGACACTTCTCCCATTAAACATGACTGCAGTGTGTTGGGCCAGGTCTTTAGGTGGCCCTCCGCCCTCTCTACTGAAGGGCTGAGATAGAGGAGAAGCAGCAACAAGCCATAGATGAAGGGCACACGAAGGAGGTGCAGCCCTCCCATCACTGGGGTCGCGTCTCTCTGATCCTCACGGCCAAATAACGGCAAAAGGAGTGTAGATAAGAGATGTGAAATGCTTCTTTCCAGCACTCAGCTCTGATTACTGCTGATAATGGAGCTGTCCTTGTGGAGCAGCCACTGAGACACTCTCTGCTCTCTTGTAGTGTCGTGATGCAGAGGTAAAAACTGTACCTTTTCGCAGAGGCTGTGGCATTGTTAGCACAAAGATAATCAGGAGGGATGGGACATCTCGAAACAGCATGGGGACCTCAGGTCTCTCTTCATCAAAGCCACTGCAAGACAGGAAAGAGAATTTTTCATTAATCAGAAGGTAATGTACATACAGGGTCCCATATCAAATAGTAACTGTTATGGAAAGAAGCAAGAAACCAGCTTTGGGAGTAACACATACAGAAATTCCACTAATTTTTAAAATAGAATAATGACACAATGCAGCCTACTCCAAAGATTTTTCCCAGGTTATGATGCAACCAGGGTGTCTACAGGTATAAACAAATTAAATTTAAGACTTTTTAATATGTTTTTAATACCACTTTAAATGAAATCTAAGCCCAAACATTTGACAGAAATACACACCAAAACAGGGTCCCTACAGATTTAGGCAAGTGAGATTTAAGACTTTTTAAGAGAAATATTTATTGGAACATGAAGCATGAATTTTTGGAGATGTAATTGCAAGAGGCATTCTGTAACTTGCTCTTTCTATCTAAAAGTTACCAATTTTTTTTTAAATTGTACAATGCTCATCAGAAAAAAAAGATTAATTTAGTCCTACTTTGAACGTCTTAGCATTTTTACGACTTTTGTAAGAATGATATTTAAGCAATATCACAGGGGAGTTGTTGTGCTCGTATATTATCACGGCTGTGATCCGGTCTCGTATAAAAGACATTTTTATACTATTTAAGAACTTAAGACTTATTTTGAGACTAATGAATTCAATGCCTTTTAAGACTTTTTAGGGATCTGCAGGAACCTTGGATTCAACATCAATCATTGCAGTAGGGCGATGAACGTGAATCAATCAGTGTCATGTTGCATTTAACGTTAGTGTAACATCTAACATTAGCCTCAGGGGCTAGAATGTTCACTGTTGCTTGGCAACATCATCTGCTGATCCGTACTGACGTATTCTTAAAGCTTATCATCCAGATTTTAAATCCTAAATATCAAATCTTTTTTTTTTTTTTATTATTATTGTGGCAGCGCAGATGAGCCTGCGAGCAGTTTGAGTGGCTTATGTCGGGATCTGTATAACCAGCGGATTAACAGATCATCTGGGCCGAACACGGGTACCAAACAAGGTCCCCCATCAGATTTTTCCTCTGTTTGTAAGGAGCGGTGAATCTGGGATAAACTGGCCCAAAACTCCTGTAGCCTGACTGGAGATATGCAGCAGATATTTAAAATGAACTAATGACTTTTATATGCAGTTCTAATTTGATTAATTTAGAGAGAAGTAACTAGTAGCTATAACTAAAAAACTAGTTTTCTGTAACTTGCATAGCACAGCAAGAAACAAATTCATTCATCAACTAAAATTAATACGGTCATACAAACTGTAAAATACAGGTACGCTACTTAATAGAAATGACATGAAATTATAAATATGCTAAGGTTTGGCTGTGCTACTTTTAGCATAAGCACCTTTCAGATATGTGCCTAATTACATTAATGTGATGGTAATTTACAGGATGCCAACACATCTTCAAGGACAAAATTTCAAAACTTTTCAAGGACCCATAATAAAAATAAATAAAAAATGAACAAACAACGTGATGATGAACAAAATTTCCCACAAAGAAGCATATTAGAGCATTACGTCAGCAGTTACAGAAAATACTGCTTATAGCGTATGTTATGTTTGCTGTTGCGTTGAATTATGTGGATGGTTATCCCTATTAGATTACTGTAACAAGGTTATTATACACAAAAAGATTTCATGACTTTTCCAAAACTTTCAATGATTTTTGCAAATTCCATGACTTTTTCAGGCCTGGAAAATATGACTGTGAATACCATGACTTCATGTAAGCATAGGCTCTTTCCATCAATGTCCTATCGTGTGACTAAGCCCTACGGATAATTTATGTCAGAATGCTAAAAAGCTTTACAGCATCCCAATAAATGCTTCCTGAAGGCAGAAGTGTTTTGCACTTCATGTCTAAAAAAGGACTTTAAAAGGTATGAGGTCTTGCTGTGTATATCATTTCAAATTTGCTTAAAGAACCTGGCATGAAAAGGCCCATTCCTTATGTTCCCCAACCTACTTTCTTAATGTTACATATTCGTAATATGTGCCATCTCCATTTAAATGTCTTCTTACTCTGTTGACAATTCAGCGAGGTTCCAATCTCCGCTCTACTCTTGAAAAGCCTCGGGGGCTGTTGAATGAGAGGAACTGCACTAAAAGAATAATACCTTCCATTACCAAAGCACTCACCAGTTAATTCCACTGTGCATTGGAATAAAGCCTCCGAGGACGCAGCTTTTAACCATGCTAAGACCACTGCATACAAACTATATTTGCATTCTATAAAATCCTCATACATTCTCTTTCATGGTTCGTCCAACAGAAATAATGCAAGAACTAATTTTTGCATCGACTTAAAAGCATCTCTCTTTGTCCTGTTTAACTAGGCTAGATCAGGTTGACTGCCTAAGGGTGTCAATGACAGTGCTCCCTCCCCAAACCCCAGCAAGGTATTTTTAAACACCAAATGGCTCCTCTGAGAATACAGTATGGCTATGAGCACGTTAACAGTAACAGGTGTAAAAGCTGTCTGACAATGCTAACAGGGAGGAAAGGTTGTTCAAGCTCATCTTGTATTGTTAAGTGCTGCCAGTTTTTCTTTTTTCTTTTACTCCTTTAAAAAAACAAAACAAAAAAAAAAAACCTGAATTCTGACAGCCAAATACAAATGTGCATAAAATAACATGTTCTGAGGTACAGTGGTTATTCAAGACAGAAAAACAGTGTGTGGTAGATGTCCTTTGTATTTAAATAAATACAGGTTTCTGTTGAAGCTAGGTGGACAGCTGGGGAGCTGAGACGCCGTGCCGTTATGGTGTTGTGCAGTTGTTCTCAGTACAGTGAATTTGACAGGGTCGTTTTGCTCTCTGCGGAGTGCCCGGTAATTTGCCAGATGCAGCAATTATTGGTATCTATGGAAACCACGCATGGTCCCTTTTCTGTTTTTAGCTCCTCTTTGTGTGGAGGGAAGGCTGTTGGGGGGCAGGAGGAAATGGTGGCGTTTAGAGAGAGAGGACAAAGTGGCCCTTTGATTGCATGTTAATGTAAGGGAGGAAAAGTGCGAGGGAGAGTAGAGACTTGGGGGTATGACGAACGTGTGAACAGATTTATAGATTTGCTGTTAGCATAGGTACTTTAGAAAGAAAGTCACTCACTCTGCCTCTCGGCTTTGTGTAACCTGAGTCAGCTTAGTCCAGGGGTTGTAGGCTGAATCAATGCTGTACAGACGCATGTGCATGGCCAGCACATGGAACAGCTGATCTGATAGGGGAAAAAAAAAAAAAATCATTGTTATGTTCCAATAATGACTGACAAGAACAAAAGCAGCAAGTGTCTGTTTATCTCAGTGTCCACTGTCACGCCCCACCAGTGTAGATCACATGATGAGAGCAGTTGACTTGAAGTGACTGCAGGCGAATGGTTTGGCTCAGATAAAACCAGGCCAGGCCAGATGGATGCATGGTAGCGCTTGATAGCCTCGAGCAGCTCTTTGGTCAGGTCACACCTGTTCGTTGTGAAACTAATGGAACATGAGGAGAGACCCCCTGCGTACACAATCTCTCGTGTACACACTCGCTTTTAATAGCAGGACAATTCACAGCCTTGATTGTCTTTGTTCAGAATAAACCTGTAACATGTGGGGCTGCAAGGAACGATTATTTTAAAAGTGAAAAATGTACATCAGTGTTTCCCAAAGCCAAGATGATGTCCTCAAATGTCTTGGCCACAAGCCAAATATATTCAGTTTACTAAGATAAGATAAGACACAACTTTATTATCACGTGAGAAATTTCTGTACATAGGTTGGAATACAAAGTTGGAGGAGTGCAGATACAAAGCCTGAAAGGACTAAAATAACAGCAGGAAAAGCAAATATGTAACAAATATAAAATACAATATACAGAAAACATAAAGTAAATATAAAACTAGTCAATTGTAAGGTGTTAAAGTAGTATTTAAGAAACTGAAATCTGAGATTTTGGATTTCTTTTTTTCCCTTAAAAAAACCACCCAAACTGATGTATCAAATATCAGATTAGCTGCCAACTAATTTAGTAGTTGACAACTAATAATTATTCATTGTAGCTCTTGTTGCAAGGACCAAAATGTATGACGTTAAAGCAAGCCTTAACATGGGCAAAAGGAAGTAAGTTATTTTTGATGTGAAGTGATAGATTTCAAAGTGGAGAAATGTCCTTTTATTTCTTTTTTTTCCCTTTCTCGTAATAAATTAACCGACATATTCCAATTATAAACTCAATCCAGGTTTCTAAAAGCCAAAAATTAAACAAGCATTAGAGCAAAAGATTTGAATGACAATATAAACCAGCGCCAATAAACCAATCAGCTCAATTAAATTTAATCTTCAGGTGAACTCAACAACCTTCTGTGTAAACTAAACCTTTTTTCAATAAGCAACACTAATCCTATTTGATTTTGTTTTACAGGGAATTGTGATGCTGTAATGCAGCAAAGTGCTTCAAATAATCAGCTCTGCAATTTGACTTGTGTGTGAACTGTTAATAGTTAGAGCAACACTGCCCTCCAAAGGCAACCAAAGACACAGCACAAAGAAAGCAAAGTGTCAGCGCTTGGTTGAATCCCATTTGTCCTCACTACAGCTTGTTTCCTCTCTTCCCGCTCTACCACTCACCTCTTACCAGGAATTAACCTGGAAGAGGGGAGGAAGAAATGTTGAGAAGTAGAGCAGAGGTGACCAAATTCAGGGCTGGCAAATTTAATGTGATATCGTCTGTTTTCACTTAGAGGAGCTTCCTCAAAGAGACTGGTGTCAGGGCATGTGTTGTTTGTTTTTTTACATTTGAAGCTTCTGTTAAGGTTTCTGAATAAAGTTTTGAATGTCTGTCAAAATCCTTGAACAAAATCCTTAATTTAAATAGAGTGATTCATTGGATTACATAAAGTCTTTTGTTTATTTAATGAATATATGTAATTTATGATGCTGTTAAAATTGCTGCTAGGTCGTCCCTTTTTTTTACAGGTGCATGCCTGTCTTTGTGTACTACAAGCTAAAGAGCAAACTGTTAATTGACTGCAGTACAAATATTGTTAATGAATGGCTAAATTCCACCAATTAATTTTTTCAATAAATGATGACTTCAGGATTTTTCAGCACTTGCAAGATATTTGAGATACTTGTTTCACACTGGAAACAATCATATGCAGCCACCACTGGAATCTAATTCTACAAATAGTTTAGACTAATAATTTCATTGTAGCCTCATCTTTATCTGCAACTATGCAAAAATATTGGGCTTAAACAGAAAGGATTAACATCAGAGACGTTACGATGCTATTTTTCTCTTCCCAATACCAATTATGACACCTGAACTTGAGTATCTGCCAATACCAAGTACTGATCTGATACCTTTGCGTTAAAACAAACAAACAAAACCCAGATGTTTACTACTAGCCTTGTAAAGATGTGATTGCTATTGTAATATGGCATGGCTCAGGTTAAAGCCTTTGTAAAACATGAATACCTACAGAGGATGAATGTCATATAAATAGCCAAATTGTTGACATTTTTCTAACAGCTGACATTATACTATTTACAGTAAATTAATTATTTGTGGATCTCAAAGAGTATTCCTAGTTGCTAGTTGCTAGCGGCTATACAGCACAACTTGCTGTGTAAGCTACCGTTTTAGAGCAGAAAAGAACTGATTGCTGGGAAAACTGCAATTTTAAAAGGGTGTGGCACTACTTTAAAGTTTGTTGTTAAATTGTGTGCTATCAGACCCATGCATATACTGACTACTCGTTGATACCCGACTAAGAATTTTAGACAGTATAAGAGGCATTTTCAATATTAGTATCAGAATTAAAACAACTCTAACAGATATGCAAAAAAATGCTTTTCAACATTTAAGTGTTAATCAATAATGATTGAAGCTGATGAGCTTCAAACTATTTGAAATACCCATATTCAGCAGCTTTGACAAAATTGCTACAAATCAAACAATAGAGTGAGTTATTCTTCTACTTAAACTGATAACACAACTTTAAGACACTGGGGTCCAAAGGAAAATAGGAGAGGTTCAGAAGTCCTCAACTATGAGTATAAATTCAACAGTCATTTATTTATTTATTTATTATTTATTAACATTTTTAACTGTCACATATGAAAATGTCTTCCATGAAAAAAAGCCTACCCTCTTGATAATGTTTTAAGAACGTTCGCACAATTTCACTGAAAAGAATGACAAAAGTGCATTTTCATTTTCTGCTGTCAACACTCACCAAGTTCTGCAAGTCTGCACAACTGAGGTCAACATGATTAACATGCCTTTTAACTTCCTGCACAGTAGCAGCCACATAGTCCCAAGATTAATTCATATATTTGCAGTTAAATAAACCAAGGACATGCTATTTGGAGGCTGACTCTCTAGAGTTGATTTAGCCCATTTCAGGGGAATTGCAGGCAGCTTGCCTCTGTGGTCCATCCTGGCCTCATCAGTTTAACAGAAGAAATGCCTACTGGGAAACAGGCTTAGGAACCCCGTGAGCACACAGTTAGCACACGTCTGCCGTTTTCCCTCAAATCCATTTCCCTAAGAAGAACGAACACTAATGTACTGCAACTGAGTAAATTTGGCCGTCAGCATGGCTACGTGGTTAATGTAGCTCAAAAATGGCAAACCTCCAGCGTGAAATCTCTTTTCAGCCACTCAAGGATGACAGGCCATTTCACTGCAGCAGCCCCAACTTTGACAGAATAATTAAACAAACAGAAAATAGGGCGTAGTCTGTACAAAAAAAATAACTCTGACACCTTCATATATACCTCCTACTGCAATACCTTCATCCATAAATATTTAATACCATTTTGATCAGTCATCAATACAAAAAATGCTGGTTGTGGTTGATGTTCATCTTCGTCTTTGAGGATATAAGATCACAGTTTTCATCGTCCCCTCGACGCATGCCCTTGTCAGCTGTGACACAATCAACTATAACAGTACTTGACCCATTTGTCTGCTTCATTTACCCTGACTGCTCCAAACAGCCCACCTGGGACAGCATCTATCCTTGCCTGCCATTGCTAATCGACCTTTTGTATTTTTTTCTCTTTTAATGGTTCAGCTGTAACATGGAGGAAAGGGGTTTGATCTCAAACCAGACACTTTATTACTCAGAGGCTCATGGGAAATGATATATAGCCACCTGCAATAACACAAGTCACTATAATTGTCAAACTAAACAGCAAAACATCTGAAATAGCACATCAAACTACCAACACTAAAAGTCACTGAAAACAGACAAAACACAAATGTCTAAAAGCTGCATTAATTAAAAGGACAAAAAAGGTATTCTTCTTAAAATCATAAACCAGACTTAGCACATTGCATATTAGCAAACTTAACGAGAGAAGAAATTGAATTGTGAGACATAAAAGAAGAAAAAGAAGAAGAAGAGTAACTACTCACTGAGACATGAGCGTTTGGCAGCTGCACTGGCCCCTCCAGAACACAAGTTTCCTCCCCGGTGCACAAGCTCCAACTCCAGGTTGGTCCTGAGGAGGAAGAGCCATGACTGTTATTAGGTAGCAGGTACACATAAGAAAACAGTTCAACAAATGCATAAGTAAAACAAAACCACTGATACATTAACCCTACCATACATTTTCAAGCAAAACCCTTTAAAAGTATACTTTAGCTAAAAGTGATCCTTTGCCTATCAATCACTAACCCCGTCACACACGCTGTCGGAAAAAAATTCAACCATGCTTGCAAGGAAATTTTGTTTATATTGTACATTTCATAATCAGTAAAGGGGAGCTCCAAACACTACACCACCCAACGACAGTTAAGAACCCACAACTACTCTCGACATACACTACAGACATGAATAAGAACCGAGATTTACATGTGTTTGCCATTTCTGACAGAACAAAGTTAACTGTAAATTATCATGGTTATACTCTTTGGTTTGTTTAATAGAGTTGAATATTCAAACTTGCCATCATCTATTAACTTCAAAAATGTAGTATGACAAACTTCACTTCCAGTTAGTCACACTAAATTTCCTGCTTTGCCTACAGATAGTCGGCCAATGAAAGCATCATACTGTAGTATTTGGTTGTTCTACTCTATGTTCTCAGTATTTTGTTGATAAACAAACAGTATACCTGGGTATCGCTGCTCAGTACCTTTAAGGTAGGGGACGAAATAACCCAGTGTCAAGTAAAACTGAAACTTTTCAAGTCAAGCAATACCTGCATTTTGTCTTTTTTGGACACGTAGAAAAAAATATAATTTATATATTATTTAAATTATTATTTGTATGTTTTTTCTCGCAGCCAACTACAAGTGTTCTTCCATTTAATGCCACATATGATCGGCCCAATACTGCAGCTACCACCTATACAGTCTATGGTGTGGTGAGTCAAGCATGGTGTATTTGAGGGAGTTGTCTGTACAGTTATTTAATAAATATTTTAATAATTTGAATACTTTCAAAAAGTATCAATGTAAAAATCATTTGGAGGGGGAGGAGTGGTGTTGGCATATGGATGCTTTCATTCATATGTTTGGTAGGGAGGGAATAAAAAGAATTTAATGAAGTAATCTATTGGAATCTATTTCACTTTAGGGTACTTGTAGCATTATTTTGTAAACAATACCCTGCCCAGACCAACACTTTTTTTGGGATTTTTTGCTACAATGTTGTTCACCAAACCATAAAAAGTAAACCCTTTTATGTATCCAAATGCTGCAGGCCTGGTCTTATTTGATCACTGAAGATGCGCCTCTAACCTATTTACCAGTGAGGAGTTCTGCTCAGTCATACCTCCACTCACTTATCTCGGGCTTTACTATGACAAGCAGCACTGGCTTTTCACTGGCTATGAGCATGCTGTATACGTCATCATATACTTGCACATCAATATACAATAAAAGTGAATCATCCATTAATGTGTTGAACTTGCTCCCCAAAGAGCAAGTTGGAAGAGGTTATTCCATTAAATGAACAAGTCTGCAACACAACTGTGCATGGGGGGGTATACAGCAATATTTCAGCCAAATTATGTATGTCTGTGTATGAGAGTAATGACCTTGATATGCATTACAAATTACAGTTAGTTTAGTTAATATTTTTAATAGATGTTAATTTATTTATCTAAAATTAAACTTATTTTAAAGCATCTTCATAATTGAGCAAGCAAGAAAAAATTTCTATGCCATGTGTTACAGGTCACATGGGGTGAGTCACTGACACAAAAATAATCAATCTTGGATACAGTGTTTCTTTAAAGGGCAGTCATTAAAGCACAGTGTGTGCATGGAGGTACTGGTATTAATGGCTGAGTATCATCATATTCAGCTTCTGGTAACGTAGCCTGCCTCTTTAACCAGTTTGATTAGGAAGATGAAAGATGCTGCCTAGTCAAGCCATTTGCCGTTTAATGCGGCTGTTTTGCAGCAGCAATTCCGTATCAAGTAAATGACAGCTTTCCAAGACTGATTTTACACAAGCTGGACCATTAGCATAAAAGCTGTTCCAACCACAGTTCATGCATAATCCCCAATGTGCATTCCCCATGCATATCCAAACACATTTCACTCCTGAATTTTAATTCCCCAACACCAAAACAGTGAAAAATAAACTAAAAGCTCTAACAAAGTATATAGATGGTGAAAACAGATAGGTATTACTAAAATAAGACTGATCTGGGCCTGTTTTCATCTCGCCACTGGCCATTTCTTTCTATGGGCCAGGGAGGTGGGGGCAAATCCTTGGGTTTCCTGGGAGAAAAAGCAATTTCACATAGATAATGCAGCCACGGTGAAGCTCCATCTGGCTTTTGCTGATAAGAGTGCCCCTGTGACAAAGGAATTTTCCACTCCTCAGGCAATTTGCGCTGTTCATTGAACTTCAGAGAGCCAACAGGCACCCAGACACACTCAGGGGATCTTTCTGTTCAGGGTGGAGGGCTGAGGGAACTACAGCGTTGGGTGGGCAAAAGGTCTAGATGGTTATGCTCCAGGAAGGACAGAGCTCTTGGAATGGGAGTGGTGAGAAGTTAGAGACCCCAAGGTGAACTGAAAGCCAGTCATTTCTCTGACCTGTGACCGGCTTGTTGAGATGATACAAATACCTGAGAAAGGGCTGTAATTGTTTTATGTCCTGAGGTTGGGGGAGGGTGATTGGCCAAAATTGAACTGAGACACCGGTTCATTCGGTACATTCACACATTTCAATTTAAGGCAGGGTTTTAAAGTTGACAATAAGCAACTCTCCAGATGGTTGCTTGGTTACCATGAATATGTCACACTACAAAGGAAGAATAGCAAGAGCAAAAATCAAGACCAGATATTTCTTTGCTAGGACTGATCAAGAGGTGGAATCGGTACTAAAAGTAACACATGACTACAAGGTGGTCAAGCTGGCAGAAAGTATAGTTTGGGAGTTGTCGTAATAGGGATGTACCAATTTATGGCTGAATATCAGTATCACCCGATATTAGCCTTGTTGAGTGCCAATTGCCTATTGGAAAATGAGATGACATTCACTGATGACAGTGGCTGATGTTTTTCTATTGCGTTCTGTGTAATTTTGTGAAATTCAGCTTCGCTGGAAACAAATAAAAACAAGTTGTTTTAGGGAGAACTTCGTTGGTTTTCACAGCAACATAATATTGATACTGGTGAGGGAATTATGGTCTATTACATAAAATATCTTTTTTAAAAAAAGGTGTTTTTCATGTAAGATTATATTAAATGTTGTGTCATATATTTGTATGACTGAATTTGTGCTAATTTAAAGGCAGTGTAATGAACAGCTGAATTACATGGAAACAATTTATTCTTTTATAGTATAGATTTCACTGTTTCCCTGGCACAAATGGGGAAATAAATGACAACAAAAACAACACCCAATCAGGAAACAAACATGTGCAACTGCATCATCATTTTCCAAAGTCTTCTTATCAGGCGTCCAGACTGACACATCAGAATGAGACAGATCATGTGTCTCATACTGCACTTTCTCTGCAGCACATCTGTCTAAAACTGTCTGGCTGTGTCCAAAACCGCCTACTAAACTAGCAGCATGTACTGATTTGGTCAAAATGCAGTATGTAGTATGCGAACAAAAGCGAAAGCCAGAGTATACCAGAAATACCCGGATGTCAAACTGATTCAGAAAAAATCCTCAGTATGCATCGGACCAGTCTGCCTCGCCTACTGCTTCCCCGAAATGGATTGCGCAGACAGCACAACTGTTGATGTTGTGTCACCAGTGGCTCGTGCCCAGCCATTACACAGCTGATCAGACCTAACCCACCAGATGGGGTCCTTAGCTTGTCCTAGTGTTACACTTTATTAATTAGGCCTTGTCAAAAACATATTTTTATCTTTTAAGGTCATTTACATGACTTTAATCAGGTAAACCACATATATGTTTCAGACAGCTTAGGAGCAGTGCCTTCTGAGGGACACAGAACTCCTTTTGAGTTGGACTTTGGGCTTTATTACTTAGGAGACCTTTTATAAGCACAAAAATACTATACAAAACAATAAAGAAAAGGGAAAAACCCAACAAGCATAATAGGTCCCCTTTAAAACAAAAACGTAATGTTGTGGATGTAGCCGTAGAACATAAGCTTACTCTCAGATGCTCCACAGTAGTAATGTAAAGGGACTGTGTGAAGAACCACTTAAAAGACTAGAGGTCCCAAAGTTCAGTCAGGAGGTGAAATAAATCCATACTCCGTAAGTGGAGAATGAGCAAGAGTCGATACCATTTTAGTGTGGCGTAAAGTGACAACCGGTTTTTGCAACACTCCCAGCTGTATAATGACAGGTCTGAAGAAAACAACTATACAATCACAGCTCCCTAAACAAGGCTGAAAAAATGCAAAGCAATCCATTTATTTGGTGCAAGTGCTATGCAACTGTTATTGGCTGCAGTATTGAATTTCAGTTCGACTTTCTGCAGTAAAATTCTAACAAAGTAAGACTCCAACACTGAGGGAGGACAGTACTGTCCTTCTGCATGGAGAATCATTGTTATTCAGGCTGAGGAGATGGCATTAAGAGACAAGAGAAAGAGCAAGCAGACATTTATCCCACTGGTCTCAACAGTCAGCAGTGTGTGCATGTGAGTAAAAATGTGTGAGGTGGTGCAGAAAGAGGACCTCCAAGTTTGAGGACTGTAGACACAAAGACTACCTAAGCAATAACCCAATATGACCGACTCATTGCTCATGAGTCTGACAACCGATGCACACACGTATACATGCACAAAAACTTCTGATGTACAGTTTTGTCCAGGATAAAGCAAGAGAGTCTATCAGATTATGAAACTAGGTTTTAATGTAACTTTTTGTTCGAAAGGGCAATATTCAACCCATCCACAGTGCTTTATGGGTCAGGCTAGGAGAAGCCCAAATCACATGTTGTATATCTCTCTCTCTATCTCTATCATTGCTATACTCTTTGTGTCCATGTTGTCAGTAGTAGTAGAAAAAAAGGGAGTGTAATCTGCAGTTCGAGTAAAAGCCCTAGAGCCAGCAGGAATAAACGCCAGGTAAAGCGAAACTAATCATCCTGTATATTTTTGCTGGCAAATTAGCAGGAAGATCCACACACTGACAAGATGGAAGGAAGTTACCACAGTTCATTTACTACCCACACTGTCATAATACAAAGCTGGTTCAAAAATCTGCAAAGTACCTCCGCCCATCCATGTGGTTGAAGGACATTATGTCCTGCCTTAATCTCAAAAAGATCCGCTACTTAATTTGTGACTCAGATACAAAATTCCAAAATGTATGGGGCACTTTTTTGAAATGAAGATTGTGTTTATTCCTTGTCCTTGTTGCCCTCAGTCGGTGTATATAAGTGTAATTACCCTATTATTTTTGTATAGGCATCCCTGCTTCTCTCTTTTAATACTGAACCTGACCTCCAGCTCATATGTCATTTTTGTACTACTCCAGACATGGATGACGGACCTATTGGCCTAAAATTCAATAAAAGTATTCTTAATAAAAAAAATTAGAGTGTGACTTTGTCCTCACCTTGCCACGGAGTACATGAAGAGGAAATCATTGTCAGGGGAGCCGGGGTTCTTGCCGTAATCCATGTATTTCTTCTGGGTGGTATTCTTGATATCTTTAATAACCAGCTCCATCTCTTTACTCAAGTTGGATTCAGTCTAAAAAAAAAAAGAATACAATTAAATCAAAGTTATCTTATGGATTTGGGGAGGCTAACCCAAGCTATTAAAACATCTTTACATTTACACAAAAAATAAACTATTCAAAACCTGACAAAAGAAACAGATTACATAGGAAAACTCGTATCACATTACAAGAGGGTTGGACCTAACTCTAATGTCACACAGTGTGTCATCAAACATATCCAATAGCAGTACTTGCCTTACTGTTATTGGCTATCTGCAGAGTGAGACTAGTCACAATTTACCTCAACTGAAATTTCCTTTTTTTTTTGTTTATTTATCCCCTTCTATAGGCAGTTTATACTGCAATTTGGGATAATTGATACAATGAGCTTATAGCATCAAAAATTTCTGAACAATTTGCCACACAAAGAAACTGGGGACAGTGCAATTCAGCAACATGCAAGCATAAGAAAATGTCCATTTGTAAATTTTACTCAAGTAGTTTCCAGCTCTGCCTTTCAAAAACACTGTAAACACAAAGCTTTAATTATCTTTGTTCAACTGTTTTCTTGAACACATTTGTCAAAAAAACCCACAGGGACTCATCTTCAAATTCAAAAACATCAATTCCACAATGAGAGAGCTTCTCCATATCATTCTGCTCCTGCAGCACAAAGCTGCTCAAAGCCATCTGGATTCAAGCTTCTGACTTTCAACACGGAAGAGGGATTTTTTTTAGAAAACACCTGAAGGGTATGTAAGAATCAATATGTATTGTAATAGCTTATCAAATAAAGGATGGTTCCAATAGATTGCTCACAGTTGTTAACCCTTTTAATTAAAGGTCTCTGCAGTTTTATGACCTGTGATTTTTTTTCCCTACCAAATCTGGTTTTAAGTGTTGTGAGAAAATTGCATGTCAATGTCATGATGAGTAATTCAATATTAGCTCCAATTTCAGGTCTAATAGCCCATTTGGAGTGACCTGTTCCCCTCTGCATGAGGACAAAACTAGAGATGCACTGATTTTCTTGTCTGATTCTGATTTCCGATTTTTTAAAAGTCTGACCTGCCAATTATGATTTTCTTTCTATTAAGAACTATAATTGAATGCATACACAAATTCAGTTGTATGTTCAAAATAAAAGATTTACTATTGAATACATTTTACATTTTCTTTTAGAAATAAAGTTGCCAAGAGGGACTGAGAAGTCGCCAACAAGGGGGAATAACAAAGCCTCAGTAAAAAAGCATAGACCATTATCTATTCCGCTCTGTGCTTGACATGAACCATCATGTAGCGCATGCAAGTAGATTTGATCGCCACAAGACTGTCTATATCTGACCAGACTGACCAGCCAGTCAATCTGAAAATCAGTCGATTGCAGTAACCAATTGATCGCTGCAACTCCAGACCAGGCCAGTACTTTTTGCAAAAGTTTAGATTTTTCAATGTGTTCTTTCTTTTAATAATAATCACAGTTTGAATTTTTAGAGCTCCTTTCAAGGGACCCATGGATGCTTCCATCAGGCAGCAATAGTTTCAATTTATTTCAAAGCTGCATATATCTAACTTAAGAGAACTGAAATTTCTTGGCTGCTTGCACACTTTTAGTTTGCCATAGTTCCTTAATAGTTACATGGTATTCCCATCATAAGATTTCAAATGAGTCGGCATTTACATCTGCATTACTGTGCCAAAATACCTCATCTGAACACAAGAAAAGTATATTTGGAAGGTACTGTGCTCCAAATGCAACACTAAAAAATCCTGTGAAAAATGGTTTGCCTGATCAAAAATATGCAACGTTTTAAATATTTATGGCAAAACACGCAAAATCCACTAACCACTTAACTGTGTTAAATAAGGGCTACACAAGGCGAAAAGCAGCAAATCTGGAAATTTCTGGAATTTAAAAGCAAAAAGGAAAAAGCATGAACCATTCTGTCAACCATTAAATTGGAATTGGAAAAATATATGATACCCATACACATAGATTGCAGGTTCAGTGACAGAATTGCGCTGCTGGTAGTTACTGACTCTTCAAGAATATCAGGTGCTTCATGAAACAGGGATTTGTCTCTGAATTCTCCAATAGAAGAATAGACTCTCTTAAAAAGAACAAGCAATTCCCACCTGCATCAAAGGTGAACACTTCCCATAATTGGGAATTAGCTGTTTGTTACAAGTAATTCCATTCAGCAACCAATGAGCTGACAGTATATTTAAAATGCAGGATGTTTTGAGTAATAAACTTTTGCCCTCGTTAAACTTACTGGGAAGAGGCCAAGTTTCTCCTGAAGATCTTCCACCTCCTTTACAAGCACAAACGTCTTCTTGTTTGTGGGTGTGTGCCAGGCGCCAGCCTCTGTGCCCCGCCCGGGGCGACAGGGAAGGACACTATTAGCAAACTGTCGACACAGTGGGCACGTAAATTCACCCTTGTCAACGGAGAAACCCTGGAGGACCTGGTCGTTCTGAAAAGACACATTAAAGTTAGATTTGACCTTTACAGTCTAAACTAAAAACTTGAAAGAGGCAACTGGCACTGGACTTTTACAGGTATCATAAATTTAAATTTAATGCTTTTTAGGAGTTTTCAAGATGAATTTAAACAAAATTTAAATCCGTTTTTAGGAAAAATCATTTTCTTACTCAAGAATTGCGGCTTAGTGTAGATTTAAGTAGTGTATGTATAATTCCATGCAGAGTTAATGAAGGAATTGGTTATCAGAGAGTGTTAGGTTAATCTACATTTTGCAAAAAGGGAAGTGCAATAAAAATGTAAAAAGACAGTCTCGTGTTCACAGGTAAGTTTTAATATTTGTAACATTAGAAATGTGGTCGTTCACCCACAGGAGCTGGACTCATTTTGAATTAAAAAAAATAACAACAAAAAAACAGATGAATTAAATTAGATCATATATTTGTGACAATTTAGACCTCACATATTCAAATTCAACTACTAATGATACTAATATGATGCACTGTTTTGTAAAAATTGTGTCTACTCAAAGAAAAAAGAAAATGCAAATGTATTCAATTTCTTAGAACAATAAACATATGGGTGAGAAACTTCTTACATTTCAGTAGCTCTATTTAGAAAATGTTTGGTATATTCACTTGATTAATGACTTAATTAATGAATGAATTATCAAAATTGTTACTGAAAAATGTTTTATCAAATCATGAATGAAATTAAAAGGGCTGGGTATTGGTATTCAATACATTTAAGGTATTGACTGTCATAACACAGTAGCAAGTAGTATCGAAACTTCTGCAATCAAACAATACTTGCACTGGATCCCTTTTTGTACCTTGCTCTAGAAAAAATGATTAATTGTATGGTTTTGATCGCAATCATTCTTTGATTTAATGAGACGTGTTTTGTCCACTATGGCAGCAACTACAACCCATACTGCCAGTGGTATGATTAAGTCGAGCACAGTATTTGCCAAAATGTTGGCTATACTACAGTCCCTATTCTTTTTGGGGAATGTTAATTATTTAATATTGTTTATGAGAATTTTTACACTGACTGTTTCCTTCATGGATATTGTCCATTTTTTTCATTCAAAGTAAACCATTCAAATCAAATTAAATAGTACATATCTGTTGCATTAGGTGGCATTTTTCACAACTTAATGCTTCAATTCTCATAAGAGTATTGAATGAAGTTTAAAAAAAAAATCAAATCAAATACTCCATAGGTATCGGTATCACTTAAAGGGTACTGGTACCGAAACCTAGCCCTAGTAATTAGATGATTAATCATTTCATGAGGTCAAGCTTTCTCTTACCCTCAGGGACTCCATGTATGACTTGTGGCAATCTATATGCAAAGTGTGTCCACAGGTCTGAACGTAGACGCCCCCGTCCCAACCTATTGACACAGACTGCAGACACGAGCTCTGCAGAATTCCCAAGAGAAAAATCACATCAGTTAGAGTATGCAAATACGTCTAAAGACATTCAACCTCTTGGACCTTTTGTTTATGTAGTGGTGCTAATAGATAAATAGATTTTTTTAAAGTTTGAATTAACAAACTACAATAAACACCCTTTTGATAAGGTACTTTCAAGCCAGCATTTTTAAATGGACAATTAGACTGCATGAGTGAATCAATTTTTTTTTTATTATCATTAGATTATATCTAATTTAACTCGTGCAATCCTTTTTTCGTTTGGAGTTGTGTTGCAAGCTAATCAATACACAATGTGGGAATGAGAAGCAAATGAAAGAAGCCAAAGCAATTTTCAATAAGGCTTTTTTAGTTTCAATTTTTAATGATGACTTTGATTTTTTTTTTTGAAACACTGCCTACTGGTATATGAATTTTCAGTCTGCTGTTTTTCACACAATGATGTCTTTAAAGTGATGCTATGTGACAGCCATTAAGTGGCAAGTATTGAAGAAATGCATTTGGTTACAAGGGCCACCTCATATCCTACAGTCTCTTAAAGGGACTTCAGCAGATACTGACAGTGCTGACTTGTCTACAGTATAAACTAAATGACAAGAAATCTGAGCAGACAGGATGAAAACCTGTTACTAGAGCTACTAGAGCTGTTATTTAACACACAAAACTCCAATAACAGTGCTCTGTGTGCTATTTTCTGAGGCACTTACATCTTTGAAGAACCGCTGCATGAGTGTGAGCCTGACATCATGAGCAACTCCACACGTGTCCGCAGCATAGATGTGCTCTTCATCAGTTGTCGGTAGATTCTTAGCGTCTTTGCTTTTGCAGCGGTGTCCAAGCACTGAAAGCCAACCACAGATGTCAGTTATGAATTATCATGTGATGATGATAAAATCGCTCTAACGTTTTCAGTATTTAAATAAAGAAGTCAAAGATTGGGATTACATGATTAATTAATCTGTTGATTGTTTTCGTAATTTATCATTTAGATCTCAAAATATCAGAAAATAGTGAGCAACAACCATTACAATTTCCCATATCTCAAGGTGATTGCTTTAATTTTCTGTCCCACTCACAAAGCAAAACCCTAAGAAAATCAGTTCATAATGACTGCCTTTACATTAAGATGAATAGATCAAAATGGATCAGGTTTTTTGGAGAATCCTGTTTATGTGTTTGAGCATGTGATCAGAGTATCCTGTTTTCAGAAACCCAGTTAAGACATCATCTCATTTATGAGAAACCCAAATATGCTAGCTCCATCCATCTATTTCTTTTTCACTCGTCTTTTTTCACTTCATTGAACAGGGTTGCAGGCTGACATTTTTAGAACAAAAAAAAAAGCGTTGTGTGTTTAAGAGTGTTTAAGAGTCTCCGCTCAATGGGATATTAAAAAATAGCAGTTTTGTGCATTGAGTCCTTGTTGAGCAAGAATGCCGATTCTCTCTTAACCAATCGACAGACTGCAGCGTTTCTAGTTCCACATTTAGTCTTAGTCATTTAGTCAAACTTTAGTCCATGGAAACACTAAAATAATCGTTCCAGAGTGTAATGAACTGAACTGATGTAGTCCAGACTGCTTGGTGGAAACAAGGCTTATGAATAACCCAATTTCTCTGTGCATAAGCAAACACCTTATCCCAAATATTATTTTAACCTCATGAACTTCATTGATGTCCATGTAAACACAATCATTCACGTATAACAAAACTCTTTAAAGGGCAGTAGCTGTGAAAACATGAAATGGGTGTCCTTTTTGCTTGATTAATACCTAAAAACATTTAATTGATTAGATAACGATTAATGTTCCTTTCATCAACTAATCATTCCTGCCCTAAACAGTACGCTTAACTGTTGCTCTTCAGTGGCCAAACTCAGACTTTTATGATTTTTACAAGTATAAAATGACATCTAAAAAGACAAATGTAGAGCTTCAAATGATGATGTTGTCTGGTCGCCAAAAAGACAACATAATCATATGCTATTATGGACCCACTGGTGGTATATTTTTACAAGATGTTTTTTGACGATGAGGTCAGGGTACTTCTGAACCGTTTTACAAGGTGACTAATTACTAATCAAAATGCCATTTATTTGGATGACAGCGAGTGATCCTCCGCTGGATAAGCAATGACCTCTTACAGTGATCGGTTTAATGTACGAGTGAGCAGGGATCAACATCAGTGATAAATGAGCCAATTAAAACAACACTAATTTTCTAATACGGTAGATCAAAGACGCTATTTTGGTCTCAAAGGCAAGATTACCAACAGAGACACAGAATAGGCATGTGTGATTTTGTGCTCCAAATCTAAGACAGTGAACAAATGTGTCCTATGTAGTTTATGAATTTCAACATTTACAACGTACCTGAGGATGCTTGGAGGAGAACTACGAGGCCAGTGGGTCTGTCCTCGGTGGAGGGTCCACTCTGACCACAGATCACGCAGTCATAAAGAACCTCGGACTCCATCACTTCGGACGCTCCCAGGTCCATGGCTGCCTCGGTGTCAGGGGATTCTAGCAAAAAAAAAAAAAAAAACATTTATATGCATTTCTTATTGGCTTTAACATCTGAAACTAAGAATTATCAAACCTGGAAAAACAATGCTGAGTATATTTTATGGTATTGGGAGTCTGAAAGGCTTTTTCCTTTGGGTAAATTAAACTGTGCTAACAATCCATGATGAATGGAGGTAACTCACTGCAAGCTGTGCCCCTGCTCAGTCGAAAAAATACCACACTGGGGCAAATTCACAAAATGTTTTTAGGATTTTGCAGCCACAAAAACAACAAGAATAAGCCAAAATGAAACTGTAATTTTCAAAGATTTGCAAAGGGTGAAATGCATTCCTGTTAGCTTTTGTTGAGCACTTTAACCTTTTTAGGAAAAGTGATACATAAATAAAGTTAATCATCATTTACACTGAAAATAACCATCTCTAAGAAAAAATGATCTTTTGGTGTATTCAAGAATTCCTATGTGTGCTTTCCTTACAACAATCAGTTATGGGAAGAAGAAAATTACCATCTATCAACACGGGAATATTCGTGAATTCACTCTCTGACACACCTGTATGCATGATTGGAACAGCACTAGAAATTAATTACAAATGTGAAATGACTTTTAAATGTTAAGAACTGTGTTCAATTTGAGCAGTAAATATTGTGGACAAATGTCAAGCTGTGTGAGAAATTGATTTATTGCTTTTTGGAAAAATATGTTCTCACGAGAGGTCATGTAGTTCCTGGGGAAATGAAAGATGCATTAGATGTCAACACTGCAGCTTTAGCCCCTGGCCATCTCCGTACATCGAGTCACCAACCAACAAAACAACGCCGACAAACACACATGCAAAAGGTAAGACGAAAAGGACGCACTAACTGTGGCTGTGCTGCCGTTTTATGCTTCGTCCAGTACAAGTTTGTGGCTGCTCTTTAAAGGATCGTATGCTCACATTAGGTTTGCATTTTTTCAAATGTTAGCCTGTTCCTAAAAAAGCTGGTTAATGATGACACTGACCACATCTTCTCAGGAGCAAGGATAACTTGTTCAGGTTTTCATCTGTCTTTAATATTTCTGCCTCCACCCCAAAACAATAAAGATGACAAGAATTTAGAGTGTGGCACATTGAAATAAGACTAACAGTGACTGAGGGACAATGTTTATCTATAAAGCCTACATCACATTTACTTGAACTGTATAGTCTCCTTCTGATTTAAATCTTACTTTGGAGCAAGTGATGCAAAGCCATCTGTGAGCTTAAAGTGAAGCAAGACTAAACTAAAGTTACTGCTCAGCAGGAAGCTTGCAATGGAGGTCATGATACAGTCCTGCCAGAATGGTCCGTCTGATCACAGTAGCCATTATTCATTCACTAACCATGCTGTGTCAAGGTGGGCCCCGGGAGTCCAGCCCACTATAAGTGCTTTGATCCTATGTGCCCTCAGCCAGCAGCCACCCACACTCCCACAGGAGCGCTCTCCTCTCAATTTCTCCTAACAGGCCTTCGGAGACCACAAGCATGGACTTGGCCCACTGTCACCTTGTCCAGATGAAAAAAGGCGTAGCAGTGATAGGTTTATTTCAGCCAACAGCGCTTTTCATCAAGGGCTACGGTAGAAACATGTCCTTCAAACAAATAGTGTTTATGTGTGTTATGTACTTTTATGAGGTCTTGTACACCTATGTCTGAACAAACTCACCCTGATGAGCACATTTTGTTACAGCTGAACAGTCCTTGCTGAAGGCATTAATATCCAGAGCGGTGCAATGCAGTGGGTAAAATGACGACTTTTTAGTAATTATACAAAGAGGGAGGCAGTATATTAAAGACTGCCCACAGAAATTTGCTAGTTTCACTAGAATTAAACTCATAGCAAAAAAAAAACATCTTAATGAATATTCACATTTTAAAATCAACACTGTCTCACAATTTGTGACGATCCTCCTAACATAATGCATTATTTCATCTTACTGGATTAGAAACAAATGACACTTTTAGTGCCTCCACCACACACTTCATCTTCTACATGTATTAACGATTGGGTGTCAGCAAAACACATTCACCATCCACGGCTCACCTGTTTGGCTGTGTAGCATAAAGTCACAGTAGACTGAATACTGCGCTTTGATTTACAACTGTTACAGCAAGTATGCCAAGTGAAGATTGAGTTAGTACATGTGCTACATTGCTGCAGTTTTCCTGCTTCTGCAGAGCATCCTGCCTGATTTTCTTTGCAAACAGAATTTGGGTTGAGGCTGCTGCGAATGATGTGATAGTCATTTAAAGCTCTAAGATCATAAAACGGAGGCAACAAGTTGATGAGCAGGCTTTATCTTACCAACATCCATGGCTGTTTCCATGAAACTCTTCTGCCTGGATGCAAATTCAGCAAGCAGCTTCTGCTGTCTCTCTCTTGCCCTCTGACGTCTGAAAGAAAGAAGAATGAAATACTTTGTATGAATATGCAGCAATATGCGACAACATAGTTTAAACCCTTTTAAACCTGAGCAAACTGGTTTGATTTCTTTCAGAAACATGGGAAGAAGGCAAGAAGCAATGAAGGAAGAAATGAACCAAATCTTAAGATATTACTAAAAAGTACAAGGAAATTATCTGAAAATTGTTTTTTTTAAAAAAAGAAAAGATTTTCCCTTGTTTTATTTTTTAGCTCAAGTTGCTCATTGCCCTTTTTCACATTTTTGAAATAAACTGCACCATTTTGCTGATAGGTTTTATATTTATAAACAGCACCTGAAAGCAGCACAGGAAAAGTGATGTCACTCCAGGTTCCAAAGGCTTAATTTACAGAGAAATACATTTTAAATCATTTATATTCCACTAATTAGATTATACAGAAGGAATTTCCATGAGAAAAGATACACTCTGTGACTTAAAACAGGGATTTCATGTACTGAAAACACGCACTGCTCCAGATAATAGGTTCCTGGCACCCACATGCTCCATTTAAGAATATTAATCACTTCACCACCTCTTCACAGATGCATGACAGTAACATGTAAATAAGCATGTCTGTTGTGCAAAGCATGTGCAACAGATTCTTCCATGTAGCAGGGCATACAAGGCTGTGTAGTCAAACTCGGAAAGGTTGCTTATTGAACTAATATGGAGGGTTGAGCCCCACACTGCAGACTTACAGAGTGAGAGCTGACTGTAAATTAAGTCCCTAATAAGAGGACATAAACAAATACTGACAGGAGCCTCACAGCTCAATAATTTTCACTGATGGCTTCAGGGGTGCCGACAACCAGCATGAGGAATGGGCAGCAGCTTCTCACTTCTCGCTGCCACTGACCGCACTGCTGCCTGACGGTTGCCTTGGAAACAGCACTGATTTGTGTGAATGGGAGAGATTCTACCTTTACCTTCTACCTCTGTCGGTGAGGTGAAACCAACCCAAAAAACTGGCAATTATTAAACTGTTATAGCCCCTTCCATCATCATTAGAGGAGGGAAATGGGAGGCACGAACCGGTGTGTGAATGGAAGTTGGAGAGTCAAAGCCCACCAAATTTGACTTGATTTTTTTGGACAGCCAACACACCAACCCCTCGATGGTACAAAGTTGACTACAGTGTTAATGGCAACAAATATGCTGATTATGTTAAGCTTAAAAAGTTGCATCGTCTGCTGCTGCTGCCACATTATTGTGGTAATTAGGCCTGTCACGATAATTACGTTATCGACTTATCGAACGATATAGGGACATGACCTCAGTCGTTGTGCTGACCTCGATGTTGCCTGTGTGGTTACATGCATGTTTGATTACATAAGAATACAGTACCCCAGGAATGAGTCCTAAAACCTGGAAATAATTAAATGTTTCAGCACCGTCGGTTCCCTCATCTCAAAGTCAATCGTTTTTTTTAAATGGGATTTTCGTTAGAGGCCTTAAATAAGGTCTGTGGTTAACACAAGCTTAAAAGACCTTTGCATTTTGTTCTACAACATAAAATACGTCAGTAAAAAACCCACTTGCAAACACTGAAGCTTCAATGTGTCTTAAAAATGATGGGTTGCTACACTGAAGTGTGGTTTGTTTAACGGCTAACATTAGCTTTTTATTTTTGGTAATTGCATTTAGGCTTCCAAAATCCTAAAAGTGGGGTTCATTTGTGAAGATTATCCTGCTGACCAAAATGAGTAAGTATAAACATTTATTTGCCACAGAGCATATTTTCTGCTATAATCCAAAACCCAATGGAAAAGTCCCATTAGCTGTTCGACAAGGTAACCAGGATGAAGCTAACTTCTGCGTCAGCTTACAGAAAAACATCATCCCTGGGGCATCAAGCCCCCAAGAAGAGCGACAGGCTTTGGAGGAATTTTACAGTGGCCAAAAGTGGAATTGCACCATCACATGATGCCATTGGGCCCTGAGAGACTTTGCCCCATTGACAACATTTGGAAAGTGTCAAAAGCCATAAGCTTAAATTATTTGATCGCCATTCAAGCTAACCAATCAGCCGCTACGCCGGTGGAATTTATCCGCTCTGGCACAGTGCACATGCCCTATGAGCCCCATAATGTGGATGATCTGGGTAGTTTCATACCACATACATGGAGCTTTTTTTTGCTTCATGCACTCCTGAACACCTTTCGCAGGAATAATCGGGCCCCGCCTCCATGCTGTATCCAGGTTTTCTTGATACATCTATGCGGGGCACTCTATGTCACAAAAGATTTAGCCAGGATGATGCCAGAATAAACAGCAGGGTTTCCCCAACCCCTATAAGATTTGGATGCCCACTCAACACAATGTCGCTTTGCTGCAGCCTCACTTTTAGAGAGGAAGAGGCACAGTCCTGATTGTTGTTAGCATGCCAAGCCCTCGCAACGAGCCAAAAAGTCCATTGTTAGTTATTTTACCCTCCAACAACCTTTTTCTCCACTCCGTAAATCCACAAGCAAAGTGCCTAACTCCTAGCAATACAGAGTCATATTAAAATGCAGCATGGAGCTGTGCAAATGTAAACCCATAGTGGTGAAAGTTATTTCACAAAGAACTGTACATGATTATGTTACCTCTCTTCTTTATCCATGGTTTTCCTGTCAGTGGGACTGTTCTTCTTTGGTGGCACAGGAGGACACACCTTTCCACAAATGTCCTGGATGCTACGCTTGATTTGGCAGCTGCGCGTGGCTGCCTTGGTGAGGATGCGCTCAATGGCTGTAATGCCGTCACCATGAGTGTGACGGCTCGTGTCCATGTCCTCCAGCCAGGATGCGGACAGAGAGTTCTGCTTGGACGACAGCTTCTGGTGGAGCTTTATGAGGAGGGACAGCATGCTCTCCCGGATCTCCAGGATCTCCGTCACCAGCTGAGGGGGTGTGCCTGGTGGGACCCAGCGGGTTGAGGAGCTCTTAGGCCTGACAACCTGGGTGGCTTCAGTGTTGCTGCGGTTGATTATCTCCTGGAACTTCCTTCTACGCTCTGCCACGAGGCTGAAGACTTGAGCTTCACGCAGGTTCTGAGAAAGCATGGAATAAAATCATTTCTTTTAAAGAATTTATACATATTTGGGGAATATTTTGGTGTAAAATGCCTTAAAATGTCATGACAGGATTTGTTTTTGTTTGAGTAATCAAACACCCAAGTCTGGCAATGTTAGTACCATGTCCTATGATCAAAGCTATATGGACACTCTCTAAATAAGTCATGTGCCACACATACAAAATTCATCAAAGCACACATTTCAAGTATCAAGCCCACATCATTTCAGCAAAAATATGCAAACAGATAAAGAGAAAACTCCAACATCCCTCCATTCCACCTGCATCTCGGTGCTCCAGCAGATCTGTGTTTTATGAGCACAAACACAATGTCCTAAAATCAAATGACATCACTAGTAGTTTGATGGACTTTGATGGATTGGAGGGGTGCTTCATTACCATAGTCAGACAAGCACAATACACATAAAAGTCCAATTAAATGTCCATTATAAAATTTTAGCTGACGAATACCTTTGCTGATAGCACTCAGAACAACCATATTCAAATCATCCTGATGGGCTCACAAGCCCTCTGAAGGATTGCTGTGACCTGACCTGACAAAAAGGACCTGAGCTGCACTGTTAACTAAACATACATAATAAAGCCCAGTCAAGGCAACATCAATCATACTGTCATGCAGTTAAAAAGCGTTTACCCAAACCTGCATTTCATATGTAATTAGTTTCAGCAGTCAAGAGGGAGGGAAACTGCTGAAGCACAGCATTATACACACACCATAACACACCCAGGCAGACAACCTTTGAAAAGCACAAAACAAATATGTGCAAAGAAATTCTTTCATAATTAAGATTAAAAAGTAAACAAACGCAGCTGCTAGTGGTATCAACGCCATCAACCTTTTTGTAGAAATGGGTGTAGATAGCTACCTCTCTCCAATTCCCTGTAAGACGCCTGGAGTTCTGTGGAGCAAGTACAGCAAAACGAACAATAACAGTGATGATATGAAAGTGGAACATGACGAGAGTAAATAAACCACTCGCATGTCAGGCCAGAACTCAAAGAAAATCTGAAAAAACAAGATTGTTTTGTTGTTTTCTGTATTGTGCAAATGTTATCATATTAGCATGCTAAATTTTACACTGTTTACACTTTTTCACAGTGAGGAAAAATTCAGGGAGCACCAAAGTAACAAGACTTTATCTTATAGGTATCATGAATGTCTGTATAAAATGTTATGCCTATTTATCCAGATGTTGAAACATGGATGTTGGACCAGAAATTAGTCCATCAAGGATGTGACCCCAAACTTCGTCAAAAACAACTGTGAAGTCTGATTAGTGAACTCCTTGCTAGTAATTGTACAATCTATGTATGAAGAACCTAATCACACCAAATCCCTGCATGGCAGTAAACAGTATTTAATTGTTGTTTGCTGGGATGGTGAATCATTTAAAACTGCAGTGAGGAGAATTCAGGGGCAACTTCTGACGGAAACTGTGTATGAACTTAACTATATTTTTATTAGTTTATAATGACTTCAAAATAACAATATTTGTGTTTTCTTTACCTTAGCATAAACTGTTCTACCTACATACAGAGCAGGTCATCCCCCACGGAGTCCGGTATGTTGTTCTACAGTAGCCCAGAATGGACAAACCGAATACTGGTTCTAGAAAGGAACCTTAATGTTTTTGCGCCGGCCACTATAGTTGTCCTACACGCTTGGCATACAGGAGAAGTTTCCGTTCTGCAGCGTCACTGCTAGATGCCATTAAATGCAACACACTGCAGCTTGAAAGCAATAACTTCACATTTTTCTTGCTGACAATTAGATGAGAGGATTGATGTGATTGATGGTGATTACGTCTGTAAATATGAAGCTATAGCAAGCAGCCAGTCAACTAAGCTCAGCACAAAGACTGAAAATAAGGAGAGACAAGCAACAAAATCTACCTGCCAGCACTTCTAAAGCTCACAAATTAACACATTAGCTCTCATTTGTTTTAACCTGTACAAAATTTAAAGAAAACAAATTGTGGTTATTACCAAGTTGCACATTATTTCTTGGCCAGGAGCCCTAACTTTCTGGTGTAATGTTTAATACATATTAGCTGATAATCAAATAGCAGCAATTCCACAATTCCATCTTTTCACAGAATTGTTGGAGATACTACAGTTTAATTTCTATTCAGATTCAGCCCATACATGCCATGTGAAATAAGTTTTTATTAATTTATATTGTTTATGATGCTGTTATTTTGTTTACTTGCAGCACAGAGCCATTAATTCAAGTCAGCATGAGCACCATGTATTGTTTTTTTGTGCGTAACTGAACAAGATGAAACCACATCAAACTGGACAGTACTGGTCCACTGACTGCTGTGGGACAAAAAGACACCAAAACAAAACTGACAGGAACACAGGCTCTACACTTACCCAGTTATAATGGCTAACCTTTAAGCAGATACAAAGCAGCATTTGCACTGGAGTGTGATTTTGGACACCGACTGATTTCAAGTCCAATAATCGTTGGCCTTTTACCTTGGATCTCCTGAGAAAAATATCTGAGTCTTAGGCATTTAGATTTTAGATTTTTTGTCATTTGCATTGGCAGGAAGCATATTGTCAGTAACTAACTGAGTTAGCTGTTTTTATTTAAATACTTTTTAGTCACTGTGATGTCAACTTGCACGATAAACACATCCCAGTTAAGGACTTGTTGAGTCAGCTGAAAGAGAATATAAACAGAAAACTGATCATTCTCTTTTTATTGGTGCCATTCGTGTTCATTTCAATTTTCTATTTATTCAATTAAAGAATTTCAGAAATAATTTTTCTTTCATTTTTTAAATTCTAAAAGCAACTTGTTATATTTTAACACTTAATAGTATACTGAAAGTGAGAGAAAGACTAAGCTGATTGTACTTTAAGTATGTTTGACTTGTAAATTAACATCACAGTATTCAAAAACCTTATTCTCTAGGCCTGCAACAATTATAGACTAGCTGTCACCTATTAAATTAATTGCCAACTAATCTGATAATTGGTTGTTTTGAGGAATTTTAAAAAATGATTGATTCCAGCTTACTAAATGTGAATATTTTCTGGTTTATTTATTCCTTTGAAAACTTTGAAATACCTTTGGGTTTGACAAAATCATTTTGACCTAAGGAAAAATTGACCAACATTGAGTACCTTCCTCTAATATTTTATAGACCAAACAACTAATCGATTCCTCAAAAAATAAATAAAAGAAAAAAAAATCAAACAATTAATCAACAATGAAAATAATCCTTAGTTTCAGCCCCAGTGATCACATATTTTCCTCAGTGGAGCCCTAATTGTAATCAAAGGCTCTTTAATCCAGCTCAGCCTACAGGCAGAGCTACCTTTTACCTGGCCATAGGAAGAAGCTTCAGTGCTGGTGCTCGGGGGGGCCTCTCTCTTCACTTCAGGAGCCGTTTCAGGAACCCGAACCCTCACAAAGTTTATGACATGGTGCAGATTGGAGAGGAGGTTTGTTCCAGGGAACCAGCTGTCATGGCAGTGCTCCTCAATGCAAGGCTCCTGGAAGCATACGTTCCTGTGAGACACTAGTGGACACCAGACGCCTGGACAGTGAACAGAATTGTTGTAACTGGAACACCAATATCTTACCTCATCCCCTTTGTTGTCTTGAACCTGGTTGTCCAATCCCAACTCGATCAGGTACAGCACCATGCACAGCACATGCTCAGACATGTTCTGATGATCCATCCATATCTAGAACGTATCAAACGATTTGTTTATAATGAAGAAGAGACAAATATTATCTCCCTCACTACTGATACCAATTGTGCTACTGTTGTTACAGTTAAAGTGAAACCTCACCAACAAAATGACCATTTGTTTATTATTTACTCATCAATTGCTACATTTTACTGATGAAGAAACTTTTTTTTTTGTATGCCTCCACGGTGAAAGAAGAATCCAAAAACAGACAATTGTTGATGAATTGGAGTAAAAGACAGCTGCATTGAACAACAGCAAAATGATATGAAAACATCTGTTTACAAACCCTCACAAAACTTAAACAGTAAAATTCAAGTCATTCTTAAAATGCACATGCTTGAGCAGGTGCACTACCTGTCTGTATATAAAAGTTTTCATGCTGAGGTGTTTTAAATAGAATCGTTTAAGCAGAAACGCTTGTGTTTGGGAGGTACTGAGCCTACAGCTGGATAAATTAGACTTGGACTATACTGCACATGCCTTGTAGAGTTTGTTAATGGATGTTCTGATATAGCATGTGCCATATCATATTGTTCCTCATTATACCAGTGTCATTTTCAATACAATAAAAAAAAATTCAAAGGAAAAATGGCGTACAGCTCCAGGGAGAAAAAAAAACTCCTGTCTTTTGGGATTTTTTTTTTTTTAAAGAGAAAGAGGTAGAGTAAGAAGTTAGCCTATGTATAAACCTTTCAATAATTTATTTTGTTGCAACTGAAAGTTTTTTAAATTAATACTAAAATATTTTATAAACACTGTCATTCTCCATTTTTGGATTATTCATTCCCTGTGGAGGCATCGGAGAAAAACAAAAATTCCTTCACGAATTCAACATAACTCCAGGTTAGAAACTAATGTACAAATGCTCATTTTGTGGGTAAATATGTCTTTTAAAGAATCATTTGATTGTCAATGCCTTTTTCCTTTTGTTTCTACATTATGCCTTATCTACACTATGAAGTCAGGTCATTTTGTGCTGCAGAAGGCGCTTCCATACTTGGACAGTCCTGTATTGTACCAATGTCTTGTAACATGTCAACATCAGTTAATTGCAAAGGCATATTACAAGTGCACCAATTAAACATGGCAAACAGGAGCACTTCTAATTTAGCTCAAGGAGACAATTGAGATGCAAGTGCAGCACTGTATTATGTTACATGAACAGTCATTGAAAGGCTCACCTTGTAAAGGAGAGTGAATATCACAATGTGCAGCGTCTTGCAGTGCAACAGCTTGATTAGGCCTTTGTAACACGGATGCAGAGGAGTCCTCTCTTTGTAAGGGGGCCATGGGTTGCCGGTGTGAATGCCAGACTGTTTCAAACTAGGTGATATAATTGTCAACAAAAAAGAAAATATCAACACAGTACATAGTGATTAACACACCCATGGGGGTGTAAGTTTGCTCACAAAAACGAAATAGTAGAGTTTCTACATAGAGCAAGAAGATGGGAGAAATAATAGTTTGATGAAGTGACACCTTACATTGTTCATAGTAATTCACTGTACAAAAAGGTTTTAGTCTATGCAACAGAGCAGTCGACGTGCTGCTCACTCTATTAGTGATGATGGGATCATTGTTATATAAGACCAGGTCCAGCCTGACAGGCAATCCATCATATTCACACAGTGTGAATAAGCAACATGAGGCTGGTATCAGACTCTGAAGGTGGCAATATGTTTCAAGGAGAAATATGCATTAGCTATGTCTGGTTAAGAAACTGTCCAAGAAAAGCAAATAATGTTGTGTATGTGAAAGAATCAGCTGAATCAGTGATCTCTTCTCACTTTCAAGATATACCAAAGAAGGCCTAAAGTCCAATTATAAAAAGGTTATCTCCTAAACTACTATTTCATACACAGACACACTGAGTGAGGGACGCTTTCATTATAATTAGCATCTTAAAACATTCCAGCAACCTTAAAGAAAATAAACCCCAAGGTATCTCCTTCACCTCTGTGGACACATTTGTCTTTGGAGATGTCTTATACCACAACCAAACAAGACAGATTTCCTCAATTCTATTACAATTTAGACTGAAATATTGATTTTTCTAGACAGCTATCTAATTGGAACCAACCAAAGCACCCACTAGACCTAACCTTTCTTATCATGTCCCTTCATGGGCAGGTGAGAGAGGTGACCTTACGACACTGAACAGAGCATGATGCAGGTTGGGTTTGTCAGGCAACATGAATATTTTGACAAAACAATGGAGCAATGTCAAGCAAAATGCAATGATGTACATTGATAGAAACGTTCCAATGAAATGTTGCTGTTTAACAAATATCTAAATTATCTAAACAGATGATTTATTCAGGGAAATCAAGACTCCCGTGTTAACTTACAATGCTGAGTATCTGTCCATTGCTGACTGGACGTCACGGCGATAGACTGTCCTGAGAACGACCATGATGGGGTCAAACTCCCTCTCCCACACCTCAGCTAGTTGAGAAAAGGGAGAGAAATGTTTTTTAACCTCTGGTAGAAAGAGACATTGACTCACTGTCTTCTTATTTTCACCTTGGCTGTGTAAGTGGTGTAAGCCTGCCCCCAAGTGGTCTGCTGAAGACTAATGAAATAAATCTGATGACCAAGGCTTTCAGGTCTCATAAATAAGTTTTCTAATGTATACTCACAAATTAGAGTGAAATAAAATACTTTTTTTTTCCCCTCTCAGTGGGTAAAGCATAATATCTATGACACAAGTATACCTTGAGCATAAGATAGTTTCTGCTATTTGCTAAACTTTATTGATTACATTAAAACAGCCCAGTGATTTGCTTAATATTACATGGCACACTATACCAATTTTTAAATGATTTGCAGATTCTCCTAATTATGGAATGCCCGATTCTCAATACACTGTGGTCCTTGCTGCTGCTAACAATACTTTTAGCCAGTGGAGGGCAGCAGACAGACATATCTACTTCTTAGAGGATCATGTTGTCTTGCAGATACCACTTACAACCAGAGGGCATTCACTGCATTTCAGAAAAGTCACTAAGTCCTGTTGTCTCAACACCTAATAACTAAAATCAAAACCAGACGGCAAGCATAACAGCATTTAAGGGACAGTTTACCCCCAAATTAAAAGAACATATTTGATCTCTTACCTGTAGTGCTATTTATCAGTCTAGACTGTTTTGGTTTGAGTTGCAGAGTATTGGTGATATGGGCCATAGAGATGTCTACCTTCTAGACGAAAAATGTGTTTTTCATTTTGGGATGAATTGTCACTTAAAACAATCCTGCCACTACTGTGACATCTCCCACTGCACTTTTCAAAAAGGTTAAAGGGCCATCAACACCAAGAACAGCAACTATAGTAATAACGATGTGAGCACCCATGCTGATGATCCAAAACACTATAAACAGGGGCTCAAGCATGTGATGCGTGCTCCAGCTATGTCAGCAGCTTGGGAATAGATATAAATGACATTTTACTGCTGTAACAGTTGTCTCCTTGCCTCATTAATAATAATAATAATAATAACAAAACACTTACAGCTAATTCTGACTGTATCCCATAAAGACAGTTTATTTTATCAAACATCAAAGATGAGTCTCTCTGTAATGTCATCCGACATTATCATTGTCATCTGACGTGGTACCCTGTAAAATCGGATGGATTTTGATTGGCTGTCAGTGCTTCTGTCCTTCATCATATTGCTCTGAAAGCAATCCCAACAATATCATTCACCAACTTGAGTTAGAACAATTTGTTAAAAGACACATTTATACTTAAAGTTAAAATTGGTGGCATGGACGGCCCTTTCTTGTTACAATGTACTACAAGCAAATCGCGTCTTTAACTTCACCACACAGATCCTACCTTTTGGTGTGTACATGCCCTGTTGCATGGAGCCTCCAGGCTCAAACACCGGTGCCTTGAAGTCAGCCACAGCAGAGAGCATCTCCTCAAAACTACAACTCCCTGGTACAATGCCACTCTTTGGGTTGGGATTCTCAGGAATCTAAGAAAACACTCTTAAGGAAAAAGATTGCCATGGATGACTGAATATAGTTTCTCATTAACATATTTGTAATGAAGGATACAAGGTCTAACAGCGCACTGTGTGTACGGTCATTCATACACAGCTGCGAGACCATCTCAGCCCGAAGGATCTCATCATCCGTCATCCCTGTTGGTGAGAGAGAGAGAAGTACAATGTGAAGACAAAATGACATAGATTATAGCCGTAAATTAAATATCAATCAGCAGAACTCAGAGTGTGAGCTGTGGGTTTTCGGTAAATAGTAAGTTATGTTTTTTAGTCCATTTGGGCAATAGTCTTAATGCAGTTTTACTTTATCATAGGCTTCTTTTTTTTTCATTTCTTATTTCCTGTAGACCGTGTGCATCCTCCGCTACACCACTTACCCAAATGAACACGAAGGCTTGTCAAAATGACCAGGAAGGTCAGAGCTCCTTCAAGCATCGGCCTCTCCTGCTCAGAGTCCAACACAGCATTCTGATGCTGAGACGCCATGGTCAGCAGGTCAACCACTTTGAACCTTTGTGACAGACGACAGTGTTTACAATGCTGCTAATCTGTGCTGAATCAAAAATGCAAAATATATAAATGCATGTGTAGGAGTTAGACTTTACCTCTCAAAAACACTTGAGATAAAGTAGTCAGGATCTAGTCTTGATGCACAAACCTGTAAAATAAATGAATAAAGAGAGAGAAATTAAAACCAGAATAAAAAAAATCAAAATACATGATAATACAACAATACAAACCTGGAGCAGATAGATGTCTGGGTCAATCATGGAGTTGCAGAAGTGTGACTGCACATACGTCATCGCCTGTCCCTTGATCTGCAGACCATTCCGGACCCACATGTTGCTGTGGATCTCTGACAAGCATGCCTACCAGCGAATAAAGCAAATGTTTTAGATGAGGAAGTATTTCACTGCTGGAAAGATGGTCTTTCTAGAAAACTAGGATGTTTATGCATTTGAAAGATGCAAACAGTTTTGAAATTGGTGTTAAACGACAAAAGAAAACTGAGAAAAGGGGACTATGGCATTGGCTTTTGCTCAAAAGGTAAGAAACCTTCAACTACCAGAATGCACTGTGTCGCACAGGACCCATAAACACTGCCGCTAGTGTTTGATATAATGCGAGTTGCTCTTACAAAAACTAATATGGCGGCCAGCCTGTAGTAAATGATTTCTTAATACATTTAAAATTGTAAGCTAAAACATGTCCTGGAAAACAAAAATAGAGAAATAGGCAATGCATTAACAAATCTTGATTCATATATTCAGCACTGCTTAGTTTTATCATTTGATCTACACGAAACAGAATGGTGCCCACTTTCTGTTCAAAAACTCTCATATTACAGCCAAACAGTGCACTAAAACATGTTTCTAAAAACATGTTAGGCAAGAAATAGGCAATGTAGAGACAGAATCTTGGTTTGTATTTGGTTGGCACTGCCTTGGTTTACCGTTTGATCCGAGTTTGAGAGAGAAAGACAGCTCTCTATCTCAATCCGCTTTCACAGTCTTTGGTGTGGCAGGCATGTAAAAATTAGGACGTAAAATCTGACATTCAAGTAACAGCCCAAGAAAAATGAGCAGGGAGATTTGGGTGCTGGTAAGATGAAGGGCAAGTTTAACATAGTTCATTTACACATGCTACCCACATTGTTATGATACCAAGCTGGTTGAAAACCTTTAACAAGTGGCTTCTGACTGAAGGGGATATGTATATACAAGAAAACTAACCACCAATCTGTTTATGGGCCTCTAGTGTTATACCTGGATTTGGAGTGGGTGCACCATGATCTTCATCAGCATCTCTTGATCAGGCAGGAGGCTGTCCAGGTCCAGGCCTTGGCACTTCACAGCCTGAAAAGTTTCAACCCAACAATTAACTTTACAAACAAATGAGAAAGTAATGAAGAGTCATGTCTTAAGAGATGAAAGCCTCTGACATACCTTACTGAGGAACATGGCATAGTAGCGGTGCAATGGCAGGTGAAATGTCACTTGATTAGGAGAAGGCTGTCAGAGACATAAAAGCCGTGAGAAACAGAGGAGGAGAAAGCTTGCTGGTTAACAGTGAGTTGCCTTTTAAATTTACCTCATCAATGAAGCCGATGGCATCAAACCAGATCTGCAGGGTCTCCAAGCAGTAGCGTACCACAGTTTTAGTGTATTCCTGTGTCTCCTGTGAGCAGAGAATTTGTGTTATACATTCATTCACACAGGGTTAGAGAGTGAGTGCATGCAGCACAGGATGCTTGTGATGCATGTTCAATTAATCATTTATCAGGAATATATACATGAGATGTGTGACAGCAATCTTATGGTGTAGACAGGACTTACTTTGACTTTGCAGTGTGTTAAGAGACCCCACATTGGCTGTGCACAGGCCTCAAGCTCTGCTGCAAACGCTGCATAGTATGTCTGAGACTCAAATTCCACATGTTCATTCAACTCCCGCTTATTCAGGTTCATACCTATCACAGCAGGAAATGGATCACAAGGTTAGACAGTGAACACACCACTCATGTGGCTTCTTGCACATGTGAGCAATCAAGAAAAATCACCAAAAATGTACCTTGTGTTTTGATAATTCACTGAAGACCTCTTTATCCCAAATATATATTTTGTTCATGCACATACTAAAATGACTGTATGCATGTGTGTGTGCCAGATAAATCTCTATTAGACACGAGAATTTAAAGCAGGAAAGTGCAGCAGACATGCATATAATGTAATAGTGACACTGACTGTGCATATTAAGTCAGCAAGAGGATACTCAGGCCCACTGTGAAAGGGTCAGTGTTATTTTTAGGGTCGTGGCAGAGTACACATGGCAAGGGAGCAACACTAACCACAATCCTAATTCAGCGGCAGAGTCATACACCCAACAACTCACTTTTTCTATGAGGCATTATCAACAGAGAACAGGTGAGGTCTACTTCTGTCTGACTAAAGCCAAGCTCAGACTGCAAAGGTTTTGGGCCAGTTTATCCCCGATTCACCCCTGCTGAAAATCAGAGGAAAAATCTGGTATGGGGCCTCGGTCAGTACCGATGTTTGGTCGAGATTATCTGGTAATATGAGAGGTTTAAGGGTCAGGTCTTAAACATCCTGAACTGCTCACAAACTCATTGGGGTCACCCCAATATTAAAATCTTGATAATGGGGCACCCAGTAGCTCAGATGGTACAGTGGGAGTCCCAGGTACAGAGGCTAAGTCGTCGCTGCAGTGGCCGTGGGTTCAATTCTGACCTCAGCCTTTTGCTGCATGTCATCCCCTCTCTCTCCCCCTTTCACGCTTAAACTGTTGTATCTCATTGAGGCAAAAGCCCCCCAAAAATATTCAAAATAAATTAATAAATCAATAAAATCTTGATGATTAGGGTTAGGATTACATCAGTACAGAGCAGGGGACAGAGTTGCCAAGCAAAAGTAAACATTTTAGCCCTTGAGGCTAATGTTAGCTAGCATAACACTGTTGACTGACATTGAAATAGTTAAAATCTCCAGTTCTCCCGAGGAACACAACCCGTGTTGATCAAGTCCCCCTAACCCCTTTCTTATCCATACTAATTCACAATTCCGCTTTTGTTTTTGTCATTGTAAAGCACTGTTAACATTACAGCCAGTTGTCACACCATGTCAGTGTCCGTTTTGTTTACATTTGCTTCGCCATGAGATCACATGATGTGGTACATTCATGCTCCCTCTGGTACAGTCATCCTGATATCCTGAAGTGTGTGATGCACTGTTACTTCAAATCTTGTAGTGTGTGCATGTTTGAAAATATCAGCTGTGAAGTTTCTCATGTACGTGATGTAACCCGATCTCAAAATCAGTTAGTATTTTAAAACTCCTGTAGTCTGAAACTGGCATTAGCATACTGCTGATATATAGAGTCTGCCTGAAACTCTGCACAAACAGGAACAATTTTTTGAATCAAGGGTTATATTTGACCCCATGGATCATGGACAGGATGCTATGAGATCCTCGAGCAACATCTGCCTCATGACCATTTGTCTCAGCTGTTAAACTAATCTGGATTATCAAAGGTAGATATGCAGCAGAGAACCCACAGTTTCTGTCCTAGATACTTAATTCCACGTTCAAAGTTTCATTTAGTTGTGAAAATTTCCATCCAAAAATTGATGCATGGGCAACAAATTGCTCTGAACATACCATTATAACTACAGCTATGACTTACCTTGGAAAAATGACACAAAGCTCATCCACAGCATCAACAATGAATGGTCCTCCAGGAACTTTTTCGCTACACTTTGGTGTGAGAGGATGTTAATAAAATCACTAACTAATGGCCAGTAGGTGTTGTTCTTTAACAGAGCCTCACTGCAGTTCACCACAACGTGGCGACTGTTCTCTTCATCTAAAGGGAAACACAAGAGACAAGGAAACACACAGACATTAAGTTAATGGCATTTTGACTCCATTTGTATTTAGTCATTTAGAACAAAAAGTAAGAAACAAATATGTGGAGCAAGACAATGCATGTTACACATCTCAACACCTGGCTGCCTATGGGGTAACAACTTTGTATGCAGTATTAAATAAAAAGGACTGCACTCAAAAATTTTAATTTTAAGCTTATTTCACTCAGAGCTCGAACGAGAATGGCCAGAGGGATGAAACATCTGTGCATGTTTTTTTTTCTGCACTGAGAATGATTAAAAAATACGAAGCAAAATTAACAGCAGCATTTTGTTCCTTTGAATGCTGTCCAGTTTTTCCTTCTCAAAACATCTCACTGGCAAACAGCTGCTCTCTAGGTTTGTGAGTTTTTTCTCAGGCCAGACTGCTCCATCCACAGATTATCTGAGGACACCCTGGGAGACCGATATGGGAGTCGAAATCTCAGGAGATGCATCGTCTAAATGTCTTGGCAGCATACACGCATGCTCAGTTAACTCAAGATCAGTTAATTCAGTTTAAGGTCATGCACAGACTCCATTATTCACATGTAAAATTACATTCATTCTACACATCCTCATCGCCACTTTGTATTAAATGTAAATAATTTGATGGATCGCTGGCTCATCTGTTCTGGCTCTGGAGTCCAGAAGGTTTGGACAGAAGTTTTTCATTGTTATTCAGATGTTTATAGACTTTATCTTTCTCCTAACCATGAAACAGCCATTCTTGGCTGGTCGCAACAGCTAGAAACACTAAGTCAGTAAAAAACTTTGTCAATTCAGTATGGACTGGTCATTGCAAAGAAGTTTTCCTTAAAGTCTGGAACAAAGAGATATCCCCCTGTTTTGAAACATGGCTTACAGAGTTCTCTAATACTTAATACATGGAGAAAATTTGATATGAGATGTCAGGGAAAGCAAGGGGATTTGAAGAGATATGGCAACAATTCCTTGATTATACCACAGCTCTGAGAGGACACTCAAGACACCTCACTGAATTTGTCTTCATGTTCTTTTCATAGTGTATTGTAACTTCATCATAGGATGACCACAGAAACACACTTAGCAGACTACCCCATTTTTTGGTTGTTTTGTTTTTGTTTGTTTTTTTGAGGGGGGGTCCTTGGTATCCTTGCGTCCTTTGTCTTAAGACACTAAAGCTCCACATCTGAAGGTGAATTTCAGTGTGCTACAGCAACGCATACTGCCAGAGAATGTAATGATCAGCCTGCAACATCACCAATGACTTCCGAAAAACCTAGTTACAAAATCTCATGCTGTTCATATGTGATGTGGTGATCTAAACTGAGAATCACAGCAGCCACCTGCTTCATTTTTCAAACAACCTCTTTGAAGTGTGACGAGGTGTGTTAAATCAAAATAATTAGACACATTTGGACAGCTCACCTTGAAGTTCACTTTTAATAAGGCAGCTCTCCATCATGTAGAGGAGGACTGTGACCATGATGTCCAGCAGCTGACACTCCTCCGTCACATGTCGAGCGAGCTCCTCGTTGCTGAACAGCTGCACACTAATATGTACAATGCGGTTGGACATGGTATCTGACTCGTGGCTTTTCATCAGTGTTTTCATGATGAATGCATAATGCTGAACAAATGTTTTTGTAAAAGTGATCTGCCAGAGAGGAAGAGAAAAGCCCATGACACAGTTAAGGCTTACTGTTATGATGCTGTCACTTTTAAAACGACGATTCCAATTGCTTTCAAAACCTAACATGTATGATAAGCATCATTTCCATTACCTGAGAGTCTACACCATGATGTGCAAAGAAGTTACAACAAAAAACCAGACATGCATCTAAAAGTGGGAGTAGACTTGTATTTTTGTAAATAAAAGTTAAAATAAAAGAGAAAATACCTTGTAATCTTGATCTGGCAACATGTTTAGTAGGAAAGTGACCATCTTCTGGGGAAATTCATATTTTATTGTCCAAAACAGCAACTCCTCCAGAAAGCATTTATGCTTTAGAGATTCAATAATAAAGGGGTCTGGGGGCAGAAAAAAGGCACATGATAAGATGGCAATTTCACGTAACACATATTCATGCATTATATTTTCTTTACATTTACCTTTGGTACTGCTGCTCAGCTTAACCCTCTTCCTTTGTCCAACAGACTGCCCTCCATCTTGGTCCTCCTGAAAAGGCAAAAAAAAAAAAAAAAATCAAGACAAATTTTAACCAACAGGTTTACAAAATGTTTAACAGTATATTAGTTCATATCAAAACTAAATAGAGTAACCTGGAATGCAAAAAATTCAACCAACCAATTGGTAATTGACTGATCACTTAAAAGTCCAGCGTGTAGGATTTAGGTGGATATGTAGGCAGAAATGGAAGATAACATAATAAGTATGTTTTCTTTAAAATGTGAAAATAAGATTTGCTGTGTTTTTGTTACCTTAGAATGAGTTGTTTATATTTGCAGAAGAAGGGCATCCTTGTCTGCAGACTCCACCATGTTGCACTGCCATGTTTCTACAGTAGCACAGAATGGACCAACCAAACACTGGCTCTAGATAGAGCCTTTCATGTTTTCACATCGGCCACCCTAGTTAGCGGCCTGCACATGACAAGCTGAACAGTGTTGGAACTGCTTTTTCTGTGTTTTTACTGGTTTAAAGCACCTAGTCTGTTTGTTTTGGAGAGGACGACACCTCTGAATAACTCTGCTGCACATAAAAGCTATGAACACTGAAGGAATCTTAACGGCGAGTTCACACGTGGAAGAAGTTTCAGATGGCTGCAATCTGCAGTCCTCACTGCTGGATGTCACTTAATCCTACACACTGCTTCTTTAATAAGAAAGCAATAATCCCAAACATGAACTGAATATCTTTGGATTTGATTTGAGACATCAGTGTAAACTCTGGCCACTTGTGATCACCATTTTTGTTGTACATTTAAAGAAAAAAATTAGTTAGGTTATTGTATGTGTGTTGGTGGCACATACCTCTTTATTAGACTCATCTGGGCTCCCTGGTGCAGTGGTTCCTAAAAAACAAAACAAACGAGCATTTAGCCATGAGTAGCCATTAGCAGCAGCTTCTTAACCCACTGGACAAACACGTGCAGATGCCAGAAATATTAGTTTGCAAAACTGACAATTTGTTCAAACATCAATATTAAACATGAGTTAAAATAAGTTGTGACATACCTTCTATTTCCAACAAAATCATGTATGCAAAGTTTAATTTCTCTAGAAGTAAGTATTGAGGTCTGCGGTGTCAATTTGTCATAACCTAATGATACCATACACTATTATAATCTGTAATAGCGATGATGTAGGCAGTTCAAATAAACTCTGTGTAGAAAGTGTTATAGAAAGTGGTTGCTGCAAGGAATAAAATGTGAAAGAAAAGTCTGGACAATAAATTATGATTTCTGACACCGGCAAGCTTATGACTCCTGAAAAATTAATGCAAATTATCAAGACTTTCAAATCACTTACAAAACCATTTAAAACAGCTGAAAGGTGGTTAATGAAAATGTGTTTCATATAAAGTGTAATGATTATCTTACCCAAAAGGACCATTGCTCCTGCACCCCCCTCTGCACCAGCAGTGACATCAGCAGTCGCACCTTGGGCTTTCTCCTCCACAGACACCAGACCTGAATTCTTCAAGGCTGACAAATACTTTTCATAGTTCTTTTTAGCATACAAATTCTCCTCTTGGCCTGCAGCAGTGAAGCAAAACAGAAATTGCAACAATTACTGCGATGTCAAAATCTCAACATATAGAGAACTTTATCACAAGCAAATGCACGGTATTTTAATGAAAGGAGACCTGAATTTAATTAAAAATTTTGGCAATGGAGAAACGGCGTGGTAATTTCACAGGGGTCCCTTGACCTCTGACCTCAAGATGTCTACATGAAAATGTGTTCTATGGGTACCCATGAGTCTCCCCTTTACAGTCATGCTCACTTTATGATAGTCACATGCAGTTTGTTACTGTCATGATTCCTAATCAAAACAAACTGGTAAGAAATGCTTTACCCTTTCAATATGGACGTACATTTATCGACATTTTGTAATGCAATATAATGGAATTGAAAACATGCGATTAAACTGCAATTATTAACTGCAATTTTAAACTTAATCGTTTGACAGCCCTAAATAATAATTATATAATGCAAGTATATGCATTTTTTTTATTTTAAGTTTTGAAAAGGTGTGACAATAAGGAGACAGCACAATAACATTGCTTTCATAACATAGAAAAACTGCCTAAAACCAAAAGAAACCAGTGCGGCAGTGCTTGATAATGATCAAATATTATTGGTCTATTACCCATGCTCAACTCCTTGAATGTTTGCTGATTGGTCAAGATCTTTGTCAGTACAGTCCTCATTGCGCCTCCCATCTTCGTGAGCTCCTCCAGGAAGGAGATCTGAGGTTCCAGCTGCTGCAGGACTTTCTGTAGATCTCTCTCTGTTGAGGTGTCTGGTAAAGCGTGATAAGAGATAAGCCATCAGACTCGGTACTTGTGAACCTAACTTTGGATGTAAACAACTGTATAGCACTGGTATCATGCATGCACAGGAGATTCTGTGTAACAGGAAACCCACATCACTGATAAAATATAAATGTAAATGAAAGAACATAGAATACTTCAGATAAAAGGTTTCTGAAAAATACGAACATAATTTTATTTTTCATAGTTACAACCTTTGTTCAAGGTGGCAAGTGGGACAAAGTATATAGTATCCTACGTCTCTGTAAAGAAAGGTTTGTTGTCATGAGTGTTTTCACCTGGTTCAGTGTATCCATCTCTCAGATACTGTATGATACACAGGATAAAGCGAGGAAGAACCATCTCAGACATCAAGAGAAGGTCTCGAGGTATTGAGGGGATATTCTCCCCTGTTCTCAACCGATGCCGTCTGCAAAACCTGTCAGAAAAACAAACAAACGTTAACGTTACAGTTCATGAAGATCTAAGTAGCCAAAGTAGCTCCTCCTTGCTTTCATTAATCCATTTTTGTTTGAATTCTTAGGCAGCTTAGGTGACACCAGACAATGAGCAGAATTCCAGTAGAGGCTCCATAATGGTTCTGCCAAACTGGAAAGTTGGGTTTTAATATAATTTATTTTTTATTTTTTGTTTCTTTATATAGATGTAATAATTGAATTGAATTGAATAGTGGGTTGGGGTAAGGTTTAAGGATGGTTGGGATTAGGTGAGCATTCAAGAGAAGTAATTTGGAAGGTTTTTGTTTTTATCATTGCCATACACACAGTGACCCATGGCAACACACAAACTACTACATCTCTTGTTCAAGAGTGTTTTGACTGAGACAAATCAGTCCGAAGCAAAGTCAGCTGCTGGATACTGATAACATCTACAGTCACAATATGTTGTTTCTCAAAAAACAATATAAAAACTGAGACAATAATTAGTGCATGAGTTTTGATACAAGCATGCAATGTTTTTTCTAAATCATGATTATACATAAGGGTGTCTAAGAGTAAAAATATCATCAAGAATTATAATAACAACAAATTGCAGTATCACATGGCTTTTGTCTGGAGTAAAAAGTAGTAAAAAGGAGGGCATATTCATATCACAATAATCAAACATCCGCGCCATAACTTAGCAGTCATATATTGGCATTATACAGATATACAGAAACCTCCAGCTACCGCTAAACCTTTGAGCAGGACTTGAGTATCATAATATTCAACACTGTTGCTGACTGGCAGTAATTAGTAAACATATCTCATACAGAATGATCTGAAAGCTAAAACAGATGACACAGATTAGGAAATTTTATTTTTTCAGTTATATCACTTCCCATCAAGACCTCTCCCTTTACCAACAGTATCCCAACAGCTGCACCTCCAGTCATTCATCTGTCAAGCTGCTTTAGTTTGCGGATGATACCACCCTAACTGGACTCACCACCATCCTTATTGGTGGGATAAGTCCACCTACAGGTGGAAAATTGACCATCTAGTGTCCTTGTGCAGACTGAAAAACCTGGCACTCTAAAGACAGGGGAGATGGTTGTGGATATCTGGAAGAACATAGACCCACCAATCCCCATCATCCATCCAGCTATGATCACCTGAAACTCACTTCCAGCCTGGACTTCTTTGTCTCCTCAGAAGCAGTTTGAGTTGCTGGGTGGATAATTGATTTGTTGATTTTATTAGAGCAGATCAGATCGATGGATGATGGGAGCTACTGCTGCAAACATTTAGACCCAGCACAATAAACGGTTCAGGGCCTGTGTCCATCTAGCATTTTTTTTCAGCGCCAATGTCTTTTTTCCAATTGCTCTCTATGAAGAGCGGACATCTGCGGCTGCATGCAGCCACCTGGACAAAAAGCGCTGCGCCCGGTGTCTATTTACAGAGCGCTCCGCCTTTTTGTGCGGCTGCTCCCAGTGTTTCCAGTTGAAAATCTCATAACTTTCCAGACAGGCACTGGTGATGTCACTGCTGCTTCCTTAGTTAAGCTAATGTCACAACAAAGACAGACAAACCTGTCTGTGAGAGCAGATTGGCTGGAGGACACTGGATGGTGCTGGTGAGTGCTGCGCTTTTATCACTGTACTGTTGTAAGCCTGCTGCTACCTTTATAGTCAACCCTCTGTTAATGTCGCGTCACATTAGCATACTAGCTATTGCTGATGTTAAGATATTGTTGTCATAGAAACAAACCCCAATCGCAGCATGTCATTTAAGAAAAAAATAGCTGGGAGCACTCTTTTATAAAGCATGGGTATGAGGCACTCCCCAATGCCCTGCCACCTCTTTTCTGCCGAAGTAAAATGCTATGTGGACACAAGCCCAAAGTTTCACTTTCACTGCACCTGGTGCTCTGCTGCTCCATCTGTGCCCAGAGTATGCTCTGCCCTCCGACAGTGTCCTCCACAGAATAACCAAACGGTTAATAAATTTCATCCAATTGTGTGCCTAATGAACGGTCCAGCTCCAAAAATATAAAATCAATTGATGGCGGCAGATGTTTTCATCGTGGCAGGCCAAAAATAGATGTGTGGGTAATCCTGGTGTGCCTCTATACTGCCAGAGTCCATCCTCACCTCCACCATCACCATCTGGTACTCTGCTGCCACTGCCAAGGACAAATGCAAACCTCTGCATGTCATTCACAGTGGGTGACTGGCCCTCCACGACCTAGAAAAATTGTGGCCCACTCCTCCAACCCTGGATGGGAGCTTTCTGAATCACTCCCCTCTAGCAAAAAGCTGAGGCCAAACCCTCAGAAAGCAGTTTCTTGCCATTTGGGCAACAGGGTTTACCAAAGATCTCCAAACCAACATTTGCTCTAAGCCCTAACAGGCTTTATCACAGCTGCTAGGGTTATCCTCCACTACTGGAAAAGTCCAGTTAGACCTGAATATAGAAAGTGGGTTAAGTTAATGACAGAGAAGGCATCATTTAAGTTAATGATAGCCAACCTGCATAACTGTAGAAAATCATATTTTAACATATCATACGAGCCAGACACTATATGTTGCTGAACTTGCCTGCTTTTTGGATATACGTTTCATGTTTGACTAATATTGTGAATATTTCTTTTTCACTAAATTACAACCCTAACATAGAAATGAAAGAATTGGGTTAATTTTTCTTTTGCTTTCACTGTGCCATAGCAACCTAATTTTGTTTTCAGGCTTGATTTTAAGAATTGGTCACGCAATGACTCCTACAAGGATTGGTGCCATGCTAATGGACTTTTGATTCATTGATGTCATGATCACTGCAGATATTATTCTGTGCCTTTGTACAGTCTATGCTGTTTGTGGGTTTTTTTTTTCAGTACTTGTCCATTTGTGTTTATGTCTTAAAATGGAAAAACTTAATAATTTCAAAACAGCAAAAGTGTTTCTTCCCATCTGCAACTGAACTTCTGTGCATTCCTTGGGCAAAATGTTGCACATTTTAGCAAATAACTACCTCTTCTAAAAATTGCACAGCTCTTTCGTTTCATCATTCAGATGTACTGTGTAGTTATGTATACAGCTTCATATATGTGGAATATTGTGAAGATGGACTAAAAGCTGCACTCATCCCGGCCGCTTCAAAGCGGTGTTGCACGACTCTTATATATAATCTTAAATATGCCAATGTCAGTGTGTATTTTAGCAGGTCTTTTAATTTTTCTTGTTCACTTCTAGCATATATCAGCATACTTTTTAGTCCTCTTTTGTATTAACTTCTGTTTGTGTTTTATTCTGCTTTTGATTTTGTACTTTTTGTTCCATGTTGTCTGTAACTTATTTTGCTGCTTGTCTTAACCAGGACACTATTGAAGGAGGTCTTTTTTTTAAATCTCAGGAAATTTTCTCTGGTCAAAAGTTAAACAAATAAAATAGTACTTTCTTCACTTTTTAAAATTGTCATTTAAATCTATACTATTTTGATGTTTCTTATTTTTGCAATACTTGGCTTCATTGCTAATTTAATTCAATGTCAGTATGTTAACCTCATGTACCAACCCTCCAAAGCAAACTCTTTTATGTGGAAACCTAGCTGCTCGGCTATAAACCGGAGTCTGACCTGTCAAAACAATACTGGCCGTTGGTTAGCTTAGCCAGCTTAGCTAGCAGCTAGCTTGGACTTACCCACTCTCTCGCATGACATTACTGTCTCCACAGTCACAGGCCCCACCAGCCTGGCTCCTGAACATGTTGAAATCATGGCCCGTGTGGTCTCCGTTATTAAAACACTCAGCACACAGTGACATGCACGGGGAGATGCCACAGGTCCGGCATCGATACGCCACGAAATTAGCCGTCCAAACCAAGCCGCACAGAGTCGCGTTGTCATAGGACCGGACCGTTTTGCAGAACTCCTCGAAACCTTCGCCTCCTGCAATTAGACATTTACACCAGTCGAGAGCCTCTGTGTCCGCCGCTGGTTTTTCGGGATTTAGCACAGCGTCGAGCAGCTCCTGAAGTTGTCGCACCCCGGAGCTATTGTCAGTCCGATTTAAGTCTGCCTTCAAGTGGGCGGCAGTGGCTTTCTTGTCCCGGCGCAGCAGCGACGCCGCCATCATGCACTCTGGCTTGTTGTCCACAAATTTATTTTTGTTGTCTTGTTTCCATGTTCTCGGGCTTTCTCGCGATAGAACTCGTTGCCTCGTCTATTCTAGTGCACTAGAAGCAGCCAGTTGCAGAATTTCTAAATGTACTTTACTCTCAGTTCATGCAGAAATAATAATAATAATAATAATAATAATAATAATAATAATAATAATAATAATAATAATAATAATAATAAACTTTATTTGTATAGCACCTTTCATGCAAGAAATTACATACACCGAGTGCTTTACATGAAAAGCCATAGAAGACATAAAGACATAATAAAACCCGCATTTAAAAATAACAAAATATCAAAATAGAACACATTGACAAAAGTCATTTGACATTACTAGTGAAAATAAGATATGACAAAAATAGAATGCACAGAATTCATAACATAAAATAAAACCCACTGAGATAATATTAATAGAAATAAAGCTAAAAATAGAGTGTATAAAATGCAGAAAATTAAGGAAAATACAACATTTTAAATAAGCATTTAAGTAAGAGCTAGTTAAAGGCTAAAGTGAAGAGATTAGTTTAAAATATTTAGTGAGGCGGGTTCTCGCTAAATATGTAATAGTAGGCTAATAATACTTTAATATTATTACATAATAATAATAACGATACTTAATACTTTACTTTATCATGTAACTTAAGTATTTGTGGGGAGTATCTATACCTGTTTGTATCTAGAATTGTTTTTAATATTTATATATTTAGAATTCTCTGAACTTTCACTTCTACTCCACTACATTTATTAAATTAAATGTATGCTTTTACTCCACTACATTTCCACTACACATTTTAGTTATTTACTGCAAAACAGGGAAGGAGAGGAGGAGAGGAGGGAAGAAGGAAGCGACAGATAGTCACGTGAAGGAACGGGTGGGAAGGAAAAACTGAATTTTGTAAGTAGTAGTAAGTAGTGAAAAGGACCTTTTTTCTTCAAGAGTAATGTTGCCTCCATTTTTAAGATGTACATTTCTTCCTTTTTTATAACCAGCATTTACTTGTACCTTTACTTTCAATACATAAGTACATTCAATATCATTAAATTACTAGTTAGTTTAGTACTGTAAATATCAGATACTGTTTGCTTTTACTCAATGAATATTTTAACAGGTAACTTTTGCTTCTACCAGAGTTATTTTCTGTTAGGATATCTTCACTCGAGTATGGCTTTCAGGTACTTCATCCAACACTCGCTATGGAAAAATGTGTTGTTGGGTGACACTTTTTTTAAAATAATAAATTTGATGATAATGTTGGAAAATGGCTTATTCATCAACATTCATTTTAAAATCATTCTATTTCATTATATATTTTCTCACCATTGTATTTGTTACATAATCATTTCTTTGTTTTATTATCATTATTATTACATTTTTTTTTCCTTTTTAAAATCTTTTATTTTATGTTTTTTGGCATTCATGTTATCAACACAGGGTTGTGCGGACAACACAAGACACTATTTAATTTGTACGTAAATAGTATTTCACTTTTCATACATAATTATTGTTTTTTATAGTTGTATTTATTACAAATTTAATATATATTAATATTATTATTAGTAGTAGAGGTAGTAGTAGTATTCCTGTTGTTATTTCATTTATATATGTGTGTGTGTGTGTGTGTGTGTGTGTGTGTGTGTGTGTGTTTTCTGGCATGTATGTTATCAGCATGTATTGTAATTAACTGACTCATATTCTAAAATGCCAAGATAACTTTCTTAATAGAAAAAAAAAAGAAGAAGAAGCATGGAGGAACTACTATCATGCGTTCCGGAGTCAAAGTCGGATTGTTTTGGCTGATGCACACGTGCTTCCGGAAGTTGTCTAAACTAAAAATGCTAAAAATGTACACTCAACGATTTTAGCTGAAGAATAACAGGTTTGGACATAACAGTCGCTGGTGATGAAACTCAAGGAGTTGGAGAGTTGCCTGCAGCAGGTGGACGCGTTTGAAGAGCCAAAAATCCTTCTGGAGCAATATCCAACCAGTCCTCATATTGCTGGTGAGGTGACAGCGCGTGATCATCACACACGGGTTTGTTGATGGCTCACACTGTTCTCATTTACTCTCTGTGTTTGTTTGTTTTTCTCAAAGCGTGCATGCTTTACACAATCCAGAGCACGTTTGATGACATCGAGGGTAAACTGGTGGCAGATCTGGGATGTGGCTGTGGAGTCCTCAGTATCGGGGCTGTGATGCTTGATGCAGGGTGAGAACATCTGACCGTCCTCTTTACATCGTTTTCAGTAATGTCAGCACAATTAAGGGACTGTTCTTCACTTGTCAAAGGCAGGGGTGTGACTTTTTTTTCTTTACCCCCGAAGCTACAAATATTTTAGCCTCCCTGAGTGACTGACTGGGCGAAAATGCATGACCCTCCCTCCACCATAAATTACAGACCTTCTGATTTAAAAGCGAAAAGTTGAAGACAAAATCCTGGATTTAAAGGAAATTCTTGGTTTTACACTCTTTCCAAAACGTGAGGGCGATGAGCGACTTAACAAGATATGGCCCCAAAAATAGAGTGCTAAAAAATGTTATTCTTCTGTAACATAATTTTACATATATAACTGAAACAATTATAAATATAGTTTCTGTACATTTTCCCTCATGTTTTGAACATATCTGATAATCCCCCTAAGCTAAATTTCATGTCATTTCCTTGTCACTTTTTACCATGTTTTTTGTAGTTTGCAGGCCATGTAGTTCGTTATGTTTTTTTTTTAATTCAACCAATTTTCTTTAAATTTTAAATAAATAACACTGAATAAAACTAATGTCAATCCAGATGTTAAAGGGTTAACTCTCGTTTTGTTTTTTTTTTTCTGACAGAAGCGTTAGTAGCACATGATGTGTTCAAGGACAGTCTGACATTTGAAACTCCGACTATAATTTCAGTTTTTATACGGTTTGTTTCCATAATAAATGGTATAAATTTAAAGCCAAGCCAAAATAAATACATTTTAAAAAAAAAAACTCTTCAGTGCTTAAAAAATTATTTCAGTGCCTCCACCTTTTTGCATCAGCCCCTCCCTGCTAATAATTAAAAACAATCCCTAACAGTTGTGCTTTAAATTCAGTTCATTCCTCATTCTCTTCTTCAGTTTGTGTGTTGGCTTTGACATTGACAACGACGCACTGGACATCTTCCGAAGAAATGCAGAGGAGTTCGAGATCTCTAACGTGGATCTGGTCCAGTGTGACCTATGCTCTCTGGAGGCAGAGGCGTACGCAAAAAAGTTTGACACCGTAATCATGAATCCACCATTTGGGACAAAACACAATCAAGGTGAGTATGGTGTAAGGAGCTATTACGGTGATTTTGTGTTGTTCTTCTAACAAGTTGGGGAGCTTTCAGTTAACACGGTTTTCTGTGTTATCTAACGCAAATTCTGAGCTGTCTTAAAAATTTGTGTCCCTTGTTGTAATCGCAATGTCTAAGTTTGACACTATAATCACAGTAACTCCAATCTGACATCGACGTTGAATTAGAGGCCATCTCTGCTGCAACAACAGTTCTCTTTGTGACATGTATACGTGTCTTCATGTGTAAAAGTCAGTGGATTGGCCCTTTAAATGGGTGTAGCCGTATGGATATACATGAAGTTTTACATTTTTATTCTTTGTTTAAGGTATGGACATGAAGTTCTTACGGGCAGCTCTGACAATGGCAAAAACAGCTGTGTATTCGCTCCATAAAACATCAACACGAGAGGTGAGTTCAGTATCTGGATCCGTGTGAAGCCCTAACACCATACTTCACTAATCATCACTTCAATAAATTGAGTTGAAATGAGTGAAGTTGTCCTGCGTCCTCTGTGGTTTTCTATGCCGGGTCTAGTTTAGGCAGGAGGCTGAATCCCAACAGAAACTCGTCAATCAGTCACATTTATGATTTTACTGTGATGTTACATTGCTGTAACCATGTCTGTATACAAAGTTCAAAACTTTAGAGGCACACTTTGACTTTTACGTTAGGTTGTCAAAACTTAAGTCCTCTTTTTTTGACTGTGATTCAAATCTCATGTTTATCTGTGAAGACTGAAATGGTTGATGTGCGATTCCTCATCTGATTACAGCACATACAAAAGAAGGCTAATGACTGGGGAGTGAAGATGGAAGTAATAGCAGGTAAGAGAGAATAATACAGTCAGTGTACAAAATTATCACCATCCACCAGCCTAGTGGCTCCAAAACTGTGGGGCCACTGAGCCGCTGCAGGTGAGGTGTGGATAACCGGGGGCAAAGACAATGAATAGAATTTATACAGCAAAAATAAACAAGACTTTGCTGGTGTTATCACACTAACCTTTATTTCTCTAAAAAAATACATCTGGATCATTTTTTATGAGTTGCTTCCCCAATTATTGTTTAACCCTTTGAAACCTGGAGCAACGGCACTTTTCTTGTGCTGCTGTGAGACACCTTTCAGAGTATTTAAACCTTTGAGCAAATTGGTGCAGTTTCTTTCAGAAACATAAAAAAAAGGCAATGAGAGACTTTTTAAGTGCTCCACAAATTGCAAGCAATTAGTAGATTTAGGAAATTATTTTTTAAAAACTAGAACATTTTTGAGGACAAAGAAAAAAGTTTGGGAATATATATTTTTATAATTATAATTACATACTTAAAATTGTTTCAGAATTATTGTAGTTTTTAAGCACTTTTGCCCAGGTTCTTGTTTGCCTTGTGTTTACTTTTTTCCATTTTTTTAAAACTATAATTTCCTTGTAATTTTTACTATTTTCTTGCTAATTTCCTCCCATGTTTTTGAAAGAAATCAAGCCAATATGCTCAGGTTTCAAAGGGTTAAAGCTGTAGTGAGTAGGACTTAATGCCATCTAGTGGTGAGCTTTCAGATTGCAACCCAGTGAAAGTACTTCTGTGCACGAAGCTTGTAGGAGAACTATGGAGGCTGATGCAAAAACACATAAACGTGAATGGCCCTATCTACAGCCAGGGTTTGGTTTGTTCATTCTGGGCTACTGTAGAAACAACATGGCAGACTCCATGAAAGACAGGCCTGTCTGAATGTGGATATAATTCTTAGTTTCAGGTGATATTTTACACACATGGAAAAATAGTTTTGATTATTATATTTGATTTCTGCCAATATATCCATCTAAATCCTTCACTGTGGACCTAAAAGATTGAAAAGACTGAAAAATATTAAGAGATATGAGGAGGCATGAATTTTTTTTGGCTTCTGCAGGGCAGGCACGACACAAAAAGTTTAAGATCTGGCTGAATGCTTGTAAAACATGCAGGAGGCTGGTAAAATTTTAACCTTCATTTGCCGTTTGGCTGGTGGACAAAAAAGTTAATTTTGCACCTGAATACAATGCATCTTTTTCCTTGTAACTAAAACATTCAAATATTAATTACGTTCTCTCTTTACAGAACTAAGATATGACCTGCCAGCGTCTTACAAGTTTCACAAAAAGAAATCGGTAAGCTAATAAACAAATTTCCTGTTTTCCAGCAGATGTCTAAAAATATAATTGGCAAAAAACGTTCACACACAATTTGATTTATTTGCTATTCACATATGCAAACTTTAAAAAAACAATAGCAAAGCAGGTTTTCTCATCACTCACTGTTGGAAATCTACAAGGAAAAAAAAACATGATGGCACACAGATTGTAGATGTCACACAGGTATTACAAAACCTACCAAATGTTCAGGTGTAATTAAATAACCGTCAAACCAGATTTATGTTGAATACGATAAAACCAAAAGTATCTTAAAAGAAATATAGGAACACAAATAATGTAAGAGGCACGATGAACAGGGACTTAAAAAAGCTGGAAACTGACACAGAGCTTTGCAAATTCTTCTCTAGGTTGACATCCAGGTGGACTTCCTACGATTCTCCAAAGCCTGAAGCTTTCACTGGAATGGATTTAAGTTGCCTCTGTATTTTCACTGTTTATAATAAATGTTTTCACAAAAGAAAAATTCTGGATGTGACCTCATGACTATGATCCGTTTTCTGTTTTGGCGACCTTGGCTGCAGGACCATCAGCGTCTTCTCGTTCTCTCTTTGGGGCTGCGGGGGCTTGAGGAAAAGCACAAAGTAGATGCGATATAATTAACAATGTTAAGACTTGATAAAAATCTTGACGTCAGACCGAGTTTTGAAGCTCAGAAGGATGCTTACCATCGTCTGCGTTGTCATCGTCATCATCATCACTTTCAAATTTCGTCTTTTTGCCCCTGAACTGAGTTCTGCCATGATCTCTGCCACCTCTTCCCCTTCGGCCTCCTCTTCCTCCTCTGCCTCCTGATCTTCCTCTGCCACCTTTTAAGACAGACAAAGTGCATAAATTGGTAAAATTACTGGTAACTTACAAATTCTTTTAGACTGGTGAAGTGCCCGTTCAGGACAGGTTGATTGCTTGCAGTTTTAGATGCTTGCCGACTTTGGAAACTGCTCTGCTGTGCTTTCTTGTTTTTTGAGCAGTGGACCTGCTACGACATAGCTGCATCCCATAGCAGTTAGAGTACATGAAACTGCTGCGGTCCTTTAAATACGCCCACTCCCCTGACTCTGAGTTGACTGATTCCAGTCTGGCATTGAGACATGCAACAGCAGATTCTTAGTATAAAAAGGAGGAGCGGCAAATCACAGAAAAGGAGCGAATGTGTAATGAATTTAACGGCTGTTTAATTCATGAAGAAGTAGTGCGCTGCGTGGCTTCAAATAACAGCTCTCTCATTTTAGTGAAGAGCGTCTTTGGATTTACAACTGCACCCGGCGTCAGAGGCCTGGAACAGTACGAGCTGTACCACGCTGACTCTGCTTTGCTCCATGGCTGCTGTGGAGACGAGAGACAGTTGACAAAGGCCGGATCCGAAGAAGTGTCAGTCAAAACGTGATCTGCCACGCCCACACAGCCTTTAGAAATGCTATTATCCTTAAAATGAACTGTTTTGAACCACATATTTGAATAATTGGGAACATTTATTTTAACTCAGATTTTTTTTCCTTATTATTTCAAGCGTTTGCAGAGGCTTTAACGACAGAGAAATGTGCGTTTACCTTTGCCTCTGGACCTGTTGAAGGATTCTTGTTGAGCTTCAATGATCCTCTTCATTTGCTTTTTCTCCTCTTCTCCCTCAAGCAACTCCCATGTAACGCTGTTGTCTTTGATTTTCAGTTCCCCTCCATTTGCCTCTTTGGCCTTGTCGAACGCTTCCTTTGCATTCCCGCTGAAAAGGAGGGTGCCCTTGTAGAGAGTAAAAATGCATCCTTTTAACTACATTAAATCTCTTAACCCTGAGTGCGAGACTTGAGTGGTGGACAGTTCTCTTACCTCTTTGGCTCCTCTTGTAAAATTAACCCACTTTATCTTTCCATGGCCGGAGAACAGTTCATGGAAGTCCTCTCTCGAAACGTCTTCAAGTTCTCCTGAAAACTTCAACAGGCAGCCTGTCTGTTCGTCCAGAAGCAGACCCTGCAACACCGAAAAATGACTATCATTATTACTGGAACCAGAGTCCATCCACGCGAGAGAACGTCAACTTGTACAGAAGATCTTACCATTTCTTTCTCTTCTGCATCTTTCTGCTGTTGTTCCTTTTCCCTAAATAATATTTTTTGAGAGGAAATCAGTAATTTTTCATAAAACAGTTTGTTTTAGGACATAAAAGTATTGCTTGTGTACTCACTGTTTAACTTTTGCTTTTGTCTCTGCTTTGTACTGCTTTCTCTCCTCTGCTTTCTTTGCATGATAGTCTTCTCTGAAAGCAGAACAGCAATGACATGATTATTATATGCACTGATATTAAAAGGTTTGCGCGGCCCTGGGTGGATTAAATATACTCACTTTCTGAGTAAAAAGTTAAACCAAAAAGGAAAGCTTGACCTTTTTAATGCACTATTGATTTGCCTTTTGAGCATACCACATTTACTTTCTCCCTCTGATTTACAGAGTAATACATTTCAGAACAAGCGGCAGTACAACTTACCTCGACAACACAAGCATCTCATTGTCTTTGAATGACTTAATGTCTGAGCGCTCAAGGAACTGCTTGGACGTCTCTTCTGTGTCAAAACAGATGAATACTGATCCCTGTAAAAGGAAAAAAAAATCAAGTTATTATACAAACCTAACCAAATTCAATGGGACAAAACACTACTTGAATTTTGCACCATATTTAATTTACCTTGAACTGTCTTTGCAGGTTTCTCCTCAGCTGAATGTTTTCTATGTTGCCTTTGCCAGTCAGCCACTCCTGAATCTCATCGAGGGTAGTTTCAAGAGGAAAACCTTTCTAGATGAGAAAATAAGATTTGAATGTGAGTAAACAATAATCAGGTAAAGCAGCAACAGGATGGTATTTTTTATAGTGCAATGACTTTCAGAAAACAGTTTCTCAGTATTTCCCAATTACTATTATCAGTTACGATGACCCTTAAAGGAAGGCTTTTTCTGATGCACAAAACACTTAGATTTAAAACTTCAAGTGTAAAATGTGTGACAGGCAGTGGAGGAGAAGAGATGTGCAAGCACAGGTGAAATTCTTCTTACTTTCGTTCCATAATACCATAGGTAAGCTAACATACATGACATAACTCTATTTTCATACAGCCATATACTATAAAATCAGTATACCACTGCAACAATAGTATACCAAAAGTAAATTATATCTGAATATGCCCTATGGAAAATAATTCCTGCAGTGCATTACGAACATTTTACAGCAGTTAAGTAAATTTACAAAAATATAGAGTGCCATGACATGCTGATGTTCACTAGGAAAAACACCTGATCTGTAGTTTTAGATGTTTACACCCAGTTGTCACTTTATTAGGGACACGTATCTAGAAGTAACGCAGTCTTCATACAACAGTCCAACGTTATTTTCTACCCTCGTAGATGTTATATGTTCAATTGTTTGCAGCAGCACTGAGATCCTTCTAGAGGCATCGGCAGGCCTGTGGCAGCTTGCAGCAGTCTGTGGCAGGCATTTCAGACATACAAGTGGAAAAATAATATTCAGTTCACTCAATTTTAAGTTCAAATCCATTTATTTTCCTTATTTTTCCCTATTCTTACCTTATCGTATATTAATACAAAAAAAAAAACACTAATGCAGACAAAGTCCTTCACCAACGCGGTCAATCCTACTCAGACGCGGTCTGTCATGCTCCGACACATTCAAAACCTACATTTACTGTTCATTACCTGTGACCTGGCCTAGGCCTCGATAGTATAATTTCCATCAATATTGCTCCACTCAGTGAGGGATTCTGGTACTGCAGGTACTAAAACTCAAAAGCTTAAACTCGAGAATCAATTAAAATCAATCAATGGCTTCAAAATGTATTTCCACTTAGAGTCTTGAAGTTGCCTGAATGGACTTTTTGCTTCATACTAATTAATATTGGAGTTTTCGTGATGTACCTGATTGCCATTAATGTCTGTAAGCTTTAACTAAAGTTTGCTTTGTTCTGTTTTATATAAACCGACAAAAAATAACCTTCCTGGTGTAAATACTCAAAAAAAAACAACACTGTAAAAAGAACAAGGTTCTTAGTAAACAATCATGCTAAAACTGATTTAAGGCTGCAAACCTGTTGTGCACACAGGAAATTTGTCCCCGCTGTAGTTGACAGCAGCTGGACGGGGACATGTCTTAAATGCAGAGAGATTGCCACTAGAAGGATCTCACTGTCTCTGATTATTTCATGAAACTGTTTTTGAGAAATGTTTCTGGTACTTCCCCCACCCCCATTGATATGAATTAGAGAAGGATAAAAGACATTAACAGCTCTGGATTCAACAAAGCAACAAACTAAATACTTCAAACTGATCAGAGAGTTAACTCATCTCAAACATTAGAATCTGAATAGAGTATATCACAAGTGACCCTATGAACCGGACACCTATGAGCGTGACACAATCTAACTAAAAAGAGAAATGTTTGAATTAAAATAAGAAATCTGAATTGGTGTACATGCATTTTAAAAACTTACCATGTACACAGATTTGTTTTTGACAGCGTCTTTGTATTCATCGTTAAATTCAGGTAAGGGCTTGTTCGCAGCCCTCCTGATTTTAGTCTTGTCTTCGCTCATTTCCAGGAGGCCGGTCTTTGATTTCTGCAGAGCTTCAATGATGACGCTGGTTTCTGTAGTTAAAGACTTCAGTCTGGGAAGAAAATACAGACGTTTCAATAAATACTCAGGACTCACTGCACTGCTCTTTCAAGTAATTAGGCTTGATTAGAAAGTAAAAATGTTGACTCACACTGACTTCTATCTATATAAAACTCCAGAAATATAGACTCTAACCACTTGGTTTTTGCCAAGTAATCAATAGGAGTATGTCTACGCCCAACAGCCCTGCCATAATACCTCTGAAATCCAGCAAAAAGTTACTTTGCTTATGTGGTGTGACTGTTTTGGTGTGCATGCTGTATCTAAATGTCATCTGCCTAGAGACCAATTCAAAATGGGGACAAGGTGACGACGTGCACAACTCTTGCTCTGCTTGTCATGAGTCACACAGTAAGTCTATAAACTGATTAGTCATCACTGTCCCCTCACACAAACTTTGTTTTCCCTGTTCTCCTATCAGCTTATTGAAAAATTCTCCAACTGACCTTTCCAAGGTAAACACGGCTTCTCTATCTTGTTATGGATGCTGCAGTATCTGATGCAGTCGTACTGTGCAAATGAGAATCCAATCTGGGGTGATAAAACTGGCATTTCCTGCTCTTCTGTTAAATTCAAAGTACACGGGTGCATTGCATACAGTTTGCAACAGCATTTGAGATGCTGACAATCATCTGACGAGTGTTTTTGGGGGTAAAGTTCACATTGCTGTGAGATAGAACACAGATTTTGGTCAGCGACAACCACTGTTGCCTAGCACAATAATAATAAAAACAAATACACACTAGTACTTAACTAGTCTAGAGTAAATTACTTTTACCACTCCGTGATCTCACACACTCCCTTAAGGTTTTAGGTGAGGTCAGAATCACAGAGTGCCATCCAAACAGTGCAATAACCACAGTGTGACTGCAGGTAAACACTAACATTACAAGTAGAGCCAGCTGCTGTTAATTGCTGGACTAGCTGCCAAATTTTAAGATCCTACTGCACATGTAGGTCTCAGTATGCAAAAGACAGTCACCAACTCTCGAGAGGATACCAAAACACAGACAGGATGGGCACTGAAGCAGAGACTGTCGGATGATCCTCTATCATCAGTCAATTTTCTTTTATTAATTTTGCTGCAGTTAAATTTCCTGCATTGTCAGGTTAAATACCTGCATTTCTGTGCACACATTTCAGCAGTTATACTGAGCAGGTTGTTCAGTGTTATAACCTCATAGCAGAGAAATTAAGAGTGTTAAATGAGGGTTTACAATGGGCTATTACTTGTTTTTGTGCTGTATGAGATGCACAGTGTAAGTAACACCAAGCTTTGAAAAAAAAAAACCCTGCTGTACTTTATCAAAGTAAAAGGGAATTTCACATAACATGTTCAGAGACATATTTCCCTCCATTCTTATAGCACCCAAAAAGTGGCTCTTCCTCAGTTTTGATACCAGGAACAGCAACATTAATACTTTTAGATAAATCACTTACTTGCTCTGAAGAATGACAAAATAAGAAGACAATATAAAAACAATTGAATACATGAAAATATTAACAAAATCCAAGCAGTAGACAGTACATATTGAAAAATACAGTTACATACATAATCATGTAGAAAAATAGTAAAGTAAGAGGTAAGTAAATGAGAAAAAAATAAGACAATAATAATGATAATAATAATAATAATAATTAGCAAGCCTCTAAACTCTGTTGAGCTCACAGAAATGACCGCTATTAGTGAATGAATTACTAAAATAAAGCTAAAACATGAGTAGCAATTGTTTTACAGCAGTTAAACAAAGAATAGGGCATAAACCAGTAAAACAAACCTGTTGAATTTGAGCATGGTCTCCAAAGTCACCCAGCCATCATCAAGTTGCAGTTGTTCTTTGAGAAACTTGTCTTTTGGAAGATTGTGATCTCCAAAGTAGTACTAGAGGTAGAAATCGGACAGTTTTAGAGCTAAATTTTACCGACTTTTGCAAAATATTAACAACAACAATAACAATATTCATAATAAAATCTGCATTACCTCTATTTGTCGTGCTACTTTCATCTCGATTGGAGACATCTCTTCTTGATTTGCTGCCATGATTCTTCTGTCAGAAAACAGAAATCCAAACAATTTGGGAAAGATGTTCATCTCATTTTCAAAAGGATAACTCTTTAATGTTTATGACACTTTTTTATCTAAGGAGAACAGAATCACATAAATTTGCTAACCAAGTAAGAGTTTAAGTTCTCAAATATCGGGAACAGACATTTAGACAATAAATAATAGACATAAAACGTGGGAATTTTTTAAATGGGTGTATTTCCTCTTTAATTTCCATACCCCTCTATTATATTGAAAGATACTCAGCAGTGTGGACATTTTCAAATTCCTGAATATTATCTCTGCAGGGTGAAATGCCACGTGGGTTTTCCTGTTTTAATTTGGGTGACGAAGCCTTTTAGATATTATTTTATTTATCCCACATCAGGGAAATCAAGACATTACAGAACCTTAGGGGTCAGAAACAGAAAAAAAGCAAAAAGTGATTGAAAAAAAAGATAAAATACTACAAAATTGAATTGCGAAATAAATAATGACATTGACAAATAAATAAAATAATAGAAAATCTATACACTGCAACCGTTACTTAAACAGATGTACATGGCATATATATATCAATACATATGGCATATATATATAAAAATATATGACATATATATATATATATATATATATATATATATATAAATATATATACACATGGTGTGTGGTATACTTACTGTAGAAATATAGCCAATTAATATGATTGCACGGTAAGTGGTAAAATATTGCACAGTAGGACATTGCACGGCACGTTACACAGCATAAATATAAAGAGTAGCACTACATTTATATTATTTATACCACATTTGGTTTTCTGAATCCTCAGGCTACAAAATGCAAAAATAGATGTTGTTTTGGGTGAGCTTGCGTTGTGTCCATTCGTAATTTGTTACAGCGTAATAGCAGGAAAAGCAATTCTTGCAGTCAGTTATACATTGACCCAGCCGACGAAATCTAGGAGGCTAATTTAAAACTAAGTCATGAACAGGAAGCAGTTCATCCTGATGCAATGTTGCTGCTAGCTTGATAGCTAGCATGCTAGTTAGGCTTACATGCTGCAGCTGCACGCCGGCCACGCTGTGTGTTCGTACACTAAAAGCCAAGTCACTTTGTTAATTACGTAAAGCCACGTCGGCAGTACATGTTTTATTCGGTGTGATGTAAATTTGCTGAAACTTACTTAACTACGAAATGTTAAACGAGTCATTACACTCTGCGCAACTCCAGATTAGCGAAAGCATGCTGCTTAAACAAGCCAGACGAGAGTGTCTACTCTGTTCTTTTGTTCACACACTGAACATTTTCAAGGTAATGTAAAACACACAGTTAAAGTCCTTTAGCACCACCTTCAAAGGTTATACTTACAATATGCTGAGTCCCCTTTGGCAGCACTTTTAGCCGTTCAAACCAAAAGTCTTCACTTCTCTGCTCGCACGTTGTGGAACTGCGTGCTACGAAACACAGCGAGGACCAAAAAGAGTCCGTCACAGCGCGAACACCACTCTGTACTGGATCTGAGCAGCTGCAGTAACATGAAGCCTCAGCAGCTCGTCTGTGTGAGGCGCTCACGGCCTCAGGGTGTCGCTGTCAGCCCATGTAACTGCATTGACAACGGCATAAGGTGCTGTCATTTATGATTCACTGTAGATTTTTATTTATTCATTCATTTATTCATTGTATTTTTTGTTTTTTAACTCTTTTATTTATTTTGGGTTTTTTTTTTGTTTCTTTTATGTCATTTTATTTATAGTTTGTCATTGTTTGTTTGATTTAGTGTAGATATTGTTTAATTTGTGTGTCATTTAACAAGTATAACACATTCAAGCCTGAACTTTTTTTGTGTAAATGTATTATTTATTTATTATTATTATTATTTATTGATTTTGAAAGGGACCATGTACAGTCTAAAACATTAATGTTACCATTTGATGCATAGTACCAGATTATAGTTTAGAACTAATTTGTATCTGCAGCCCCTTCCCTCAGAACAAAGATACAGCACAATAACATAATAATATAATGTTGTACAGGTGGAAAAAAAAGGGAGAAAGAGAAAAAAGAGCCACACACACACGACAAACAACACCCACAATAAGCACATGATATAAAGTGATACAAAGAAGAAGAGGTGACACAGACGATGCAACATAAAATTACACAAAAAGCACATTACACACACAAAACACACAATATCAATGTACAAATTTCATTAGTGCATCACAAATGAATAGTTGTCTAATTAAAAACAAGTTTAAAGCCCACATTTCAGGGTTAGCATTATTATTATTTGGGGGTTCAAGCCCTATTTTGAATGCAAAAATACAATATACAAATTTTGAATGGATTTCTACTCATATCAGTTATTTTACACTGCTGTATTGCTACTTTTAGGCAGATTTGAGTACTTCCTCCATCACCGATCACAGGTTTAAAAGAAAAATGTTTTTTCTGTTGTGACTTTAAATGTTACTGCTGTTATATAAGCAACTGCATGCTCTGATCGATGCTTTAATCTGAATGCTTGAGCAATTTTGTCATTCCATTAGTTGAAAATAGATGCTGCTGAAAAAAGATCAAACATAAGTTGACTTTTTCCCTGCTAAGGGACAAATAAAGGATCATCTCATCTTTACCTATTTTCACTATTGGGGTGCTATCATCTTTGTGAATTTGTTTTGGGGAAACAAACACATTACAGTCCTTTTTTAAGGGACAACACCCAGTTTAAATTTAGAAAAAGCGTATCTGTTTTTGTTGTAATATTAAATTTGTACATGTTTTCACACCTTTTTACTATTTTTGTTGTACTTATACAATTGTATTTTTTTTAGCTTATTTATATGTTGTTTTAATCTTATTGATAAATAATCAAGCCTTGTTTCTTTTACATCCTTTCCCAATGACTTTTTAAGTCTAATACACTTAAAATCACCTGTTGTTAAAGGGTCCTCTACAATATAAAGTTGCCTTGTTTTTACACAACAATCAATATCAATTAACTCCAAATCCCAAATTTGTAACATATAAGCAAACAGTCTATACCTTAAATATTAAAATAAAAATGTTGTAGGATCATGCCAAAGATAAATGTCTGTGTAACTGTTCAGACAAAATGTGATGAAGCTTGAGAAGTCCAAATGCACCGTATATGTGGAGCTCACTGATTAATTCAGGCAGAAATCACATCACACAAGTAGTTATTTATTTAATCAACTGACAGTACTTTTTTTAAAAAAAAGGAAAGGATTATTTGGTGTGCTCTAGTGCATCAGTTGTCTGAGGTGGATTCATATATGAAGAGGAATAAAATCACACTTCAGTACAGTCATCAGCTTTCTCCTTACAATCTATTGATACAGAAATACTCAAAAGTAACTAAAGTGCTATTTGTGAATCCCCTGAGTTTTAAATGAAATGCGCGTTATTAAATTCACAGTTTGGCAAATGTGAACCTCACTGAAGGCAGTTATATAGAGCTAACTCAGCAACTTGTGTGACAGTCTATTGGTCATTATACACTTCAACACCTGATTCATTTGGCACAAAAAGATGCGATGAGGGTTTGACACTAAACACTGTAAACACAAACACTCCCATGTGATCTGGTCGGACTCGGAAGAGTCCCCACAATCTCCCAGGAGTCCAGCTCAGGGTCATATTTCTCAATGCTTTGCAGATAAGTCCCTTTTGAATACGAGTATCCCCCTGTTACATAAATACAACCATTTATTACCACAGCCCCACACTCCATCCTCCTCTCCTTCATCACTGATATTGGTCTCCATTCGTCTCTCTCTGTGTCATAGCAGTCTGCGATAGTCGTCTGTCCACCCACCAAATAAAGCTTGTTGTCGAGAGACACTGAACACAGCCCGTACTCTGAAAACAGAAAATTTCAAATTGGGATAAAATATTCAGTACATTTTTATTCCTATCTACTTTTATTTTTCTCATACCTGGATGTGGACTTATTGTGCTGATACTCCACTGATCGACATCGGGCCTGTAGACTTGGATTTTTTCATATGTGCAGTTCCCTCTGTACCCATAGTGACCTCCAGTGACATAGATTTTGTCTCCCATTACACAGGCAGTGGCATTTCCTACACCTGCAAAAGAAAAAGAGGTTATAGGCATCATTTAATCAGTCATTCATATCGATAAATATTAATGACTCAAAGGTCCAGTGTGTAGGATTTACAGATATTTAGCAGTTAGGCTTCAGAATTAAAACTTCTCCCATATGCAAAGTGTGCAGGACAGAGGTAGAAACCTGTGTCTACTAAGCCATATCTGGCTCTTAAACCAATTTGCAGTTGCTACACAGGGAGCAACTGCAGATTCATGACAAACAGCTACTAAACTGACCCTTTAGTTCAGGCATGTCAAACTGGTCCACAGGGGGGCCGGTGTGGCTGCAGGTTTTGTTTCCAACCAAGTAGCAGCACACCAGACTTGACTCATTTAATCAACTGATCTCCGTCTTCAGACAGTTGATTGGTCAAACTGTGTGCTCTTGGTTGGTTGGCACAAAAACCTGCAGCCACACCGGCCCCCCTGTGGACCGGTTTGACATGCCTGCTTTAGTTCATCAATACATATCATGTATCGCTTAATGTTCTGCATACCTTGAATCATTTTAGCCAAAGGGAACCATTTCTTTTTCAGAGGATCATAATATTCTGTCTCCTGCTCTGGAGCTCCTCCCCTGTATCCACCGATAGCATAAATACAGCCATGCAGGGCCACAGAACAGTGGTAGTATCTAGGTGTGATCATGGGGCAACCCTCGGTCCATTCATCGTAGTCACAGTTATAAACAGAAACTGTGTCCAGAGCCTCAACGGTGTTTGTCCTGTAGCCACCTGTCACATATATATTTGCTCCAAGTAAACTGACGCTGTAGCTCTCTCTTGTGTGGTCAGGCATGTCTTTTCCTTGCACCCAGGTGTTGCTGATAGGATCCCATATGTGCACCTCACAAAGAGGGTGCCAGTAGTATCCACCGATGATGTACATACTAGAAGACATTTTTCTGCTTGCACACATCTCCTTGTTATTAGATTGTAAAGCCTGAACGATCATAGATTTAAATTTGCCTTCACTGTTCAGCAAACATCGTCTGTGCACCTCTAAAGTAGTCTTGAAGTAAATCTCATCCAGTTCCAGATGGATGGAGCGCAGCAACTCCTCAGCACAGTGAACACGATTATCCAAGTCATGGGTCACCCATTTGGCTACAGCATCTATTAACACTTCATCCCTCTGCACGGTGAGGCTCTGAGCAGCCAAAACGGCTCTCGTTCTCTCATGATCCAGCTCCAAGAACTCGTCCTGCTGAATGATCTCTGTGAACTTGCTCAGCATCAATCTGCGGGCCGCCCTCTCCAGACCGGCACACAGGTGCAGCTCGGCAAAAGCATGCATCCCGAGGCAGTTGTCCACATCCAGGAGGCGAATGAGAAACTCCTCACATGCTTGTTTCACAGATATGAACTGCAGTAGATCCGCAGCCTCCAGCAGGCTCTGCACGTTGCTCTCAGTGATGCACACCTGAGCTGTGTACACGTAGTTCACCAGAGCACCCAGGACCCCGCAATCGACCCCAGTGAGTTTGATGACACTGTTTGACCTCTCCCTCATGTCAGCTGTGAACATGATTTTGAAATAGGAGCTGCGGGCTGACAGCAGGGCCTTGTGGCAGTGAAACACCTGTCCAGAGTCTCCACATTGTAGAGCAACATCGGTGAACAGGCCACTGATGTAGAAATGCCGGAGAGCATCCAGAAGCTCAGCTGGGTGGTCACCATCACAGAAGTCGTATGTGTAGATTTCACCTTGTTTATGTGACATCGTATCTGTGGAAAATACATGAAAATATGACAGCGAGTTACTGTATTTAACCCTTTGAAACCTGAGCAAATTGATCTGATATCTTTCAGAAACATAGGGAAAAGGGCAATGATCTACTTGCCAAGAAATGTCCCTCAAATTGCATGAAATTCATAAAGAAATAAAAAAGATGACAGCAAATGACCTAAAAATTAGTTGTTGTTGTTTTTTTTAATAAAAAAAGGGGGGTGTATTATTAGAAAATTATATATATATATATATATATATATATATATATATATATATATATATATATATATATATATATCTTGGAAAAATGTCCAGAAAATAATATATAAATGTACATTTCTTGTAACTTTCTTACTAATTTCTTGCAACATTTTGGGCCGTGCTTGTTATGTTGCTCATCACCTTTTCCCCATGTTTTTGAAAGAAATCACACAGTTATGGTTACACAGTTAGTATAGGGTTGTTTATGGTGGAAGGAAGGTCATGCATTTTCCCCCGGTCACTCACGGGGGTCAAGGAAAAATTATTTGTAGCTTCAGGGAGAGTAATGATATAAAAAAAGGAAAAGGTGTCACCCCCTCCCCCTTACTCTAATCAATAAAAGACAGTCCCTTAATGGCTTGAAAAATCGTGTTGTCATTGTTCCTTTATTAACTATGTATTTTATAAACAGAATGCTAGATTCAGTAAGAAACACTATAGGCTTACCTCTCATCCTATTTCCATGAATGACCCGTGCTGCTCGACAGTGTGTCCTCTCTTTGAACGCTCCTCTTCAAAACACATGAACCTCAATTTAGCTCGTGCAGCACTGTCGCAGGCAGCTCTATCCTATTTTGGTATCTGTGTGCAGCAGCGTCGACCCCCCTCCTCCTCCTCCTGCTGCTGCTGCTCTCTGCTGCAGCTCCACAAGCAGGTCCTTGACAAAACCAAGCAACCATTCAGAGGAATCACCCAACACCGCTATTTTCTCCCACAGCCTAAATATAACCTCCATCCACGGTCTCGTGATGCACTCACAGGCGGTGCATCAGTGGAGCCAACAGGCGGAGGAGCATCACTGACAGAATACAAATCTTACACAAATGAGCGTCGCCTTCAGTGCAGCACCAACAAGAAGCCGCTTCTCCTGTGCGCTATTCATGTTTTCCCCCTTTCTTGTCGTTGCCATGGCGTTTAGAGCCCACTTTCAGTGTGGCCAAGGCTTTAACTAATCCTAACAAGGATTAACAGCACAGTGCACCATATTCACTCCTGCACAAGATCTGAGATATGACTGCATCAGCTGCTTTGTTATTTAACAGTGAAAATGCACATGGAATTCAAGTATGCAGTAACAGTATTGAAGTACAGTATTTCAAATAAAGCGGTGAAAATATTCTGAACATAGAATTAAACTGCTATTGACAGTATAGGTATAACTTTTCTTAAGGTGGCTAAAATACATATTGTTACTGGCCCCTACACAACAGTAGATTGCTATGCGTCCATATCAGACTCCAGCCTGCTCCTCTAAACTGAGAGGGGTGCTGACTGATATCTACTACTGTGGATAAGCCCACCATATAAACCCACTTCAAAAACTCTGAACCATCTTTTTAAAATTCTTTCCCTGCTGTATACAAATGCCCCCCTTTAAAACCGGCCATTCTTCAATACGACATTTTGACACTGAAGTACATCTGAGTGATTTTTAAGTCTAATTTTCACTTTAAAACTTAAAATAATTTCCTTAGTTACAGATTAAAAACTTTTTCCACAATTGATTTATGTATTGGGCTTAACCGTTTGAAACCTGTATCGACATCACTTTTCTTGCGCTGTGTTCAGATGCCTTTCACAAGTACTTAAACCTCTGTCCAACAAATTGCAAGAAATCAGAAACATTATAAAACATTATAAAAATAAAAAAGCAAGGGAAAAATGTCCAGAAAATTATATTCATTTCTATTAATATTTAAAATTATTTTACAGAATTATTATAATTTTAAGCATTTTTTTCAAGTTCATCATTTTTGTTTTATTTTTTTTTTTACATAGGCTCAGGGTTGTCTAATTTTATTTTAATTTTAAAGTAACTTTCCTGTATTTTTTAGGGTTATTTATGTTTAAATTACTTACTGCATTCCTCCCATTTTTTGAAAATAAATAAATAAATAAATAAAATAAAATAAAGCAAATTTGCCCCAGGTTTGAGAGGGTTAATGTCAGAAAGTGATTCCCAAAATAAAAAAAAGAACCTGTTATTTCGCTCTCTTCAAAGCCAGACTCCATTGAGAAGAACAGTGATTTAACATTGATAAAGACAGGATCTGCTGTTCTATCACTGCTGCCAACAGCTTGTTTGTGCTAGAGGTGAATCCAAACTAACTCTTTTGAACGCCAAAATCACACAAAGTCTCACAGTAACACAAACAACCGAAGTGATCAAGGCAGCGATGGACCAGCAGCTCGTGTGTTCAGCAAGCTGAAATTACAGCTTTTGTCAACAGAGTCCAGTTTCCTTGCATAACTGGAGAACTGAGGTGGTCAACAGTTTCCACTGAAAATACTCTCAACATACCATCTGCATAAACTGATAGATATTTTTAGGTAGTAGGTAAGTAAAAAGGGAAGTGCGGAGAAAAATGCATCTTACATCCTAACATTTTTCATGGTAATAGGTAAAGTATGCAATGAAAAACTATAGCGATAAAGATTTCAAACCAGACACTTCAAGCTCCACTATAAAAGATATTGTGACCACTTTTAAAGATCTTCTAGACTTTTCTTTAGTGTTTGAGTTATTCTAATTTTATACTCTATTCATTCTTCACATAATTTCCTATAACTCAAGATATTATAAGAAAAACACAAACAATTGTTCTTACTGTGTTTTTAGTAAGTGTATTTTATTTTACACCTCTTCACTGAAAAGGTCAAACAATTAACGGAACAGAATGATGCTGAAACATTATTTTTCACTTCAACAAAGTGCACGTAAAGCATCTAAACACTGGAATGTTATCGAAATGAAAGTTTTGTAATGCAAATGTTCAACTTCTAAACAAAGTTGTTAGTTGTAAACGCTAAGACCAAGATAGATAAACTTTAGACACTCTCGGAGATGCTAAGACTTTCAGACAGCATTGCTGCTGTCATTTAAATGACGAGCTGTGCAGCCTCTTTAACCAAAGGCTTTAAGGCACTGAGGTCTTGCGGGAGAGAGGACACCCCCACACAATACCACAGATCATCAGTGCGGTCTGCGGGAGCACTGAAGGACAAAATCTCCACTCCTTCAGCGGCCAGAACTCCTAAACAAAGAACAACAAAAGAGAGAGAATATGTGTGAGTTTAAAGAAAGAAAAACACACCATTAAGTCCTGAGAAATCATAACTCAACACATCCAAATTGAAAGTCTTAAAGCTGGGGTAGGGCTTTTCTATTCTTCTTCTTCTTTTTTTTTTACAACACAGAACATAAAACCCTGTGATAAACTTTAAGCAGATTGTAATTCAGGATGACTGAGAGTAAACTAGACTTGCACCTCCTCTTGGCTCTGTTTCCAGGCTTAAGAAAATCTAAAAGAGACTTTGGACAATCACGGGTCATCTCAGTGAGGAGACGTTCTTGTTGGCTGTTCTAACAAATGCAAATGAACGTGCACGTCCTTTGGGTGCAATTCTGATTCAGAGGAGAAGAATCCTGCAGAGAAAGTTGCTATTTCAGCATCATTAACATCTGCCTACACTTCAAAGATCCCCAATAAAGAGATACTTATCAAAAAGAGTCTAAATAGACAAATCTGTCAATATCAGCAGAGCCACTTGATGAATAAACTGATGACCAGATAATCACAAACTGAAACTGTTGAATATTCATGGTTGTAAGACTGCTGATTATGCCTCACAAGCCTGATGAGGAAGGGAATTATTTTATTTATTCATCTCTGATTAATACAGTATTATTTACATATGTTTTGTCAGAAATTTATGGACTTTGTTGTCAACATGAAGATCTGAAAGTTTAATGGCAGAATGATTTTTAAAATCTTTTTTTAGTATGTTTCAAATGAATGAGTGGCTTTGGTTTAAATAATCCTGGGATGTCCTGTGAGCTCATAAAGTCTGGGCATGCTGGATGCATCACACAGTCATGACAGCTTGATTTACTCAAGTGAAGTGCTTGAGTACTTGTTTCGCATAGGCAGAAGAAAAACGCTCTGGGTTGTTTGTGTTCTTATTTAAACCAGTCCTAATCATCTTGAGCTGCAGCCCAGGATGCAGCAATGGCGTCCCCACAAACCAGTGTCAAGAGGGAACTTGTTCTGGTGGAACTTTGATATGGCGAGCCCTGGCATTCAAATGACTACACCCCTGCAGAAAAAGTGCAACATAAAACATTCAAAGATGTTTCACAGTGTTGTTTGCTTGCTCAGAGGTTGTTGTGTCTTGTTTCTAAAATGAAGTGTGGAAATAGGTGTAGCCGTGCAAGACTAGTTTCACATAGTGACAGGCTTAAACCCACAATCTAAATTCTGTGAGACAGACGACTTGATTACAACAACAATGTTGACATGCTTAATGTTTTACAGAGCTGAAACTTTGTACCTCAGTTGACACGTCACAAATATGCCCCGCTTTGTGTCCATCAAGAGACCAACTGCTTGTAGCCATCAGTTATGTCTTTATTCTATTAATTTCTTTCTCTTAAGTGTAATATATGTATGTAAAGTTTCTTACCAGCCACTGAGGACAGGAGCTGCGGACTTGCGGAGGCCTTGAAGAACAGCAGGTTTCCAGTGAGAGAGACCGGCTGTCTAAACACACTGTCGCTCAGCTCCAGCAGGACCGGCACGCCACCCTGAACTGACCCGACGGCTTTGTAGCTGCAGCCATTAGCCTCGACCTGCACCTTGCACACGCCACTGGCAGCTCCCTCGGAGTCACAGTGAGTCTGGTTTACCTGAAGAGTCAGTTCACATGAATGAAAAGATTATTTTTACACACTCTTTACTGTGCTCCGGTGTTTGCCAGAATGAGTTGATGTTGTACCGTGACTCCAGACTCCTTTGCTACGCTCAGTACGTTGATGAGGTTTGGGCAGCATCCTGATTCATGGTTAAGCAGTCCAACCAGTACTGATGAAGTCATGTAACCAGTGGAGGACTTCATGCAATCGCCTGGTTTGCAGAAAAAAACAATACATTTTGTTAACCCTTTTAAACCTGGATCAACATCGCTTTTATTGTGCTGCGTTTAGAGGCCTTTACAAGCTATTTGAAGCAAATTGGTTTGATTTCTTTCAAAAACAGTGAGAGAAAAAACACAATGACCAACTTAAAAAGAAATGTCCCACAAAGATTTGAATGAAATATGACAAGAAACTTAGCTAAAAATGTGTTTGCTTGGGGCGGGGGTTAAAGAGGGGAAGATTATTAGAAAAAATATCCCAAAACTGGGGCAAAATGTCACAAAAATTATATATATAGTAATAGCAATTTTCTTCTTAAAATAATATCACCGAAATATAATAAAATACATAAAATAAATACATGTTTTTGTTTTTTGTTTTTTTTTACTTTTGGCTTATTTACAGAAAATTTCCTTGTAACTTGTTTACTTTTTTTTTTTTTTTTAAACTAATTTTCGGCCATGTCTTGATAAGTTGCTCGTTGCCTTCTCCCCATTTTTATGAAAGATATCAAAACAATTTGCTCAGGTTTCAAAGGGTTACATGCCACTGATAGCAAATGAAAGCAAAAATGTGGATTTTAGAAAATGTGTTAACAGCAAAAAGTGCATCTTCACGATTGACTATAACAGCACCTGTTTCACAATCACACCACCAGAGGGAGAAAAAAACACAACATTACCCCCCCTCCTTCTTCAGGTCACACAAACCGGTTCCACATGTTAATTTACCTTGAGTCGTGATCTGGACATGTTTGAATGGTTTCCTAGAGGCAGTGCATGACTGCAGCACAGCTCCCACAGCTTCTCCGAGCTTGATCAGCTGGTGAGACTCCTGGGAGAACGTGCTGGCCAAAACCTGCGCATTTATCTACAAAAAGGAGAAGACGTGGAATCAGAGTGCTTTTCATAAACTCAACGTGATCACATATTTGGAAAAAAGGATGAATTCAACCATTCTGAGGCCCACATTACAGCCACGGTACTTTAATTCACTGCTGCCAGGTTACAGCTGGTAAAGGTGCAGATTTTGTTTTATTATTTATGCTGCCAGATGTCTTGTGAATTTCACAAAGGAATCACTAAAGTTTAACCTGAGTCTCTCACCTAATCCCTCCTTCAATGTCAGCCTCCACCCACACAAGTGGATAAAGGCTGACAGTTGTTACCGTCTTGCAGTGCTAACAAGTAGGTATGGGATTATATATACAATTTTAATGCAGCTCACAGTAAATCACAACTCACATACTGAATTTCAATTATCAGGATAATCATGAATAAAACAGACTGTTAAGCAACAAACGATAAAAGAGATTCTGCAAAAACAGGCTGCATTCACATCAGCCTCAAAACACACACAAAAAAAACCCCATAGGAGAGCACTGGCATATTTTCATGTTGAAGGTTCTGCCATTTCAAATACTTTTTAGATTGCTGATGTTTTTCACTAAAAAAAAGATGTGTGCTATTGGTGATGCAATGAAATTACACGTCACCTTAACTAAATTAAGGTTAAGTGATTCAAGTATGTTTCACTGACGTTTTAACTGTTGAAAGCATATCTGAATGATTATGGGGATAATATCATAGATAATAATAATAATAATAATAAACTGTATTTGTATAGCACCTTTCATACAAGAAATGCAGTCCATTACACTTTTAAAAAAAAGAAATTACACGCACCAAGTGCTTCACATCAAAAGAAATAGAAGACATAATGAAACCTGCATGTAAAAATATAAGATCAGAACCGAATACATAGAATGCATCTTCACACGGCTAAAACTAACCTGATAATACTAGTGAAAGTGAGACAAAATAAGGACAAAAATTTAATGCACAGAATGCATTACATAAGCTGGAAAATAAAATACATAAAATAAAACTCAAGTGTATCCCAATTTTTTTGACCAGGATCATTTTGAAATTTTTATATCCTCCCATAGAAGTTTGATCATATAAAAAGTTCTTGTAAATATCCTTGTGTGTTATACATTTAATATTTGCAACAACAAAAAAAACCCCTCCAAAAATAAGCAGTAATTTGTTTGAAAATGTCTAAAAACACAGAGTAGAACTTACTGCTCCAACCAGCTTCTTCCCCGTCACCATGTCTACAATCTGCAGAGCGATGTCCTGCCCACATCGAGCCTGAGCCTCCTTCGTACTGGCTCCCAGGTGAGGACAGCTGATGACGTTAGGGTGATCGACCAATGAGCGGTCCTTTGGAGGCTCCTGTGGAAAAAACAAAAGCAAAAACACAGTATGATGTAGGCTGCAGCAACTCTTATTAATATTAATGTGTGATTAAAATGCAAACGTGGTATTATTGTTGGTGCCGACAATCAGATAGCTTTCCGTTTAACTCTGAGCTGAGCAAAAGGGCACTTTTACTTTTACCAGATGGAGTTTTCCGTTGTTCACCACCAGATGTCACTAAAACCTACACACTGGACCTTTAAGAGACGTTTACATTTTGTTCTACCACATCAACATTTCAGTACATACCAAACTCTTGAATTTCGATGCTTTTATGTGGCTTAAAAGATGCGGTTGCTTACAACTGGCCAAATGAGACAGATCATCATCACACAAAACACAGCTTCACGGCCTTCTTTCCTGTGGTGGCATGATTGAAGTCTCACAGCTGAGGTGTAGTTTGTTTATAATATACACAAACTACACTAAAGCCAATAGCCTAATGTTAGCTTTTCACTTCTGGTGACTGCATTTAAACTTCAAAAAATCATAACACTTTTGTTCATTTGTGAAGTATCATGTCAGTATTGTTGTGTTTATTCTTTATTATTGCTATTATCATTGTATCAATTTATTCATGTGTTTATTTATTTTTATCTTTCTATTCATAGGTTTTATCAGTGTCTGGTTTTAATGAGCGCTCCTATTTTGTTAGTACATACTAAATCACAAAGTCTCTTTTTATTTGTGTGTGTGTGTGTGTGTGTGTGTGTGTGTGTGTGTTGGGGGGTTGTTCTTGTTTTACTGTACTTTGTGTTACAGTCTGTTTGTATAAAGGAGTGCCATATAAATAAAGTCTGATTGATGTGCGAGTATCAGAAACTTTTGTTTGCCACAGATCTGATTTTCTGCAATAATCCAAAAATCAATGGAAAAATCCGAAATGCTTTTTGACGAGGGAACCGGAATGATGTCTACTTCCGAGTTGGCCTACAAAAAAATGTAATCTCTGCAGCGCTCTAAGTAATCAATCTAAACACTGATGTTGTGATTATTCTATAGCCATTCCATTGTGTAATCAGCATTGCATTCATAATGATTAGTTGAGCAAAAAAAAAAAAAAAAAACTTTTTCCACTTTTAAGATAAGATTGTATGCTCTGATAATCTTGCCTCAACAAAGACATCAAGCCCTGCTCCTCCACACTGTCCGGACTCCAAAGCTCTGAGGAGAGCAGCCTCGTCGATGATGCCTCCTCGCGCACAGTTCACAACCTTCACTCCTTTTTTGCATTTAGCAAATGTTTCATCATTGAGCAGACCTTTGGGAACAAAAAACAATGAAATGAAAGAGGCATTCCACAATTTTTCTACACAATCTATGACGGCTTTATAATCATGAGAGCTTCAGTGAAACTCACCAACAGTAGCGGGCATTAAGGGCGTGTGAACGGTGATATAGTCACACTGCGGCCAGAGCAGCTCCAGAGACATCTGCTCCACCCCCCAGCTGGCTGACACCTCAGGAGGAGTGATTGGATCGTAGCCAATTGTCTGAGAAATTACATAAAAAAACAAATATATTTTGCTATGTTTGTTCATCTAATTATGAAAGCACAATTATCCTCGAGGAAATGTGACAAGTCCCGTCATGAATAATCTTGTTACTTACCCTCATGCCAAATGATTGCATTCTTGAAGCGACTTCTTTTCCTATTCTTCCGAGTCCAACTATTCCGAGCACTTTGCCGTACAGCTCTGCACCCATGAACTGTAAAATTAGAAACAAAACAATGACCCTGTCCAAGTGACACCTCTGATTAGAGATGACTGGCTGAACAATGGAGCCGACCACGCAACAATAATTGCTTTTTGTGCCGACTGCAAACACACCGCCGTTCAAACAGCACATGGGGGCAAACTAAAATTTCTGCCTACCTTTTTGCGATCCCAGTTCCCTTGTTTCATCGACATCGCAGCTTGAGGTACATTTCTGGAAACAGAAAAGGAAAAATATGTCACTTTTACAGTACTTCCATGCAATTGAAAGGATTGAGCATGTTGACAGTTTCCCATCTTAATCTCTTTATGTGTGCATATGATAAAATACATCTACAAAAAAAGACAAGAAAAATAAGCAGTAACAGGAGAAAAATGAGGCGAAAAAAACCCAGAGGGTTACAAACAAACAAGTGCTTTTAAAATATGCAAAAATATATTTGTTTAAATTTGGTGATAGTGTATATAATTAAAAAAAACACCAAAAAGGAAGAAAGACCGAAAGAAAGAATTCCAAAACAGAAAATACCAGGGATAAAAATTAAATTCAAATTATTTAATTTAATTATTATTATTATAAAAAATAAATAAAAACAAGAATCACCTTGAGAGGCTCATTAGGAGAGCACATGTCAGCTCGGCGGCACTGATCGTGTTTCCGCTCGGTGTGCTGGAGAAAACAGCCTGTAGTTAGTGGACATTATACTAAAACTGCACAGTAAATCAAATCTGTGCACAGACTGCAGACTCACTTCATGACAATAATACCCTTTTTGGTTGCAGCGTCAACATCGACATTGTCCACACCAGTTCCAGCTCTCCCAATGATTTTGAGATTATCAGCAGCATTGATGACATCAGCGGTCACCTTCGTCGCAGATCTAACCACGAGGCCATCATAGTCCTGGGATGGAGAGAAAAGCAGAGGATTGGTGTCATGGGTTATTATTGCTGGAGTTAATCTAATCTGTCAAACTTAGACCAACCTAACAAAATAGCAAAGTGGCCACTGCAGCAGAGTGTGAATTATACAACGACAATTGAGGGGTTTTAAACTTTTTCTCAGAGTGTAAAGCCGTAAAACCGAGTACAGCGCAGACGCCTGCTGCAGCACACTGAAGTCTTTGTTTCTACCATGCAGAATGCAGACCTGTCTTACTAACATTAAAGGCACAGACCATCAAATAATCTAACATTTTCAGCTGTTTCCTCAGTAATTTAAAAAAAAAAGAGAAATCGACATTAGGTTTATGTGTGTCCCTTTGTGATCATTCTGTGTCACTTCTTTGAATTCAAAGGCTTTTTCGGGTCCATGGACGAAGCGCAAGTGGAACTTTTCATGATTTTTTCTCTCCTCTCAGCAGCAGTAGGTGGACAATAGACTTTTCTCACTGCAGACATGTTGACAGGTGTACTGAAATATTAAGGAAGACATAAAAGGCATGTAGGCCTAGCTATAAAAATTTGGCTTGACAAGTCATGATTTTTGAGAATCAACCAGGAAGCTAACATGTGCATTAGCGTAATCATCTCTGTTGTCGCCCGTCCAGACTAAAACACTTCCTCTGCATTTTCATACTAAAAGCCCTGACACACCAAGCCAACGGTCAGCGCTGAGTCATTGGTGAGTCTCACCTTTGTCTTTGAGGTGTTTCCCGCTTTACTGGCTCTTTTCGGCCCTTGTCAGCTTTTTTTTTAGCAAGAGGGAGTGAGGTCAGAAAAAAACTTGTTACATGAGGTAAGATTACTTTATTTGGCCAAAGAGCAGAAACATTTGGTTTTTGTTGTTTTTCACTGGTTCGTGGTACTTATGTTTTGTTCTTTCAACATCGGATTGTGTTGTTAATGTGCTAACTGGCTAACTAGAGCTGTGACGTTCTTCCACTTTCCCTTTCTGACAGTAACAGATGATCCCCCACCTGCTGGTATGGAGAGTTATATCTTCTCACGCAGGTGCAGAATGTCAGAGCTGCTTCGCTGTTGGTTGTAGTCTTTGAGGTATGGCCATGGTCAACTTGTTAGCTGAGACTCAAGCAACATGAGGTGACAGCACAATTTTCAAAAGCCTCCATTTAAGGGGTTCAGAAAGGTCAGACCAGTGTGGACATTAGGCATAAACGGCATTTAAAACCCACAAAAAAATGTATTAGTGTGAATGTAGCCTTTATGGGTTGGGATCGGGCCATTAGGGGGACACAGCTAACTTTTAGGGCCTAACAGAGAGTTATTCCCTTTAGCAACTCACTTGCCCAATGAAAAAGTAGTAAACACATAATTATTTCCAGGACTTGACTTGGAATGAGCTACGGAGTGAGCATTCGGTCTTAGATACAGTAGTGGGGTCTGGATTTCTCTTATGTCAGTAGTTTAGTTAGCTCAGTTTAGTTGACTTAGAGCACAAAGAAATAAAACATACTGCAAGAATAAACTGCAATGGAACTTCAAAATAAAAGCACTGTGCTGGAAGTTCACTGTACTTCAAAATAAATTGTGTTTTTTTTACACTTTTGACAATGTTTATGAGTCACTTGCAGTCCCTTCAGACCAAGTTTGGAACCACTGCTGTTCTCACTTACTGTCCATCTCTAGGGAAAAGGAGGGGCATCGACATAGCATTTTAATAAGGGGTTGAACGATATTGGTTTTTCAGGGCCGATACCGATACTTATTTTTAGTAGTTAATGAGACAGATAATCAATATTTGGAGCCGATATGCATTTTCAATAAAAATTAAAATCTTTCTGTCAGCAATTAGAATTTGTAATATAACCTACTCAAACATAAAACTTTGTTTAAATGCCTTTTGAAAATGTTTAATCAAAACTGAAACTTTCAACATCATACAGAGAAAGTTTACAGCAATTTCTTTTATAAATTCAAGTGAAAATTAAAAATTAAAATAAATAAATAAAAATAGCTCTCGGAGGTTTTACAAGTAAAAGCTCCTCTAATGCGGACACTTTCTTTGCACTTTTAAATTATTTATTTATTTTTTATCACCAAAACGCCGATACAGATCATGGGCAAAATAGTAGTATCGACGTCAGTAATCGGCCAGGCCGATAATCTGTCGACCCCTATTTTTTTTTTACTGTGACTTTGTTTTGATCCTTAACCTAAAAAAAACTTTAGTCTTTATTGTTATTTAATCAATAGAACAATCTGCAAATGCCTAAGTAAAAATTGGCGTTGGACAAAAGATTTCTGACCTATTTAAAAAAAATACATAGAATTTTTTTTTAAAAAAAACAGAAAAAAACATAGGTTAAACCCTGAGTTTGTATGAAAACCCTTCCATTAGAACTCATTGCTTCTAATATGACCAATCTAAATTTTACAGAGTTGATTTTTGTAACATGCACAGCCTAAGGGTGATCCTGTCAGCGTGCTGCATGATGCCGGTAAACTCAGAGATGAGTTGCATCAGCTCTACCAAGGGGCGGTACTACATGAACAATCAGTGGCTGCTGCAAATCAACTCCGCAAATACGAGTCAGAACAAACAGGAAAAACGCGAGTACATAACCCTCAAAAGTGCACACGCCTTTAATTAAATTTTGATTAAATAAAAACCTAAAACCAAAGACTCATTTGTGCCTATTCCCAAACACAACAAAATAATCACACGAGCTTTTAAAGTGATGCCAGCCAAAGCGACTAAACTATTTTATCTAAAATATGATTGGATAATTGCAAGTTGTGTTGAAACAAACACGACACTGGTGCACGTGAAATCAGCTCGAGTGCAACTTTACCTTGATCTCCGCCAGTAATTCATCCTTCTTCATGCTCTGTTTTTCCGTAACTCGGATGCCATTTTGCTCCAGAATCGTCCTGCAGCGAGGGTCCACACTTTCACTGATTAACACGGTCCTGATGGAGATAGGGGCCATCTTGAGGGCTTTTCTGCAGGACAGCTTGTTGGTGAGTAAGTGGTGCTGGCGGTTGGATGATGCTTTCGTAAAGTGATGGACACAGGCAGACGCTTTCCCTCTGCTGGTTTTGAATGGTTTCCTCGGATTTAAGACGTCCCCCTTTCAAAGTAAACCCGCCTCTCGCGCATCTCCTGCTTTGACGTAACATATAGGAACATGTCCATACTGGAAATCCTTTTACACAATGGTAAAACCAGTTTGATATCAGCAGTGGTGGTACATATTATTTCTTTTGCTTCAGTAAAACTAGCAACATTGCAAGTACTTAGGGACTGTTCTTTATTTATCAGAGGAAGGGGTAGCTGAGGCGTGACTTTGATTTTTTTTTTTTTTTTTTTGGACCCTCTCCAAAGTTAAAAATAGTTTTTCTTTGAGCCCCCCAGGATGACTTAGTTATTCAATTTTAAAGACTTATCCTTTGATGTTTGAAAGTTAACTCTTTGAAACCTGGGGTGACATCAGTTTTGTTGTGCTGCTCTCACGTGCCTCTCATAAGTATTTAAATCAGGCAAGAAATGTTTCAAAAATTGCAAAAAAAAATAAAAAAATAAAAAATTAAATAAATAAAAATACCCTATTAGATGTAGAAAAAAAATTAAGTGAGGGGAAAATGTCTAGGGATAAAAAGAAAAAGTCAGTGAAAACTGTATTTTTAATTATCATAATTATATATTTAAAAAATATTTTAAAGAATAATTTTTCTTTTTTTTACTTTTTTCCAAACTTATTTTCAAGTAATTTGTTTGTACTTTTTACTAATTTCTATAATTAAATATTTTAAAAATTATGTTACAAAAGTATTAGAATTTTAAAGCATTGTTCCAGGTCATTTCCTCGTTGTATTTTTGTTTATTGTCATTATCACTATTATTGTTATAATTATTTGTGTTGGTAGTGGTAGTAGTATAGTAGTTGTATTTGTTTTTATATATTATTAATTTTCAGGTAATTTTCTTGTACTTTAGTTGAGAAAAGCCTTGGTTTAAGTTAGTTAATAATTCTCTCTTTTCCAAGCACATTATACTTTTTTAAAATCCTATATTTTACATGTTAGTTTTAACCCTCTTAAACCTGACTTTCTTTCAAAAACATGGGAAGAGGCAATGAGCAAAATAGAAAAAATTACCCAAAATTAACAAGAAATTAATAAATAAATTATTAAATTAAAAAAAAATACAAGAAAATTGCCTGAAAATTAGTTTAAATGCATAATGCGCATATTTTTTTCTTCTTTCTCATGATCAATCAGGGATCAATAAAGTATTTTTGGTTCATATATTTTAGGGACTTTTTTTTCACTGCAAACCAAAACTAAATTTCAACATTTTTCTTAAAGAAATGTTGCATGATTAGAAAAAGGTGCCAACATTTTAACCACATCTGTTTGAAACTGAGGTGTGTGGTGTTACCTGTGGGTGTTACAGTCAAACAGGAGCACAGCGCCACCTGTCGTCCCCCAGCGGGAACGGTCTCTGATTGGTTCGGCCGTTGCCTGGATACAACCCAACAAACGCGGACACAGACACAGCTGTTAACTCTAATGAGCCACAACTAAAAATCATCCCTATAAACGGTTATGTTTGGCAGCAGTATTTCTTTCTTTCATCGCTAGATAACATAAATGGCATCGGTGGTTCAGCACGGTCGACGAACAGGCTCCAGTAAACGAGGTGAGAGCTGGAGAAACAGTTTGGGGTTAACTTCACTGAAGATAACTAACATTAGCTTTTATGGCTAATAGTTTGAATTCTGCAACATTAAACAGAAGCTAATAGCACAATTTCAGAGCGGCTCTGAAAACACATGGGCACTTGCAGTCATAAAAAGAACAATTACTTGTATGACTGTGTAAAGTATCAGTTTTGCATTTATGTATTATCAATCACATGCAGTTCAAATCCCCCAGTGCAACCTCAACCCATAAATTATCAATGTGTAATATTCTGATGCACAGACAAAAAAGGTGATTGTGTCCATTGGCAATTCTTCACTTGGTCCCAATTTTTAGGAACCACAAATAATATCACTGAAGATACCTGCTATTCAATTCCATGTACAGTTACACATTGTAAACTTCCAACACCAAAAGAAGAAATAAGCATCACATGACACCCTCTGTCAATCATTTGCTGTAGAATGTGACTATTTTATAATATTAATCTGGTCAGTCTCCAGCTTTCCAAATTACAATCATCAATTATCAAAGTGATGGTGTATATTTTCGGTTGTCTTTATTATACAGTGCTGTAGATGTAGCCTGTCTTTTTACAGTAATGTCCTCCTTATAGCGTCCTCGGCTGAGGAAGCCAGCAGGATGATCCAGCCGCAGGATCTCCGACAGGTCACCGTGTTATCCAGGGGTGACTGGCTGAGGATTCAAGATGAACTGAACCAGGTTGATAAAGACAAGGAGAGTGTGAGAGAGGCAGCGAAACAGAGAGAGGCCCTGCACCTGAAGTCAAAGGAGGTGGTGAAACTCTGGTCAAATACCATCGCTGTAAGTTGCCTGTATGCGTTTTTTTCTCAGATTTTATTTTTTTTAAAATTAAATTTAAATGTGCTGGTAAGGTTGCACAATTTTCAGTAACACAATATGTTTTTTCAAAGGGTCAAAGGCAAAAAAAGCTAGAGGCAAAGAAGATCCGGGAGGAGATTGAGGAGGAGAAAAGGAGGCTGGCTGATAAAGAAGAGGCAGAATATCGGCAGCAGCAGCGGAAAGAGGCCATAGAAAAAGCTAAAACGAAGCTGTATTATCAAACCGACCGCGTTAAAGGGTTACATGTTGGTATCGCTTGAGAATGATGGTGTTGTACATGTCTGGCTTTAAAAGTATGATGTTTTGGGATAGTGAATGATTACTACTTCCACAGCGCGGGCTCTTGCTGACAGAGGTGCTGAAGGAGAGGGAGGCTCAGATTGAACTGAAGCAAAGAAACAAGAGTGCCTCTAAAGATGTGGACAAACAATACCTGGACATGGTAAAGACCAGAGAGGACGAAGCCTCGAGACAGGAGAAGGAGAAGGCACTTCAGAAAAAGCTTGAGAGGCAGGCTGTTGCAGAGGACCTGAAAAAACAGTAAGTCCCACATCCACTCTGATGCAGATGCACCGGTTGTTGAGGTCTTTATAGATATTCTAAAGACATGCAGTACAGATTGAATAAGAATAACATAACATCCTATTTCTGTTTGTGACATTTTTCAAATAGGCTTGAGTAAAAATACATATATATATATATATATATTTTGCTTCACATGAAAATATGATTCTTTTCCTTTAGGGTCAAAGAAAATGAGCTAGTGAGAGAGAGACAGAAGTTAGAGGACAAGAGGGACAGAGAGGAAACCCAACGCCTTCAAGAGCTCTACCAGTGGGAGCAAAGAATGGAGGAAGAAAGACAAGCAAAGCTAAAGAGAAACCTTATGCACACTCATCTGGTGGGATCACAGAAGCACAGGTTTTCTGGTGTTTGTGTCCTGATGTTATAACAGACAAGTTAACGACCGTTTGCTGTTTTTACAGGAACATATTTCCAATAGAGACCTCATAAGAGCGACAGACGCACAAAAACAAGAGGCGGAAGAGGAGCAAAGAAAACTTTTCCTCTCTGCAAAACAAAAAATGATTAAGTTGAGGAAAGACAAAGAGAAGGAATTGTTCAGGTAAGACCTGATAAAACTAAGGATGTTCAAATTAAGTTTATTTTGCCCCTGATTCTGATCAGAGTCATTTGATGTTGAGTATCTGCCGATAAAGAGTCCTGATCCGATTCTTGTATTATACAGCTGAACTATGCACACTGTAAGTAATTAAAGTTATTAAAATCAATCAGGTCTATATACAGTTTAATAGCTCTGAGATGCAATACACAAAAAATGTCTGCACCCAAGCAGTTCTCTAAGGGTTTTTTTTTTAAATCTTACTTTTACAAAATAAGAAAGCAAAAAAACGAAAAATATTTTTATATGGCTCTTATCACAATGGAACTTCGTGCAGGGTTTGTTTTTTCAACAAAATAACAAATTACACAAAATAAAATGTTTGGTCAGAAATTGCTCTCAGATCTATTCAGTGTTGCACTGTAATAAAAGTACAGAACATTACAGATGACTAATATAATCATAATGCCACATCAAAGTAGTGTTATAGCTGCACTGAAACATTCCCAGTTACAATCGTGCTTATTACAGTGTTATAGAAAAAATTCAATTCCACTTGAATAAAAAACAACCGCTTTCTACTTATTGTAGTAGCAGCATAACAATAAAAACCTGAACATCTGCCGCAAATCGTGCTCTCCACTTACAACACCTGTGTGACGGAAGGACCGAGCCTGTTCGATGTTTAAAATAATCCATCCCGATCAATTAAATAATGCATTTATTGGGCTTGATGCTGATCCTTAAGATCTGATTGGGATATCCCTTACATCACAATAAAAATCATCAGCTGAGCTTCGTTGACATCCGTCATCTCAAACATACAGTAGCAGTGGATCGCTGACGTGTCGCCATCATGCCTGTGAATCGTTTCATTCTTCAGCAAAGCCCAGATGAGCAGAGAGAGGATCGTGAACGAGCTGAGTGCCACGCAGAAGGAGCAAGCTGATGACGAGGAGCGGAGGATTGCAAAGGCTGTCGCTGAGCAGGATGCAAAACAGGCCCGACAGCAGAGGGAGGAGGAGGAGAAGAAGGCTGCCGTGTTAGAGTCCATCACTGCACACAGAGAACTCATGGTAACACAAGTGAAGATGACGCTTCTGCACACTACATGTTTGTTCTGGCGTAAAACTTTAAAAATAGTACTATAAAGTCATTTATGTCGGGTTTTGACCTGTGCATGGGCGGATTATAAAAAACCTAAAACCTAAAACTTTGGGCCCCTGGGCCTGCGCCCGACAATCCCGTTCAGTAAGTCATCTGTGGACCTGACCTTTTCACCTGACACTCCAGCAGATAACAAAATGTTCTCACCTGTTTTATTAGAGAAAAGAGAAGGAGCAGAGAGACAAAACAGCCCGACAGAGCGCCCGAGACGCACTTCAAGCCAAGAAAGAGGCAGACAGAATATTTTCTGAGAAACAGCAACTAAAGGCGCAGAAGTTCAAAGAAGAAGGAAAGAAACTACAAGACTTCTATGCCACACAAATGGTAATGTTGAAACTATCCACCACAGTGTTGCAAAAATGAACAATTTTGATTTGGTGGTTGTTCTGGTCCTTGTTTGACGTTTATTATCTTATCCAAACGTAGGCTGAAAAAATTGCCAGGCGTCAGCAGTTGATAAGAGACGAACAGGAGTTTGAAGTGAAAAATGCAGAGCTCATAGCTGAAGAGGAAAACCAGTTTCAGCAGTATGCAAAGGACATCATCAACGCAGCGGCGGAGGCTCAGAGAAACGTGTTTCCACTGTGCAAAGCTGCAGGGGAACGGACTGGAGGAGGACTTGGTACAGTTTTTTGTGGAGTCAGGCCCAGCTACCTGGTGCAGGACCGTACTGGGGCTCAAATGCCCAAATTTGTTTCTGATGCCACTCAGAGCATTAAAAAGCTTCATGAAGCCGTAGATATTCAGGACGCAAAGAGGAGACTTGGGTTTACGTGGTCGTAGGTCACTACCAGCTGATAGTTCTGGTTTCAAGAGTGTTAAACACACTGGATGTTTTAATAACTTCCTGAAAATGTTTTGACAGATGCTCTGTCCAAAATCACTCCCTCATTCACTACTATTCACTACTACTGTGTATAATAGGCACTCGGTGTATTGTACAGTTGGGCTGCAAGTGAAGATTATTTTCATTATTGATCAAAAGTTAAGTTAATAAAATGTTTGTGCATGATGATTATACCCTGCAAACTGTTTATTTTTGGCAAAATTTTAAATGACATGTAGTATAAAGTGTTTTTTTTTTATTGGAATCAAAATTGGTACACATCATACAGCACAGCATATCTTTGACATTTTCTTTTTTTCGAACAACAAAGTGGGAGAGGGATAAAATAAAGTAAGAAATTAGAAAGTGTATGTTACAAAATTATTCATTCAGGCAGTGGCAACACCAATAGGATGTTTTTCTGAGAGATAAAGCATAAAGTGATTTTTAATGCTGATTTTAATGTTTTTTTTCCTGACAGATGTTTGTCCCACATGATGTGTCCAAGGACCATTGTGATTTTGAAAATCCAACAATAAATCCTCTTTTTGCCATTTCTAGCTGTTATAAATGGTGTAATTTTGGTTATTTGTAAAGAAAACATGCCTTTCAAAACTCATTTAGCAGGCATGTATTCTTTAAAAAATGATGGTAAAATAAAACAAAATATAGCCATATAAAGTTGTATGCCTCTCCCCTAAGCCAAAATGGAAAACATGGGAATGCAAGTACCCATGACAAAAAAATAACCATATCTAGTGATCAATTTTAGACTTTCAGACAGACTTTGTGGTGGTTTTGCCTAGTTTTTGTTGCTGTTCTGCATCTTTAGTCATTATGCCTCTTTTTGTGGTTTTGTGAGTCTTTTAGGTCATTTTGTGTCTTTTTTTGGTAATTTGTGTGTTTTTTAAATAATGGTCATTTTGTGTCTTTTAGTTCCTTTGCATCTCAATGTGGTCTTTTTGTGATAATTTTGAGCCTTTTCTCTGTCTATAATTGGAGACACTTAGCAAATGAAGACAAGCCCCCCCGATACTTCGGGCCCCTGGGCCTGTGCTCAGTAGGTCTGTTCAGTATCCATCCTTGGGATAGGACTAAGAATACTATACAAAGTTTGTGCTACAAAACCTGACAATCTGTTAGTTTACATGAAGCTAATGAAACAAAATATTTTTTAAAAATCTGTTAAATTAAATTGAACTTTTTCATATCCCCATTCCTTTATTTAACAGTAATTCAGGTCTGGCAAGTCAGTTTTTTTCAGTCTTAATTCAACAGACGATGTTCATCACCTGACTTATCAGGCTGCACATGACAGCCCCCTTATCTTCAGATTGTGTGCTCATTTTATTGAATTACGTTTCAACACTAAGACACATGCAATTTGTTTGTATCCAGAAGTGGCTTTACAATATATATGTTTCAGTCAAACGTGTTGAGCTTTTTCCCTCAACAAAAGTTGAGCACTAAGAACAAAGCTCTGGAGTCCAGTATGACCCTTGTTTGTAGGTTTTGTTGTTTTGTTTTTTTTTACTTTTCTGCAATAAACAGCATCCTTTGTCCTGTCACTTTGTTCACATGCTGAGTGGACAGTTATTAGAGTCATATGAATCCAGTTTTGTTATGTCGTATTCGAGTGTCCTAATAGCCATGGCAGGGAGCCATCATGCACCAGGACCATCAAATATTCTTATATTATATTGATTTCATTACTTCCGCGTGTGCTTTTTCCACTATGACATTTTAAAAGGCCTATGAAAAAGGCCTGTGCTGTACAGAGGACACAGGCACACGTTTGTGGGACTTGTCCAACTTCTAGCATAATAGACAACACTGAGACAGACCTGCAGAATCCGTATAATCACAGCTGTCTTTTAAACTAGTTGAGTCATGTTTATATTATAGATAAAAATTGTTGAAATTGAGGCAAATTCCAAATTTCCAAAATTCTTTGAATATTACCAACTCCCTGAGCAGAGACAACAACATCGGCTCCACTAATTAACCACCTCTGCAGTTAATCGACCCTCACACCGGATGACAGTGTTAACAGTACCGTGTAAATTTCCTGTAATTGTGGTATCACTGTCGATTACTGCGATTCTAGACTGCATTTCTTGCATGTTTAAAGAATATTAAAACAATTTATTAAATTCAAAGTGGAGCCTTTTAATTAATTCTACACAGCATTTGAGTTCTTAAAACCAACTTGCACAAATCACATTTTTTTATAAATTGATTTTATGTTTTACTTACAGCATGACATTTTTTCCCATTAAAAAAAACCAAACAAACCAGAGGTATCTCAAAACTGGTTAACAAATAGGATTACAGTACAAGGTCGTGTGGATGTACAAAAAAAAAAGTAATCGATGCACATAATTCATACAACAATGACAGGGATAAGCATGCAAGAAATAGTTTTTTTCTTCCAGACTGATTGCTGTAGTAAAAATAAACTGACAGGTAAACATCATTTTCCAAACTTAGACTTAACATTGAAATACATTTCAGAAGAAAATGTCCTCTCTGTTGCAGAAACATCTGTTTGAAATAGCAACCATTCTAAAGTCAAAATATAATTTACCAAAGAATCCAAATTAAAACATCCTTCCACCACACACGGACCTCCTCTGGTCATGTACAATGAAAAGAACACCTGGTACTTACTGCTGATGCAGTACACACAGTATATGAGTTTATTTTTTAGTCTCCTCTAAACTGGCCGTGCTGCTTCAGCAAACCATCAAACAGTTTAACACACTTAATGAGAGACAAGTCCAAAACTTCAATTCAGAGCCAAAGTTCAGTCTAGAGTTCAGCCAAAGTTCACGTACCGGTCTGCTACTCAAAGTTAAAAAAGGCTTGTATGAGGTTCTTCTTCATGGCATCAGTGTGAGGAAGCAGGTAGTAGTACTGACGTGGAAGTTAAACAAAGTACTGCTGTGGATGAGGACAGCGGCAAAACATATGTATACCACATAAAAAAAAAATAAGTTTAAGTGTACATGTATTTATTTGAAGAGGTCCACCAACTCTGCTGCCATGTTCTGATTTTGTATTTTTGGAGCTGAACCTAAAGCAGTGAAAGATAATCTGAATATAGCGTACACCTAAACTGATCATTTTTAAGGTAGATCTTTTTTTGGGTGGTAAATTGAGAAATTGGGGCAGCGAGGTTTTTTCTCTCTCCTATGTTGTTAGAGAAAAACTGATTTGGTCTATGATGTTGAAGTTAGAAATTAAAGTATCTGGAAAACACCAATCTACTGTAGGTAATACGGTGGCCATGAATTATTTACTTATAAAATGACAAAAACTGAACTATCCTTTAAACTTTTTTTGAAATCAGCTTTGACGGACTTTTGTATCGTGATAACTTTAGCTGAACTCTGGAGTGAGTTTTCCTGCACTGAATGACGGATGTGAATGCGCCCCACTCCAGATGGAAAGCTGATGCTGCATCAGTATAAAACAGGGACAGACTTCAAAACTCCCAATCTATTCCTTCAGTATATCATCAGTCGCTGTCGGAACTTGAGCTAGAGCTCGATTTTTTCCTCTTGCTGTCATTTCGATCTTTGCCCTTCGTACTATCTGGTCTTGGTTTGGCCGGGCTTCTTCTGTCTTTGGATCTGGAGTTGCTTTTTGCTTCTCTCCGTTTGGAATCTGAACTCTTTTGACTCTTTCTTTTTGCGTCTCTATCACTGTCAGAGCTGCTGCTACGTCTTCTCCTTTGGTTGGCAGATTCTCTGTCTCTGTCCTTCCTATGAGAGGACCGATCTTTGCTGTGGTCCCTCTTATTACTCTTGCTCCTGGAGCGCCTGCCTCTGTGGGAGTCTCTAGGTTTCTTTCTGTCTGGACTTCTTGTTCGACGTTCTTTATCTCTGGACGAGCCGCGCTTCTTATTCTCCCTTTCACTGTTATGTCGTCTGTCCTGACTCCTGCTACGTTCTCTGCCCCTCTCTCTGTCTTTTTCTCGTTTTTCTTCTTTGTCTTGGGACGCCGCAGGTGCGCTCCTATCCCTGTTCCTGCTACTTGATCTGTGCCCGTCTTTTGTAGCTGGTTTCTCCTTGCTCCGTGACTTTGTCCTAGTCCTCTCACCATTTCTTCCTTTGGTATCCTCTTTATGCTTTTTACTGGCCTCGTGACCTTTATTTCTGTCTTTATTGTGATCGGACTCTGACTCCTTTTCTTTCTTATCAGCATTTCGATCTCTGCTCCTTGAGCGACCTCTCCTATCGTCACTTTTGTGTTTGTGACCTTTCTCTCTGCTTTTTGACCTCCTACTCTTTTCTCTGCTTTTGCTACGGCTTCGAGATTTATCTCTTTTCTTAGCCTTGTGTTTGCTATGCTTCTCATCCTTCTCAGCGGTGTCCTGTTCTGTGCTTTTGGATCTATGTGACCGAGTTTTCTTGTCTTTCTTAACCTCAGCCGTGTGTTCCTGCTTTGTGTCAGAGGTCCGTCTCTCTCTTCTCGGAGCTTTAGCAGCGTCATCCATGGCCTCATTCATGTCACCTCTGTTAAAAAGAGCAGAGTACATGACACCGGCAGACCATAAACACTGACATCAGGCAACACGAGCGCAGAGACATGACAGGTTCAATAGAGTTCTGAGCTAATGGAAGTATGTTAAGGCACGTTGCTCAAAAGTTACAAAAGATTTTAATGCATGTTCTTTGAAATATAAAATGAATCACAATGGCCTACGGGGGATATTAATATCTGCAAGTTTGGATTCAAAGAAAGCCAAGTCCTCTGACCGACAGAATACATTTAAAATTTTGACGTACAGACTTATATCATTGCCTTTTGTATTGTGCTGTGTTTGTAAATTGTACTTTAAAATAGCCAGAGATAGGCTGGATGTGTTGAAGTTGGGTTGACTGAGGTATTTATCCATAGTCAGTGTATCACCTACGGTAGATGTCGTTTAGCACGATTCCAGTTTTGTGAAGCAGACAGGAGTACCAACACCAAACTTAAGTGATGCACTGCTGTAGACGACTGCAGCAGCAAAAAATGTATTTTAGTAAGCTTAAAAAAATCTCTATCAGTTTAAGTGTATGCTGTATGTAGAATATGATGACCGTTCAACCTTGACGTCGTTTTTATGCTCTCCTCAAAGCCATACTACATTGAAGAAACAAGCAAACAAACAGAACTTTTACCTCCTAAACACAGAAGTTGTTGGTCTACTGCTGCCTCGACCAGTTAAGTTAGTATGTGTGATTATATGACTTTGGTGTTTTAAAATGTAAGTTCAGATTTACCAGAGTCATACAAACATTAACACAAACAAACAATCCAACCAAAGCAGCAATAGAAAAGTAATTAGACCAGTGTTCATCGTGGTAAAATAACTGTTTTTGTCAATCTGGTGGCTTTGACGAGAGCATTGATAACAGCTTCAGTCTCAGTCAGAGAGGGCTGTCAGAAGGTCAATCGGTGAAAATATTCTTAAAATACCCTTTTTTAAATTGATATTGATTGTTTTAGGGTTGCTAAAATACTTTTTGCTGCTGCCCCCGTCAACTGCGGTACACTCCTGGTTGCTCCTCCAAACTGGGGTTGTGCCAACTGCCATCTTCTGTGGGTAACACAATGGCTATAGATAAGCACCTCATACAACCCCACTTCAAAAAATCCAAACTACCCCTTTCATAAGTCAAAGTGAGGTGATCTTACTTGTCACCCTTAATCCACCGCTCTCCGGTGACCGCCCTCATCCTCTGACGGTGTATCTCCTGACGCCAGTGTGGAGGGGTTTCACTGCGCCGAAAACGATCTCTGGACCTTGACCGAGAACGTGACGGAGTCCGATAGCGCTGGATGGAAGAAATGACATGCCACTTAATATTTTACAAAACCTTCTTAGAATTTTTTTTATCCATGGTAAAATTTAATTTAATGTGTCACTTTATTATAAAAGCAACTTGACGTGTTCAAATCTCATTAGACATGATGTGAATTGTGACAAAAGCGGACCGAAGTTTAGCTGAGCTCTTGTCATTAGTGCAGTGCACCTACCCTTGGACCCCTGCCTTTAATCTTTCTCCCGGATCGCGTCATCACTAGTCTTCTGTGATATGATGACTGAGAATTATATGCTATGCCAGAACTGGAGAGAAAAACAAACAAAGCATGAAAATTAAGAGCAGGGTTTGTGCAGATTAAAGCAAGGCAGGTTTAAGACTTTTTCAATATTAAGTTTAAGACCAATTTTTTAATAACCTAAATTGAAGGACAATTGATTTTGCCCAAATGTTTATTGTAACATAAAGCATGACCTTTTTTTGTCCAGTGAAAAGTTAGATTATCTACATCAAAAGCTGAAAAAGAACCCTTTTAAAGTGTAACGCATGACAGACAATAAACATGTTATATTATCACAAAAGTTTCTATTTGATTTACCAACACATGGGAAATATTTGGCATTTCTGGCTGATTTTGTGTTTCTCAATCTGCATGTGAGATTCCACTGCTTGGATTCCCATCACGCTGAGCTGAAGAAAAGGAATTATTAAATTATTTAAAATAGCTGTTACCAATTATTATCTTAAAATCATAATTCCCATGTCAGAGGACTTTTTAGACATGAGTTTAGGTCAATATAATGACAATTAAAGCCTTGTTTTTAGAGTATTTAGATTAATTCAATGCTTCTTAAGACTACTTAATGATCCGCAGGAACCCTGTAAGAGACAATGGTGTTATGTTTGGATGTTTGTCATATCAGCTGTCTGTCAAGAATGCTAACCTCTCTCTTGGCCTTTCCTCTTTATGCATTGGATTCTTTTCAGCTTCCTCCTTTTGCTTCTGGACGGCCTGGGGACTCCTCCTCATGAGGAATCGATTCTCCGGGATGGGTGGAATTTCTTCAGGACGTACGGTAGATGTAACCAAGTCTTCTTGTTCTTTCTCTTCAGCACTTTCAGCCTCTGACCTAGGAAAGCAGAGCAGCGAGGAATAAAGACACGATGTGCTGTTTACACTGCAGACAATGAGAATGCATAAATTAATTACTTTTTCTTTTCCTTCTTCTTCTGTTTCTTTTTTAGCTTTTTCGCCTTCTTTTTCTTCTTCTTAGATTCCTTCTCTGATTCCTCAGATTCAGAAGATGCCGATGAGCTCTCGGAGTCGCTGGAGCTACTGCTGGAACTGGAAGAGGCTTGCTCTTTCTTTTTGTCATCTTTCTTTGCTGCAAACATTTAAGAGTTTGTTAGAGGCACTGCTTTATAGAAATCTAAAACTTGTATCTGCTCAGACAGCAGCAGCAGACAAATCACACATTGACATTTCAACTTATTTTTAAGTAATCAAAATGCCTCACACAAACCAACCTTTAGATTTGGGGATGAGTTCTCCACAGTTCAAAACTTTCACATCAGCATACGGTCTACTGTTGGGATCTGTTTTCTGGTTCTCCATGGTTTGAACTACCTCTTGGCCAGAAATCACATGACCAAAAACCACGTGAACACTGAAAAAGTAAAGTGGTATTGAGCTTTAGCTATGTTGATCGAAGTCAAGCAAAATACACTGTGTATATCTGTGCACTGCTACGCCATCAATCACAGTTTCAGATGCAATCAAGCAGCACTTACCCATCCAGATGTGGCGAGGGTTTTGTTGTTCTGAAATGGTACAGCAGGCCATTCAAGATTTTAAAAAATGCATATAATGAATCGCATGACTGAATAGTAGCAGAATGATCTAACAATGCATCAAAAATATAATATAGAGGAATAGTGCTTACATGAAAAACTGGGATCCGTTTGTATCTTTGCCCCTATTGGCCATAGACAGCAGGTACTCCTTATTGTGTTTCATGGCGAAGCTTTCATCTGGGGGAAAAGGATAAGATTGTGTTGCCATCCTGAAGCCAACGTCGGTTTGGATAACAACTGACAGCTCTGATGGCCTCTTTACCTTCAAAAAAGCCTCCATAGATGGATTCGCCTCCTCTTCCATTACCTACGACGTCATAGAAAAAATAAAATATAAGAAAGGGGGGCTGCTGCAGGAAAAAGTTATTTAACTTCTGCTGATTGCTGGATATTCAAATAAATTTGATTAGGTTGATATTTTGTTTGTTGATGCGTTCATTGTTAGATGCTGAGAGGTAAATCTGGGAGCCTTGCAGTAATTAAACAAATCCGAACAGTCTTAAAATATTTGGATTCAATCATAGGCATCCTAAGATAAGTTCACTATTCACATCCTTCAAATCTCATGAACTCACCTTCGCTGAAGTCTCCTCCTTGAATCATGAAGTCTTTTACAACTCGATGGAACAGACATCCTTTGTAGTGCAGAGGTTTCATAGTTCCTTTACCAATGCCTTTTTCACCTGGATGAGAACACAGTCAGTTATCAGTTACTGATAGTAAAACATGCTAGGTAGTAATAAAATAAAAATCTGGTATATTCTTGTGAAGAAAATTCATTATTCACCTGTGCAGAGGCATCTGAAGTTTTCACAAGTTTTGGGACAGATGTCTGAAAACAATTCAACCACAACTCTGCCAACTGTGAGAAAAGAGCATTGTTAGGATTATTTATCGTTACTACAAAAGTCATATCTGGCTAAAACTGATGACATATAATACAACATCCTTGCAAAACATCCTACTGAAACCCTTCTGCCCACCCAATTTAATATCTATGATTGTAGACTAACAATTAGAAACATTTTTAGTATGGAAAACAATTTGGCAGCAGCACAAACTACAGTGTATTCTCGAAAAATGAACATAACATTTAACCAACACCTCTCTAAACAAGTATAACATTAACAAAGCTGACATTTATTGCAGGGCTGTCATATAAAAGCAGTGGTGGAAGAAGTAGTCAGATCGTTTACTTGAGTAAAAGTGGAAATACGAAAATATAAAAATTACAAAACTCCATTGCAAGTAAAAGTCCTGCACCCAAAGGGTACTTAAGTAAAAGTACATAAGTATTATCAGCAAAATTTTAAAATGAACTTTAAGTATTCGTTATGCAGAATGGCTCCTTGCAACCCTAATTATCATTTCATACAAATACAAATATTTTAATGTCATAATTCCTCCATGTGGAGCAAATATTAGTTACTTTATGTATTGCTGGGTAAATTAAAAGTATAGTACTACTACATCATCTCTTCTAAGCATATTCTACATTCATTATGTAGTAACTAAGTATCAAATAAATGCAGTTTAGTAAAAAATACAATATTTCCCTCTGAAATGCAGTAGAGTATAAGTTTAAAGTTGCATAAAATGATAATACTCAAGATGTCAAGTGCAGTACTTAAGTAAATGTACTTAATTACATTTCAGCAACTGTATTAGGCTGCATTACATTTAGTTGTACTTAATAAACTGACAGTCAGAAAGTTGAAGGATCTTTCTTACCGAGCACATTACTGATGCCAATGTCAAGAAAGCACCGAGTGCGCTGAGTTTTGATCCCCATGATCACCTTCACTGATCAAACACCTGAAGGTGAAAAACACACATAGAAAATTGTCACTTTAGCTCTTATAACTCATCAGGGGGGTGTCAGCCTTAACGAGCGTAGAAAATCCTGAAAAGCTACCATCTTTAACCAGCTAAACGATATCATTAAAGTCTAATTAAAAACAATTTAAATGGCCGAAAATTGCGGTATCAACTGTAAAGTGTTCTTACAAGACACCAAATAAACAACATAAACGGTATTGACACTTTTGAAGCTACGACAACAGCTGGATTATAACGAACACGATTGGGCTAGCTAATGTTCGTTTGTTTTTATTAGCAAGCTAACGTTAGCCAGTTAGCGTCGCGTTTGAAGTCTAACCTAACCTCTGGAGCTGATTACGAAGATACATTTTTGAGTTTAACCATCAAAAATGTGCACACACTCATTGATATGGACACTATCGTTATAGGTTCTCACAGAAAACACGGTCGCCCTAACGGCAGGCCTGCTGTTAGCATTAGCATGTTAACCTAGCCTCAGCCAGACAACATGCAAGGGGGGGGTTCTTCTACATGACGCAAACAACTAAATTTTAACATATTAACGACACACGTAGCGGTTAAGTCGTCCTTAATAGAAAACCACATCACCTGGAAACACAAGGATATCACTCCATACGGCAGACAGCTCTCACAAACGACGAAAATTAAGTTTCATTCAGTGCTGGGCTCACTGTTTTCTAAAGATGGCGCGGCGGGGACGTCAGTGTATTTCAGGAGCCGTGCGCAGCAGGCTGAGACTCTCCGTGAGAAATTATGACCTGAAATTGACCTGTCAGGTGTTTTCTTTGACTCCTTATGAAGCTTTTTTTCTTACCCCCCTTGACTTAGGAGAAATCACGCTCTCTTCACCATAAATTAAACAAAGAATAAAGCGTTTTCATATCACTATACCTGTTTATATATGATCTTGTTTCCTTTTTTAATAACTGAAATACAATTTCTATTTTTTACAGTTTCTGGTTTTGATAAATGGTGTACTTTTTTTTTTTTTTTAAAGAAAATGCACCTTTCAAACCTGCATATTTTCTTTAAAACTGGCAGTAAAATCAATACAAAAGACAGCCATTTGAAGTTGCATGCGCCTCCTCTAAGCCACATTATTTTTAAAAAAGAAAAAGCCCTTTTATAGTGCTTACAAAAATCGACAGGCCTCACACTTCTTGCACCCCCACTCCCACCAATCTCACAAATAACTAACAGTCCCTTATCAGTGAATGGAGTTCTGAGGAAGCAACCTGTAAAGTTGAAATCTAATTTATATGAGCCACACAGAAAGACAGTACGTGCATGCAGCGCATTGATTTACTCTGAGAAAACACTTCAATGAGCCCTTCTGCTCAGTGCCTGCTGTAAACACTTCAGACCTCACCAGTATGAATGAGCTACTGCCTGAAAGGCAAAACCAAGGGCTTTAAAACTCCAGGCTTCATTACGTCACTGGCTACGGAAGTGAAACACTATAGCACACATGCTGGGTAATTTTGACTTTGAATAAGCGATTTTAATGACAAGTCCTTTTTCTGGTGTATTTATAATGCTTGGATCTCTATAATTTACAGAAATATACCCGATAATCCAGCTAGCAGGCGTAATCTGGCGTCGTCAGTCATTTCAGTTGATTGTTTTTTATTGCACGTGAACACCGCGTTAGCAAACTGAAGTTAGCGGATGGTAGCGCACTCAGTGCAGCGTTACACCACAGGAAAGTCACATGAAATCTCTGGTTTGGGCTGTCTGTGAGATGAAACCGTCTGAACTTGAGGTCAGCATGTCACACTGAGCAAACATCACCTTCATCCAACTTTTTTTTGTTTTTGCATTTAATTTAACTTTAACAAATCATAATTTAAGAGATTTGATTCAGGTTAACGTAATGTGTGTCTCTTGTGTTTTATTTCATTATCTTGTCACAGGTCCCTGAAAGAGCACCTAACTACCTCCAGACTGTAGTTTTGTGGGTTTGATCTCCTACCTGTTGGTTTGACATTGAGGTGCTACAGTGGGGACGCTGTGTTTTTACCATGAAGACCCCAGTGCATACTTAATTTAATCCCAGATCTGTGGTGATGTTTCGGCTCCGGTACCTGAACTCCTTCCTCCGGAGGCCCTTTCACCGGGGACCAGTGAACCGGGACCAGGTTCTGGAGCGGCTGAGGGATTGCTCTGCTGAAGATCAGGTGCTCGATGTGGTCGGGAAGAACAAGGCCAAGCTCACGGTGAACCACATCAGTAGGGCAGTCGGGATGCTGTGGCAGTTTCAGAGAGAGAAGCCACAAATGCTGAGGACTGTGGAACTCATCAAGAGCCACCCGCAGTTCTTGACTCTCCGGGTTTTGGCGGAAAATAAAATTGCTCTTATGGATGATTCCATGTTGGTCGACATGCTTTACAGTTTCCTCAGGTACTTTAAGATACAGACACAACCCGTTTAAAGGTTCAGTGTGTAAAATTTAGGGGGATTTAGTGGCATCTGGTGGTGAGAGATGCAGAAATCCACCATTGAAAACTTCTCCAGGTTCCTTCTGTGGTCATTATTCAGAAGGTTTTCATTGAGAGCCAATTATATGCAAAGGTAAAAACACTGAATAATGCAATTTCACGTCACAAATCAGTGTGTTTCTGATGCCCCCACAGAAAAGGGACTTCTTAGTACAGTGGCTGATGCATAAATGTGAGTTACCCTTTCTTGAGCCAGTGTTGGTTTGTCCAATCTGAGCTACTGTAGAAACATAGCAGTGCAACATGGGAATTTCTGTAAGCAAGGTCCTACTCCCTATATAAGCAGCTTATTCGAAGATAATGAAAACACAGTGATTCTTATTTTCAGGTGATGATATGCTTAAGAAATTATACTATATGCTGTTCCTGCCAATAGGCCTACATTCCCCCAAATTCTACACACTAGACCTTTAAGTTTCATATATTTGAGTTACAGTATAGTAATGATAACATACTGTATTATTGTCCATCCTTTAGGTTGAATGTGGATCCATTTGATTCTCTTGTTCAGCAGTTGGTTTCAGAGGCGTGGCAGAGAATAGACAGGTATGACTGCAAAACATTGTTTGGAATTGAAAAGTCTCTAAAATGCAAAAAATAAAAAACAAGTGTATATATATTATAGGTACACTGTTTTTTTTATTTTGGGCATATATATATCACCACATAGGAGAAGCTGAAACCAGCAAATGTTTTAACCAGTTTTAACCAAAGTCACTATAAAGTTAGTGTCAAAACTGTCAGATTAGGCATCTGAATTGTTTGAGCACTAATGAGTTGTTACACAAATGTGGATTTTTGCAGACTTCCGATGACAGCCCTATCCAAGCTTTCCATTTGTCTGAGTGATCAGCACCTTCAACAAAGTCCTCTAATGGGCGAAATCACAAACATTGTGGATCAGAGGTTGTCGTCCATTGATGATGCCAGGTTGGTTATGAGGCGGTTATGATCAAACCACAAATATGTGATCAAATGTAAGTATCTCGTGTTGTGTATTGACTCTCTCGTCATGTTTTTCCAGGATCTTAACTACACTCATGATCAGCACGTCCACTCTGGTGTCTCCCCGGCTTCGAGATGCCCTCATCAGCAGGGCAGACCATCTCCTGGACACCATGGATCCCTCAAATTACAACAGCCCACGGAGAGTGGTGCAGTTCCTGCGCAACATCAAGTACAGTTACAGACCTCTGCTGGAGAAGTGCAATAAGATCATCCTGAGCAACATTCCCAGAATGGATGCAGAAAATATCAGCATCATCATGGGGCTGTACCAGTCCCTGCAGTTCAACAACTGTGACTTCAGGCTGGCTGTCAAACAAAGACTTATCGAACTGATTGATTCAAGCACGGATCCTTTGTCATTCACCAAATTGTTTGTCGCTCTGGCTCCATTGGCCAGCCATGAGATCAGAGAAGGGTTTGTATTATTATCAGTGGATTGGATTGAATCAGTGGAGTGGAAATTGACCCTTTGCAGCAGTTTTTGAGTCTCACATGTCTCCAATGTGGTTCCATCCCTCTCAGGTTGGAGAGCACTGCCCTCCTGTTGGCAGATGAGTTCAATGCATATCAGGCTCTGGCTGTAGCTGAAGCTCTAGAGGAGATTGAGAGCAGGAACCTCAGTTTACTGAACAAGTGAGTTCACATATCTGTCATACACCACCTGCTTAACCAAAGAAGTGTAATCAATATATCGACCAGTGGGTCGATATATTGATTACAGCTCATTGCAGCTTATTGCAGATTTATCAGTATCACCATATATGTCAGTGTAGGAACGACAAAAACATGTTTGAGGTTGAGTTGAACTTTAATTCTTAACCTTGGAAACAGACTTTGGAGCTCTTCTGTTGCTCTGCAGATTCAGTTTTCATGAAATTGTAGATATTTAAATTGAAGGACCTCTCACTCATGTTGTTTTAGCGTGTAGGATTCAGGGGCATCCATTGGCAGAAATGGCATATAATAATCATAGTGATGTTTTTATTAGTTTATAATCACCTGAAACAGAGAATCACTGTGTTTTCGTTATCTTAGAATGAGCCTTTATATCTACATAAGAAGGGGGTCCTCCTCCACCCTTTTGTTACTACAGTAGCCCAGAACGGACAAACCAAATGCTGGCTCTAGATATGGCCGCTCACCTTTTCATATTGGTCACCGTAGTTCTGTATACTCCGATGTGTAAAAGGTCCACCCTCCAGGCAGGTTCAACATGCTGTTGTTTCCCCCCGAAAGATAAACTGTGAGGATTAAAAGCCAATTCAGAGTTTACACGTCCGTGTGCCACTAGCGCCCTGACTTCACATGCTCTCATTCCAAACTCCAGTCCAGTCCAAAAAACTGCATTCAAGCCAGCTGAAGCCGCCTCACCACAATGTGGTTAGTTTTAAGTTGGATATTGGACAGACATTCATTTCAGACCCATTTAGTTTCACTTTCACCCAAATTCGGAAGTAGAAGGATGGTAAGTTCACCTCCCATGTACTGCCGGGGACAGACACGAACTTTCAGTTGTACTATGAATAGAACTGCGTCCACATGACCGTAGCTGTCTGCAGATGTTCAATGCAGAGAGTATGTCCGAGGCTTAACGCTTACTTAAAATGTATCATGTTGGTTTCTTTCTTGTGACATCTTCAAAGTAAATGTTTAGGCTATTCTTTCAGTTTTTCTGAAACTTTTTCATGGCTTTGGGGGCTCTGTTATTGACATGATAACTAAGCCCTTTGACAAGAACTGCAAAGTTAATAAAGTTAGGGGTCCCTGAGGCCTTGGGCCCCTGGGCTGGGCCCTGTTGACTTGTTCGGTAATACACCCATGGGCACGTAAGCGAGTTTAAGTTCTGCAGCGTCACCGCTAGATACCACAAAATCCTACACAGTGGACCTTTAAAGTTTGAGATTGAAAATTCACTCTTGGCCTTCAAAACAGCAGTTGACAAAGTCTCAAAACAAGGTCCATTCATTTAAAAACTGTGCCACCATTATATAGTTTGCCCATCTTTAAGTCTGATGAGTTTATTTTTTGAAATGATCTTAATCACAATGCTTTTAAAAATGTAATTCTAGGGATCCTTAGAGGAGCTCAGGTACATGTGTTTATGTGAAAGGACTCAATGATGCATTAAAATATCCTTTAAATTATTTCCCAGAATCGCAGTGGTGATAAGGAGGAACCTTCATGTCTACAAACCAGTGGAGGTGGCCAGAATCACCCAAACCCTCCTTCTGTTGCAGTACCAGAACCCTGAACTCTTCACGATACTAAGAAACATTTTGGTCAAGTAAGTGTTAATTGGAGTTACGGCTTATTCTTTGAATAAAACATAGACTGATTGTTAACCTTTGTCTTGCAGCTTTTTGCAGCACAGTGTCTTCCCTCACGAAGTGACCATGCTGACCCGCGTTCTGTCCATGCTGCCCTACCCGCGGCTCGACGAGGGCATGATCTCACGGGTGGAAGCGGTGGTGGCTCAGTGCAATCTCAGTGACCTCAACACCATTTCTTTCGCCATCGCTAAGTGGGTGCGTAATGACCCCTCCTACCACCACAACACTTCCAGCAAGTACGTCCGTCTGCTGCAGGACCTGAAGCGCTGTGGACGCGAGCGGCTTCAAACGGCCGACCGACTGGACTTGGTGATGGAGGAGCTCAGGTACATTTCAGGAGAGTGGTTTGAAGAAATGCTGTTGGAGGACACGATGGCCACGCTGAAAAGGATGATGGACCAAATAAACTGGAACAATGTGCCAGAGTTGGCCCTCTTCTTAACCAGGATAAATCACCTCTGTCCTCCCCTGATGGACCGCATCGCCAGTGTGGTCATTGAAAACATTGACAAGGTACTCAAAGAGACATCACAGTGTGTCGAGTCTGGAATGATTAAATATAAATTAACCGTATTTTGCCTTCATCGTATTTCAGATTCACCACTCGGCAACATACGCCACCCTGCTGCCGTTCTCTGTCCTGAATTATGACGGAGCTCAAGCAGACGAGTTGTATGATGTTTGTATTCAGCACTTCACTCCTAATATCAGTAAGTCAGTCCGTTTACATACTTTTTATGCCACTGTGACCAGATGTGACATTACGTTTGTGGGTTGTTTTTTTTTCCATCTGTCTGTCCTTCTGCCCCATTCTAGTGAATGCAGTAGTTCAGGAACATCAAGAGGGAATTTCCTCATATTTGGCACAAACCTCCATTTGGACTCAAGGATGAACAGAGTGAATTTTAGTGGTCAAAGGTCACTGTGACCTCACGTCATTCTTATAAACATGATATCTCGGGGAAGATAGAAGGGAAGTTCATTATATGTGGCATATCTGGCATCAAGTAGCGTGACCTTTCTCCGCAATGCTGTGTTCGAGCGAGAGAATGGTCTGGAAGCACTCATTATCATTATTTTATAGGGGAAAAACGCTCTGAGTTGTTTGTATTTCTCTCAACCAATCGGAATCATCTTGGACGGCGCAAAGCCCAGGATGCAGGAACAGTGACTTTGCACAATGATAGCAAGCAAATAGCAGAAGTAAAGGGGAATGCCAGCTGAAATAGAAGGCCAGTGACAGACTTTTACCCACAGTCTTCATCCTGCAAGTCAGACTACATCTGGCATGAAGGTTCACTTGGACTCAACAATGAAGTGATAAGGATTTTTTGGTCAAAGGTCACTGTGACCTCAGAAAACATGTTTTAGGCCATAACTCTAGAATTCATGCACAGATTAAGACAAAATTTCAACCAAATATCTAATAAGATGTAATTGGTGAAACGGTGATGTTTCAAATCTGCAGAAACACTTTTCTTGTCATTATTCATCATAAGACTCCACGCACAAGACAGACAAGACAAGGCTGTAAACTGTAACTTGAGTGGTTGGTCAGGCATACAAACTCAAGGTAGTAATGATATTGTCTCTATTTATTTGAAGTTTACACTAACTAACACATTTTTTTTATTGTGTTTGTAGGCTGCTTTGACCCACATCTGCTAGTCCTCCTGGCGTACACTCTGGCCGTGGCCGACTGTTTTCCAGAGGAACTCATCAGAGAAATCTTCAGTATAGATTTTCTGGGAAAGCTAGACGCCCAACTAGAAAGTATGCTTCTCTTGCAGATGTGTTTAAAATATGATTGATAATATAGTAGTAGTAAAATATTCATCTTGAAATGTAAGGACTTCACACTTGAATAGAACTTTTGTAACTTTTGTCCGAACATCTTCCAGCTCTTCCTGATGGCCTCAACATGCGGACCAGACTGCGCCTCATGGAGCTCAATCGTGCCACGTGTCTCGAGTGTCCTGAGTTCCAGGTGCCGTGGTTTCATGAGCGCTACTGCCATCAGTTGCAAAAGAAAGGTAGAAAAGATTCACCCAAAAACAATTTTCTCGTTTCGTTGGGTTTTTAAAACAGAATTCACATAAATCTATACTATCAAAATGTTGTTTTTAGGGAGCAGTTCTTCCAGTCCTGTGCAACAGCAAATCCACAAAATGCTGGCTGAAGTTCTCGGTGGCATGAACTGTGTTCGAGCAGCAGTTGTCACTCCATATTTTTACACTGTAGGTAAGTAAGATTTGGTCATTTTCCTCCTCTGTATTAAAGGCTAATTTGGTGATCTTTTATCATATATTTTCTATTCTATTCTAAAAAAAGTCAGCATCCCTATGGAAAACATATAAAAATTAAATTATAAATTATATATATATATATATATATATATATATATATATATATATATATATATATATGTATGTATATGTACACACAATAGCCCCAATACTTGCAATTCATCTAATTAGGTTATATGAATTAACGAAATTTAATTATTCCTAAACACAAGGCAAAGCAAGATTTTTTTTTAAATAGCACATCTCAGCAACAAGGTAATTCAAAGTGCTCTTCATAAAACATTATGTAAATACTATTAAAAAGTCATGAAAGAGCCAAGATAATAGATGTCAACAACAAGCTCAAATAGAATAGGGATAAAAGTTACAGGGCAGTTTAAGAAATAAATTATTTGATTTAATAAAAGAAAGCGGCAAAGAGAAAAGTCCTCAGCCTTGATGCTTAAAAGAACTGAGAGTTGCAGCAAATTTTCAGGGTGTTTGTTCCAGGTGCATAAAAACTAAACACTGCCTGTACAGAACAGCTATATTTTTGACTCTTGGGACACAAAGCAGACCTGTACCAGATGTTATTAGAGGTCTTAATGGTTCACGATGTAGCAGAATATCAGAAATGTACTTCGGCCCCAAACCATTCAGTGTTTTATCAATAGGCAGCATAGTAGAAGCCTTCAGGTAATGGTTGCACTTCATTTCTGTTCAGTGAAAGTTTTCCACACTCAAAAATAATAATAATTTCACAGATGGAAGTGTGATTTGACCGTATTTTGCCTTTTCAGACTTTGAATGCATACTGGACAAACACCTGCAGCCGTTGCCTTACAGCGAGCCCAGCACACTGCAGATCTCAGACCAAGGAAAAGTTCACTGGGGGACGGCCTCAGTGGAAAACATCAGGGATGAGCTGCCACCTGGAGCTCAGCGGTAGCCGGATTTATCAGAAACTAATGTTAAAAATGAATATTACAGTAGACCAATCAGAAATTCAATATCTTTGTCACTCTGTTTTCACTCATCTCTCAGGGTTGCCGTGGACTTTCTTGATTCAAAGTTATTTTGCAAGAACTCCCATCATAAGAAAGGTGAAGTCCTGATGAAGAAGAGACACCTTGAAATTCTGGGGTACCGTGTCGTTCAGGTGAGAAAATATTGTTTAAGATTGCATTTGATGTTGTGTGTCTCCTGCACTGAATCATATAAAATGTCAGTGACACTCAGAGGAATAATTTGTGTTTTTATACAGATCCCTCACTTTGAGTGGAACTCAATGGAGCTGTCAACACCAGACGCCTGGAAGGAATATCTGAGGAAGAACATATTAAGAGAGCTCTCCTCTTGAAGGCCTTATTTATTGAACAATAAAGTAATGTTACAGTGAGAGCTCTGACACAGCTATGAGTTTGGTCTGAGAATTTTCGGGCTGAAAGACTGAACAGAGTTATGTTAACGGTATGTTAAATACATCAAGTGCTCCTTATCTTTGGTCATTGAGCATAATGTTGACATGAATCTATCTCATTCGTGTTAATTAAGATGTGTATTATGTGCTTTTGTATTAAAATGATTATTTTAAGTAAAATACAAAGTTTTATTATTTGTTTTTTACATACTGTATATATCTAACATGAATGGGGAGCTGGGTACAACATTTTACATTTGGCCATCATGCATTTTGCTTGCAAATAACATGCTGCTGAAAAGAAAGTCCACATGGTGAGCCACAAGAGGAGCCAAAGTTTAAAATGACCAGAACATCAGCTGATTCGTCCTCTCTATGCAATTCAGACTAACAAACTCTTAATTTAGAGGTTTTGAACATAACCATCAGCCAACATTTTCTCAAGACTGATTCCAACATATTCATAATACCTATTGATTGTGAATTACAAGCTACATATTATGAAAAAATCAGATTTCCATGTTCTTTTTTATAAAGCAGGTAAAGGTACTATATATATATACTGTGAAAGTATCAAAACGCTCAAACTAAGAAATGCATACAGACGGTATTTAGAAACTGCCTTTAAACAAGCCTATTTGTGATAGTTGTGATGAACTATACTATGTAGCTATAGTATTACAAACAGTAACTTTACATAAATGTGGGAGTTTTGTGTGGCTGGCGAACAAGATTATGTGTTGAAGAAGCTCAGGAGGCAGTCCATGTAAAAAAGAAAAAAAAAGGCGGTGATTTATTAACCAAAAATCACAATTAAAACAGATAAGAACAAGTCCTGCAAAAAATAGACAAAAAAGCAACTGAGGTGAGAAACAACTGAAAGAAAAATCACAGCCTCACAGCTAGCTGCCAGTGGCTAATTATAATCCCTCCTGGCCACACTCAAACTGGATTTCATCCACTGCATAGGGGTCAACCAAAAATGGGGAATACATCTTAAACCTGATACTTACAGGCCAACATCAACATAAAACTAGCAAAACATTTACAAGTAAGCCAGAATCAATATATCCCTCTCTCTGGGATGAATTTTGCTTCCAAATCCTCGATCTATATGACACCAGTGTCTGATCACACAGACAGAGGACCTCTGCCCCCCCGCCTCAACCCAGGCTGTCAGCAACCACACTGACACTGATGAACAAAGAGCAAAATCACTTTCATCAATAAACCAGGTTGTAACAAAAAGCAAAAAACAACACAGAAACCTGGTTTATGATTTTTTTACAGAGGCCAATTGAGACAAAACCTCTAATCTATTTGCTTTTTATGGGGGTGAGGGACAGAAAATAGTATGTTGCAGCTTATATGTAGCTATTTCATATAACCGAATGACCTATTAGAGCACCCAGTATCATTTACCAGGACTTACACACGCCTGTTATCTAATCGACACAAGCTCTTTCTCTCTCCCTCCCTCAGCCACTCACACACACACACACACACACACACACACACTGTCCTCTTGACTTGACTTAAACATCTTATTAAGTTACTCAACCGCCCACTCAAATGCACAACCGGATTTGATAGTGAAAAAAATAGCGTTCATTCACAAACGTCTGAAGACATTAAGTTTTACGTTCACGACTTGCACGCTGTATGTGCTTGAGACACACACTTTCCACATTTCCTTGTCGTTTAATAGCCCAAATGTTCATTATAGACCCAAAAGACAGCAACAAGACAACTCAGTACCAATGACTATAAACTTCGCACCTGACACGTGCATCTATTGAGGAAGGCCGCTGTCCGTGGTGCTGATTCCCTCAATAAACAATAACTCCAGCGGAGTGACACATGCAGCTTAATCGAGGCAAGCAAGACACAAAAGAAATATAACCACAGCAAAAATAACACGCATAGGTTAACAGGCAGTTCAGTAACCAGTAACCAGTGAAATAACCAGAAAAGGTGTGCATTTTACTCACCCTATTTGAAGAGGAACGCCATTCTCCTGTCTTTCAGGGTGGCAAAGTGGTCAATAAACCAGAGGCCTCATCATGTCCTCTGGATGCTTGTTCTTGGCGCGCAAGATACAAGGCTGCAACAACAAGTGTCATCTTCTTCTTGCCGAGTCCAGAGCCTCATCAATCCTGACGCGCCCAAAAAACTTTAATTTCACAGCACAGTCAATGTGACTTTTTGATTTTGCGTGCCTCTCTATTCCCCGGGAATCCTGTGGTGACCCAAGGACTGTTCAGTGAGCAGGAATCCTTATCGGAGATAAGACGGGGCCAGCAAAATAACCGCTGAAGTTTAGCTACCAGCTAGCCACTCGGTGCGGACGCAATTATCATCTTTGAAAGTCCGGAAACTTTTCTTCATCTCTGTACGCAGCTCTAGTTTCGGCGTTGGCTTGTCGTAAGATTTTATCTTAAATTGTTGCTGTAGAGGTAGCTTAGTTAAATTGGGTTTTTTTTACTAAATACTCCAAAATTTCCACCCTCCATAACTGCACTTGCTAATTTTGCTAACGAGATGTCAACACAAACTTGCTAATCTCCTGTTATTTTATTCAGTGGCTTGATGATGACGATACTATGATTTGATTGGTGTGAGGCCAAAGGTGGGCGGCTTCCCTTGACACAGTCCTGGCTAATCACAGGTGAGCAGTGTCATGAGGGCAGCCTCACCTGATTGGTTAATTATTCTTCTTTGTTTTTCACCATAGAAACCCTGCTTGGCCTCCTTGCGGACAACAGTGTGCAGTACCGTATTTCACCACTCACTCGCCACGCAACATGTAGAGGGGCGCTGTTTTACACATGGTAAAAATAATTAGAAGAGACAAATAAGGAAGAGATGACAGTGATACAACACAGAAGAATGACCTAAACTGTTTACAGGAGTGTTTTTATTCAATGACAGCTGTAGTCTTAAAAAAAGAGAGGAAGCATGGTTTCCCTAGGCCTCCGGTAGAAAAGGCCACTGCTTTTCACAGTAGCTAAAGTTAGAAACTGTTGTTGTAGTGATTCCCCACCTTCAATGAGGTGCAGAAGCGCCAAGAGCATACATGTAGAAGACCTGGAAACAATGACCAATCAGAGCAGACTGGCCCTTCCTGGGGGTGACTTAAAGAGACAGGCGCTAAAACTGGGAGTTTCAGACCAGAGGGCGAATGCAGATATATTCATGCTGACAGTATGAGAAAAAATAATGCATTTTTTGAACATAAAAGCATGTAAACATGTTATAATAGAAAATTCAAAATATAAGATTGAACTTGAAAATGGGAATAACACAGGACCTTTAATAAATGGAAGTGATGCATTTTAAGATCAGATTCAACAAAGGCTGGTCCAAATGACAAAAAATACACCAATTAAAATCATGACACATTTTATTAAAACACTCACAAAACAGGCAAAGGTGTCTGATATTTTAAAATGCTACATGAAAACAAAGAGCCACTAAATAAGAGCATGTACATACTATCATTGCCTGCAGCAGTAAAG